>NW_027206673.1:1200000-1500000 GCF_032191515.1 Phaenicophaeus curvirostris | reverse complement strand
CACCACGTGGGAATCAAGGGGGTACAGAGGCCTGAGGGGAAAGCCCAGCTGGGCTAACAATGTTAGTGTCATTCTGCTTTGCTTGTTATCTTGCGGGGAGAAAGGTGTGGACCTTTAGATGAGAATCAACGGGTCCAAAAGAAAAGGAGGGATATGATGCAAGAAGTAGCAACTGTTGCAAAACTGGGATATTCTGGTTTGAGCTAAAGTAGAATCAGTTTTCTAACTTCATTTAAGACTCATCCAAGTAACTATTTTGTTGAAAGCCAGCTGCTGCTTTTCAGACAGCATGTCTCCCAGCATGTTTGTCAGACACTGTTTTCGCTAGGAATAACTCCTTGTGTTAGGTATAATATGTGCTGGACAGATGTGTCTTATGTTATCATTTCCATTTGTTTATAGGTTCTCCTTACCTAAAGAATGCACAGTTGAACAGACAAGGGAACTGGTACAAATTAGGGGAGATTTGCCTTTTGTGAAGTTCATAATGACATTAAAATTAGTTCTTGGAAGTAACAGAATATGCATGAGATTACTGGGAAATGTTATACATATGCAGGCAGATGGGAAATCAATTCTGCAACAAGCTTGTGTCTTTAGGCACAATGGATGGAGTTATTCCTCCATGCATCCAACACTGTAATAAAGGATGCTTGCTTTGTAAAACTCCATAATGCGTCTTAGAGAGTTTGTTTGCCAGCATTTTCAGTATCATTCCTAGGAAGAAATAACAAATGTAGCTGGAAGCACTCACAGTGGATAACAGAGGAGGTTGAGAACTACTAAGACAGCAAAAGGGCACTCCAGGAGAGAAATACAAAGGAGTAATGACCAAGAACCCCTCCTCCTGGAACTAAAGGGGGGTGGTTGTTTCCCAGTAACAAACCCAGAGCGATGGTCACATAAAAGAACAGCCACCCTCTTCCAACAGTTGCATGGAAACCTACAGCAGCACATAAGCCTCCAGCTTATCGAGGTTCTCAAAGGTGCCATTCTGCAACGTCATTAGGTTTATAGTCAGTAACCTCTCATAAAGGCAAGTCGTTTGCTCCCCAGAGCTGTTTCACAGCCTGTGAACCCATGACAGAACAGCTGTGCCTCAGCTGGCACTTCAGATCCACTCTTGTGTCAGAAATACCTAGATAATTTTACCTGAAAAGTGCCAGTTCCACATGGATAGGAGTCCCTCCACTGGTAACATCCTGCTACACCCAAGTCTGCCAGGTCACACGCAAACTAATATACAATAGCCCTCCTTCCATTTGCCTTTTGAAAGCCTTTACAAGAGGTACATTAGAACCATAGAATCACCAGGTTGGAAGAGACCCACCGGATCATCCAGTCCAACCATTCCTATCAAACACTAACCCATGCCCCTCAGCACCTCGTCCACCCATCCCTTAAACCCCTCCAGGGAAGGTGACTCAACCCCCTCCCTGGGCAGCCTCTGCCAGTGCCCAATGACCCTTTCCGTGAAGAATTTTTTCCTGATGTCCAGCCTGAACCTCCCCTGGCGGAGCTTGAGGCCATTCCCTCTCGTCCTGTCCCCTGTCACTTGGGAGAAGAGCCCAGCTCCCTCCTCTCCACAACCTCCTTTCAGGTAGTTGTAGAGAGCAATGAGGTCTCCCCTCAGCCTCCTCTTCTCCGGGCTAAACACCCCCAGCTCTCTCAGCCGTTAGCATTCTTCTTTTTCATAAGCCTCATAGAAGCATAAGCTACATAATATCGGTCAACACGAACACATCCAGACAGGATTGAACAGAGACACGGCATTAGCCCCGGTAAGATATACATTCACTAAAGAAATTAAATGCCAGGTTTGGCAATGCTTTTCCATGTTATAGAATATAAGAAGTGTCCCACCAGAACAAAAAAAACAAACAATAAAAAAAGTCTTTACTGCAATTAATTCTATCAGCATTCCTCAGCAGCAAGGCTAAACAATGCCAGAACAATTATTACTTTAACGGGAGAAAGTTAATTCTAAGTATCATTCTTGTTGTGTAATATGGAACTGCTAAGGAATACTGTTGTAGACTTTATATTTATACTTATATTTTACCTTTATTTTCAGGTTTTTATTTTCTTCCAACACAGCTTCGTATTTTAATTTCATCTCTGCTACTTCCAAGCAACGTGTCTCTATTTCTGGATTCTCAGGAACTGAAGCTCCCCGATGATGCTTCAGAAAGCTGATGTTCAGATGTTAAGTATTTCTTCAGTTAGACAGCAGAACTGCATTTTAGTTTTCACACTTACAATGAAGTCAGTGCTGCAATATGCATGACCAAAATTGCATTAAACTGCTCAAGATTACTACAATTCTTTTAATTCTCCAGGAAGAAGTTACAAAAATAAGAAAGCTTTTCAAGTTCATTGGCACAGTCCCTAAGGAAAAAAAAAGAACAAAACCAAGACATCAGTTGACACAGCAGAAATTCTCATGTTTCACTACATCCTCCTCCTCTTTTCCTCTCTTAAATGTAGAAGTTTTGAAGTTACAAGGAATAAACAAGAAATAGAAGCGGGAGCCAAAAGAGGATGCTGCTTAAAAACAGCAAGAAACAAAAGAGGTTCCTTTCTTGTCCCTCTTGCATCATTGAAGACATCAGAAGCCACAGATACTGTAAATACTCAAATCTAATGCTACAAGTCACTCTGTAACAGCCTATAACTTAACACTGTAACTGCTGGCACACACACAGTTCTCTTGCATTCTGTCAAACTTTGTTAGCTTGTAAGAATGCAACTATTGGCTAAAAGGCATCCATAAAAGCCATATTCTCAGCATACGTCTTCTAAATTAGCCTCTTCAGCTCTTCTACGAGTCAGTAGCAGTATTGCTGTTTGGCGTGAGATCTCTATGAACCATTCACAAGGATAAAAAGGATACTCCGGGGCACTACTTGGTTCCTCTGGTTCTTCATATAATGCTACCAACCCTGCAAACAGAAAATATTCAACAGTTGCAAGAAGTTCATGCAACTCCAAAGTTTTTAAAACATTTACCAGCAGTCAAAAGGCATACATGTTGCATGCCACATTTGTAGCACAGTTTTCTGTTTAACAAGTTTCTCCTGTCTACTTTAGCAGGAAAAAAAGAGGTCTGGAACAGAGCATCCCACCCAGTAACAGGCAGACAAAAGCTTTGTTCCCTCCTAACCACACCCTCTGGCTATTCTAGCACAGAACACCAAACAGCCCGGATAATTTTCACATATTCCACATGCAACCCTAGTCCTGCCTTTTGTCAGAAAAGTTGAAATGTAACTGTTTTGGATTCTCCCTTCATAAACTATTACTTCCACTTATGCTCCATCTTTGAACTGCAGCACTTCCATAACTTCCAGCATAAAAGCAAACCTCCTTCGAGCACTCATCTTTATGGATGGGCTCCAGTGGCCAACAGAGAGCCAGAGAGGTCAGGCACAAGCAACAACACCCTGAGAGCTTAAAGGAAACGAGCCGTACACACCCCAACTCTAGATCTGGAGAACTCAGCCACAGGAATAGTCAGAAAGCTCCCAAACTTCACCACTACCTGCTCCCCCCAGGGGCACACACACGACTACAGAAGACATCTGCTTCCACAAATACTCAGATGGCCTTCTCCCACTTTCAGATGTGCAAACTGCACAGAGGAATTGGTTTCAAGCTAAACACCTAAGTTTAAATTAGGATGCCACACTGCTTGAAAGACTTCTTTTGTCACCCCATAGGATGCTTAGTACTTAGAAACAAAGGAATCAAATGGTATCCCCAGGTCATGCCATGAGTCTTAGTGCAGCACCTCTTTGCTTGGCACCCTAGACCTGCTGCTCCTTCTTTAAACAGCACATTTTTCAAGCAGGAGTATTAACAGGCTCTCCCCATGTGCTACTAGAAGGCTCTCGAAAAGACTTCAGGAGGATTTAGAAGATGATAAGCCCTACAGAAAACCAAATTATGCATCAAGTTTGGCATCAGTATCTTCTCCATTCTGATACGGATTGTCATAGACTCATGGAATGGTTTGGGTAGGAAGGGACCCCAAAGCCCATCCAGTGCCACCCCTGCCACGGGCAGGGACACCTCCCACTGCATCAGGGGCTCCAAGCCCCATCCAACCTCGCCTTGAACCCTCCAGGGACAGGGCGGCCACGGCTTCTCTGGGCAACCTGGGCCAGGGCCTCCCCACTCCCACAAGAAAATATTTCTTCCTAAAATCTCATCTTAATCTCCCCTCTTTCAGCTTCCCCCTCATCCTATCCCTGCACTCCCTGATCCAGAACCCTTGCATGTGGGGGCTCGTCTGGGATGCTAACAGCGAGACAAGAATCCTGACTCCAGATTCTGAAAGGCAAGCTTCCTCGAGGAAGGTGAGTAAATCTCTTTCTGATTTTGTGGAGCTCCAATTTGTAGGCTCACTAGGCAAGAAACTGGATGCAGTATCGCTTCCCCGAGCCGGAGCTGGGGCGGGGACGCCCCACCGCTCTCTGAGAAGGTCGGTAGGGGCTAGTCCCCAACCTCCCCTCGCTCTGAGTCCGTCCTGGTTTTTATGGGTATCGAATTTAGATGCTTGTTTTTGTTATTCGCGTTGGGCACGCCGCATTTGTGGTATTATAATAGTAATTGTGTTTATTGTTGTGTTTTGTGTTTTCTTGAAATACGAAATGAGACACGGTAAAAGTAAAAAGGACGTCAGTCCACTTGAATTGGTAATTCAGCATTTCAAAGATCATCAAAATAGAGCTGCCTCCTCAGGAGATACAGTTCACGTGGGGAAATTAAAAATGTTTTGCCAACTTGAATGGCCAACGTTCCAAGTGGGCTGGCCACCCGAAGGAACGTTTGCCCTTCAGGCAATTTATTCGGTTCAAGCAATTGTAATGGACAACCACCCAGATCAGATTCCGTATACCGTGGCATGGCGTTATTTAGTAGAGGAGCCACCTTCTTGGCTCAAACCACGAGTGCCACCTGAAAATAAGACTGTAACTTTGCCATTACGGCAAGCTCCGAAAACTTCGGATAGGGACCGGAGGGACCTGAGGTCTTGCCTCCTCCAGAGGAGGAGGACGACTCTCCTCCCCCTCCCCCTTATCCGAACCGGAGAGATCACCCGGAGCCTGAAAATATAAACGAGGGACTTTTAAGTCCACCAAAACCGCGATGTGGGTCAGTGTATAATGCGGGGGAGGAGAAAAAGGAGATGCCCAGACCGCCTACCCCCCAAAAATTGTATCCAAATCTGTCCGAATGTGTGTCATGTAAATCTACCGGGCAGGGTACAGGATTGGAAGCCACCCCCGAGCCATCGGCTCTGGTTTTGCCCCTGAAAGAAGCGCTTCCATCTGACGGGAGAGAGCCACCTGTAGTAGTATATTCCCCCTTCTCGTCGTCTGATATTTATAATTGGAAGCAGCAACATAAACCCTTTTCTGAAAATCCCCAGGATTTGATCCGGCTCTTAGAAACTGTATTTTTAACACACCAGCCAACCTGGGTAGACATTCAACAATTATTAATGGCTCTCTTCACTGCTGAGGAAAGGGATGGGATCCTCAGAGAAACACATAAAGAGGCGACAGAAAGAGCGGGCCAGCAGTTGGATGCCCGCCAGTTGGAAGAATTTTGCCCTAAGGAACCCCTGAACTGGAACCCCAATACGGAGGAAGGTAGGGAGAGTCTACGTTTCTACCGCCAGATTTTACTGGGGGGTCTGAGGGCAGCGGCACGGAAACCTATTAACTTGTCCAAAATAAGTGCCGTGATCCAAGGAAAAACTGAATCCCCAGGTGCATTTTTAGAAAGATTAATGCAAGCATATAAGATGTATAGTCCAATTGACCCTGAGGCCCCAAAAAACCAGAGAGCAATTAACATGGCATTTGTGAGTCAGGCAGCACCAGATATTAGGCGGAAAATACAGAAAACAGAGGGTTTTGAAGGAAAGAACTTAACAGAGCTGGTGGGCATAGCAGAGAAAGTTTTTAACAATAGGGATTTACAAGAAGAGGATAGACAGACTAAGAGAATTGCAAAAATACTGGCTGTGCATGATGCAGGGAGACGAGGGAACCCAGTTGGAATAACCGACCAAACAATCACCCAAGAAAACCTGAACACTCAGGAGCCCATCCGGGGGAACCGCCGATAAGGGCTGTCCCTGTGGACACTGACCAATGTGCATCTTGCAAAGAAAAAGGACACTGGATAAAGGACCGTCCCAATAAGAGGACCCGAGTCGCCGTCACTAGAAAGTGACGGGGCCGGGGCTCCAGCCCCCTCCCAGAGCCCAGGGTCACGATTACAGTGGAGGGGAAGCCGACAGAGTTTATTGCTGATACTGGGGCTCAATTTTCATCCCTGAAAGAGCCCATGGGAAAACCTTCCACAGAAACAATATGGGCCCAGGGAGCCAATGGAACCGAGGAGCATCCTTGGACTACAGAAAGGACTTGCAACAAAGCTGGTGAGGGGGCTGGAGAGCAGGTCTTATGAGGAATGGCTGAGAGAGCTGGGGGTGTTTAGCCTGGAGAAGAGGAGGCTGAGGGGAGACCTCATTGCTCTCTACAACTACCTGAAAGGAGGTTGTGGAGAGGAGGGAGCTGGGCTCTTCTCCTAAGGGACAGGGGACAGGACAAGAGGGAATGGCCTCAAGCTCCGCCAGGGGAGGTTTAGGCTGGACATTAGGAAAAAATTCTTCACGGAAAGGGTCATTGGGCACTGGCAGAGGCTGCCCAGGGAGGGGGTTGAGTCACCTTCCCTGGAGGTGTTTAAGGCATGGGTGGATGAGGTGCTAAGGGGCATGGGTTAGTGATTGATGGGAATGGTTGGACTCTATGATCCGGTGGGTCTCTTCCAAACTGGTTATTCTATGATTCTATGACTTTAAACTTGGCAACAGGAATAGTAAAACATCGGCTTTTACTATTACCCAATGCTCCCTATAAACTATTGGGGAGAGACCTGCTCCATAAACTTAAAGCAGGAATTCAATTTTCAGAGAATGAATTGGCTGCCACTTTGGGGTCACCGACAAGAAATATGTTGGTTGCCGCTGTAGACGAACACATGATTTACGAACAGCCACGAGAGAATGGTGCATCCGCAGATTTGATAGAGACCTTACTGGCTGACTTTCCCGAAGTGTCGGCCGAGGGGAAGCCCCCAGGATTGGCAAAGGATCAGGCCCCCGTAGTAATGGCTTTAAAAAGTGAAGCAACTCCAATAAGAGTCCGTCAGTACCCGATCCCCTGGGATGCCAAGGAAGGGATCCGAAAACACACAGACTACCTTGGGCAGCATGGGATCTTAGTGGCTTGTCGATCTCCATGGAATACCCCACTGCTACCCGTGAAGAGAGCAGAAACCGGGGAATATCGGCCGGTACAGGACCTGAGGGAGGTGAACAGAGGTGAACATCCACCCTACCGTCCCGAATCCATACACCTTGTTCACCCTCCTGGGACCCAAAAGGACTGTTTATACTGTTCTTGACTTGAAAGATGCTTTCTTTTGTATTCCACTGCCAAAGCAGTCCCAGCTATACTTCGCCTTTGAGTGGACTGACCCACAGAACGGATTCCAAGGACAGCTGACATGGACCAGGCTTCCCCAAGCATTTAAAAATTCACCCACCAGATTTGACAAAGTGCTCCATGAAGACCTGAAAGACTACCGAGCTCAAAACCGAGACATCACTCTACTGCAGTACGGGGACGATTGCTTATAGCAGCTGAGACTGACGAAGCCTGCCTGCAAGGTACCAGAAATCTGTTACAGGTACTACAAGAAAAAGGCTACAGAGTCTCTGCAAAAAAGGCGCAGCTCTGCCAGAGACATGCCACATACCTAGGATTTGACCTGCATGAAGGAGTCTGCTCCTTGTCGGAATCAAGAAAGGAGGTGATCTCACGATATCCACAGCCGAGAACGTCTGAACAAGTAAGAGAATTCCTTGGGACAGTGGGATATTGTAGGCTATGGATACCTCGGTACGCAGAGATAGCTCAACAGTTATATGAGCTCACCAGGGGCAATTCAACTACAATAGACTGGTCCCCAGAAGCCGAAAAATCCTTCAGAGAATTACAAAGTGCATCACTGAGTGCCCCGGCACTAGCTGTCCCCGACATAACCAAATCCTTTCACCTTTATGTAGATGAACGTGCTGGGTTAGCTCAGGGGGTTCTCACTCAGAAATTAGGGCCTTGGCAAAGGCCCGTAGCATATTGGAGCAAGAAGCTGGATGCTGTAGCATCAGGATTTCCCCCTTGTCTCCGGATCACAGCAGCTGCCGCCCAACTGGTAAAAGATGCAGGAACACTAACCCTGGGCCAGAACCTAGAAATAACAACATCACATGCTATAGAGGGATTACTCCGTACCCCACCTGATAAGCGGATATCAAATGCCCGACTTACTGGGTACCAAGCACTCCTTTTAAATGAACCCAGAGTTGTATTTAAACCACCAGCCGTGCTGAATCCAGCTACACTCCTACCAGAAGAACTGGATGACCAGCCACATGACTGTGGGCAAGTATTAGCCCAAAGCACTGGGGTACAGCCAGATCTTAAAGACAGCCCAATGCCAGATGCAGATTTAACGATATTTACAGATGGTAGTAGCTACATAAAAGATGGAAAAAGATAGGCAGGGGCAGCAGTGGTAACTACTGAACAAGTAATATGGAAAGAAGCTCTACCACAGGGTACCTCTGCTCAGAAAGCAGAACTCATTGCTCTAACTAAAGCCTTACAGATAGCTGAAGGGAAACGAGTTAACATTTATACTGACAGTCGGTATGCATTTGCGATGGTCCATGTGCACGGTGCCATCTACAAAGAACGAGGACTGTTGGCAGCAGAAGGGAAAGGAATTAAAAACAAAGACGAAATTTTATCCCTGCTCCAAGCTATCTGGAAGCCAAAGCAGGTAGCAGTGACGCATTGCCCGGGGCACCAAAAAGAGACAGATGAAGTAACCAGGGGAAACGGCCTCGCTGACAAGACTGCAAAACAGGCGGCACAAGAGATAAACAGAACACGGATGCTAACCCCGATACCTGAACCTACACTGCCTGAACACCCGCAGTATTCAGAAGAGGACCTGACATACGTAAGCAGATGGGAAAGTAAGAAGTATGAAGGGACTTGGGCTAAGACGGAAACAGGAAAAATCATTCTCCCACATAGATTAGGGAAAAAGCTAGTAAGTCAGATACATCAAAGCATGCATTGAGGAGCACAAAAATGAAGAGAATTAATAGGAAGTAGGTTTCAGGTACACAAGCTTAAACGAATAGTAACAGATGTGACAAGCAGATGCCTACAATGTCAGTTGGTCAATCCCAAAACCAGACCTAGAAAAGAAAGACATAGGAAAAGGGGAACAGAACCAGGAGTGGATTGGGAGGTAGACTTTACCGAGATGAAACCAGGAAAATTCGGCTACAAATATTTGCTGGGTTTTGTAGACACCTTTTCAGGATGGGTGGAAGCGTTCCCCAGCCGGCATGAAACGGCTAACACGGTGGCAAAAAAAATTATTAGAGGAAATCATACCACGATTTGGGCTACCCGAAGCAATTGGTTCTGATAACGGGCCTGCCTTCGTGAGCACCGTATCTCAAGCAATAGCAAAGGCTGTTGGCACGGATTGGCACCTGCACTGCGCATACAGACCACAGAGCTCAGGGCACGTAGAAAGAATGAATCGCACCTTAAAAGAGACCCTAACTAAATTAATTCTGAAAACTGGCGGTGGATGGGTAGAGCTCCTGCCCTTCGCCTTGTTGCGCACGCGTTGTACTCCGTATGTTAAGCATGTAACCCCCTTTGAAATACTGTTTGGACGCCCACCTCCTGCGTGCCCCCGGCTACAGGAAGCTGCAATAGCTGAATTGTCTGACCAACACGTACTCCAGTCTTTACAGGTTTTACAAGGAACTCTAAAAGCAAAACACGAAAAGGTGCGAGCTGCCTCCGCCCCAGGAGCGACAGGTCCACAGCCACATCCTTACCAGCCCGGGGATCTGGTGTGGGTGCGGCACCACCGAGTGGGGAATCCAGAACCTCGCTGGAAGGGACCGTACACCGTCATCTTGGCAGCACCTACAGCAGTGAAGGTGGAAGGACTGAAACCCTGGATCCACGAGACTCACGTCAAGAAAGCAGCTGAAGAAAAGGCGCAAACACCTCCCTTGTGGGAACCAGTTGGGCCTCCCTCTACAAATCATGGACTGAAATTGAAACTACGAAGGGTAAACAATTGAAAATGCTTTTTGTAATTATCATCATTTGTACTGTGATCTCTAGCATAAGCGGGAGCGTATACCAGCCAGCAGAGGTAAAATGGACAATCATAGATACTCAAACTGGTTTAGTGATGGCAGAAAATAGCACAAGTGAACAGCCGATTTTTAGAATCGATTTGTGCACCTTGTTGCAGGGGGTCAGCAGGGCTGGGAATAGCATCACTAGTAAATAGTGATGTCCAACTTAGAAGACTCTCCGAACAAATAGACCTAGACATCCAACGGCTCCATTTTTCAATTGGGAAGCTCCAAGAGCAAGTGGGCTCTTTAGCAGAAGTAGCTTTACAGAATCGGAGAGGATTAGACCTGCTTTTCTTAAAAGAAGGAGGGTTGTGTGCAGCCCTAGGAGAACAGTGCTGTTTTTATGTAAATCACTCAGGAGTCATCAAAGAGACTCTATCTGAAGTTAAAGAGAGCCTCTTGAGACGGGGAAAAAGAAAGACAGGAATCAAGTTCATGGTATGGGAGGATGTACAGCTGGTCTCCTTGGCTGACCTCGTTAATAACTGCCCCCGCTGGACCGCTGATCCTATTACTGCTTGCTCTGATTGTAGGCCCCTGTGTTATAAATGCAATCCTGACATTTGTACAGGACCGAATCACAGCAGTAAAAATGCTTGTCCTGACTAGATATGAACCCCTAGACTCACAAGAAATAGAATCAAGGATTTGATTCATGACCAAAAGAAAGGGGGGAATGTTAGGACCACAAACCGCCTTGCGCCCCTGCAGGAGTTAATTAGCCAGCTCAAAGAATGCAGCACTGTGCAAGTAGGGAACAAGTTGACCAGAGATAAGGCGGAAGGCAGGAAAAGGGGGGGTTTAGAAACTGTTTGGCACAGAACAGGACTGCAACCTTGAAGACTGCCGAACTAAGACAACTCTGTAAACTCAGCTGATTTATTATCTGGCTTGCAAAAGCCTGTATGGAAACTGCATGTGTCTGTGTGAGTATAAATACATCCCTCAGTGCACCGATTCGGGGTCGTCCTCCATCGTCTGGGGCGACCCTGGCCGGTCAGTTACCTGATTTCCTATGTGCATTTAATAAACATTTACGTTGCTAGCAACTCCGACTCGTCTCTTAGCATCCTGAACCCTTGCACAGATCACGATAAGATCCAGCTCCCTGCTGTGCTACAGATATTCCCTGGCTGCAAAACAACAGCTCCTACAGCACTTCATGCTAAAAGGGCAGCAGCTCTGCTGGAGCAAGGTTATAACTGATGTGGCGCTTACCGATGGCACGATCACCTCCCCAGATGTCTCCAAATCCAAACTGTCTGAAGATCAGTTTGGCAAATGATTCAGGAGAGCAGCTCAGCAGCTCGTTTTGCCAAGGAGAGCTGAGTTTATAGTTTGACCAACATCTGTCAGGAAAAAGCATGGAGCTTAACATCTACAAATATCCCCAGGTGACTCCGATGACATTCCAGGCTTTAAACTTCAGACGTGCTCACAGTAAGTCTGTTGGTGTTTCTGAAGCCACATGGAAGACACACTCAAACCACACCTGCTGTCACTGTCCCCACTTGCAAGGCTTCCCCCAGAGTCAAACAAGGCAGGCTTGTTAGAGCAACCCGGATGCCTCATTCCCAGCTGGGAATTTTGCCTTTAGGGATATGATCCTCAATGACTATTTAGCTTTGTAGCTTTTTACTTAAGGCTGGTTTTCATTTCTGGATTTAGAGGCTCTACTCTGCCCCCCAAGAGGTCACACGTGACTTGTCCTTCCTGCAGCCACGTGCAGGAACAAGGTTTTGCCCGGGTGCCCTTCCCTGCACAGGGATGGATGAACAGCGATGCAGTTTCACAGGTAGAAACTCCCCTCACCAGGGTGGTGTTTACCTCAGGCTACAAAGGTCTGAGAAAGCAGCTTTCCCCACCAGCTTTCCTTCCCACGGGAACCAGTACTGAGGCTACAGCAAAACAGCAGCAAGAAGCCGAGACAGCAGCAAATCATTCCGGTGGCAGTGCCTGAGTCGGCTCTTAGGGTGAGATGACAACAAACTGGGTTGGCAGGGAAGGAGAAGTCACTATAGATCTGCCTTCCAGGTGCCTAAAAGTGGCTTTAAAGCTCCAGAGGTAAAGCAGGATTCTAGGTTCTGGGCTATGCGGAAAGGGGTTGTTAGTGTCTTACAGCCCCAGTTTGGCTGGAGAACATTGCCTCCTTCCTCGCATCAAACTGGTGGAGATCACCTGCTCCCGAAGCATCTACACTGACCATAGATGGGAGGCAACCTTTCCACAAGCAAAAGTTGAAAGCAGTTTGTCAGATCCCAGGACAAGAGACTAAGCCTTTCCAAAGGAAAAAACACATCAGGAAGAGGAGCTTCAAGGAAAGGGCAAAGGTGCACATACCTCATCTGGCTCGCCGGGCTCTCTGTCAGGAACAACCAGTGGTGCTGCACAGGAATTGGGCTGCAGTTGGTTATCTCAATGGAACGCGCAGCTTCAGTGCCATTCAAGATGCAGCCAAAGTCCAGGGCCGCGGTCTGGATACGGAGGTTCGGAAAGTAGACTTCTCCCTGAACAGTGACCTGTTCCTGATGAGGGTGCTCAAGAAAATGTATCTTCAGAACCTTCTCCACCTCCCTGCTAGTCAAACCCTCTTCATAAGCAGGATTAAATGTGATGGAGAGATGACGTTCCTCCCCTGCCTCCAGCTTCACAGGCTGCAAGGAGAGGGAAGGGTATTAGCCACTGTGTGATGAAGCCCCAAGGTCTGATGGCACAAAGTATCTTAATGCTCAAAGCTGGCCCTCCATGTGGGCTTCTCAGTTCATCCTTCACATCCTTTACAGTGTGTGCCTGCCCGCAAGCACCACAAGACTAGTGTCTGACACCATCTTAGGCTAATATCTCTGTGCTCTTCATCAGTACAAGAGGGAAATAAATCTTGTTCTACTGAATCCTGGACCTACAAAAGCTGTGTGCTAGATACAGAACCAAATTGGCACCCTGGCAAGCCAGGGCCTTGTGCCCTGACTCCAGAGGAACTCCTTTACCCTCATGCTCAACACAAGCCCCGTGGCATCGCATCCCCACTCTTGCTGGGGCCAATTACAGGCACAGCACAGAAGCGGTGGCTGTGCCGACAACAACACGTTTAGTAGAGACGGTGTCCAACACCTTCCACTAGCAATAGAGCAGGTGCCAGGCTCCTCAGCCTTCTTGAAGGAAGGCCTGTCCTCAAAGAGACCAAGCAGCTCTTGCGGTTATCTGACGATGGCTGCTGGAGCACTAGGACTGCTTCCAAGAGACACCTTTACCACACGGCTTGCCCAGACCCAGCAGCCTGCTCCTTTCTCTTCATGTCTTAGAGCCAAGATGTGTTTCCCCAGTTCAGAGGACCTTCAGCAGCTTCAAATCTAGTGTCCAAGACCAGGTTGTATGAGGCTCTACACAACCTGATCCACAGGAAGGTGGCCCTGCCATGGCAGAGGGGTAGAACTGGATGGGATTTAAGGCGCCTTCTGACCCAAACCATTCTATGATTCAGTCATTTAGTCCAGGCCAGTCTCCTGCTGACTTCAAAGAGAAAAATTCTCTCCTGGAGGGCCTGCCAACAGAAACACACCACCACGCGTCTCCTCTTCAGTCCCCACCAGCAGGAAGCTCCAGAGCTGCTCACCTCAATATCCGCAGGGAAGGGCTGCCGGTCCGCATGGCAGATTGAGAAGGGTTCCTCTAAGGCCAACAACACGCTGAGTGGCAGGAGGCAGGTGTTTTTTAAAGAAAAGGGCTTATACTGAGGAGTCAAGATGTCACTCGGTTGCTACAGAAACAGAAAAGGAGAGAAAACAACCTGAACCACCCATGGACCTTGTTCCCTTTCTGATGTATTTTGAATTTTCATCTCTATTTACTATTTCTGTTAGTTCGTATGCTTCTAAAAGTCTTTTTTCTAAATATATCAGATGCTTTTCATGATTAGAAACTACAGCATCCCTTGGGGGAACAGGAAAACAGTTTCATGCACAGATCAGAGAAAGGGACCCTGAGTAGAGGCAGCTGCTGGAACAATATCAAACCCAGAAAGTGAACCCAGATCATCCATCTGCAGTTTTTATCCTCTCTTGGGTAGAATGGCACAAGATGTTTTTCACTCCCATACAACAATTTCTTGCAACCTCATTATCTTTCGTAGCCTCATCAAAAGCAGTGAAGTTGGTCAGAGGAGACAGGAGAGCCTGTAGTAGCTGAAGGTTAGTTTTCAACTTCTACATGCATGTACAGCCAGCTAGAAACCTCGGCAGCCCAGCTGCAACATGACTCCTGATGCCCCTGCTGCAATGACAGCGCATCTGTGGCTTCAAAGCTGAGCAAAGCATAAGCTGTTTCTTCTTGGTTATGCGCTGCTCTGGGCTTCCTGCATGGTTTCTATAAATTAGAGAGTGCTTGCAAAACTAGTTCTGCATGTATTGGTATCAAACAGCTGCAGTGTTATAGCACTCGATAAATCAGAGTGCACGGCACCAAACAGACCACAGGCAGACATCAGGGAGAGCCGAGAATCACAGAATCCTAGAATAACCAGGTTGGAAGAGACCCACTGGATCATCCAGTCCACCCATTCCTATCAAACACTAACCCATGCCCCTTAGCACCTCGTCCACCCGTCCCTTAAACCCCTCCAGGGAAGGGGACTCAACCCCCTCCCTGGGCAGCCTCTGCCACTGCCCAATGACCCTTTCTGTGAAAAATTTTTTCCTTATGTCCAGCCTAAATCTCCCCTGGCAGAGCTTGAGGCCATGAGGCTTGAGGCGGAGCTTGAGGCATGAGAACCTTCTAATTAAACCTGAACTGCCTGCTCATGGCATTTTGTGCTTCTCTGGACGCCTAAGAACTAAAGGAGAGACCTGAAAACACAGAAACTAAACAATGAAGTAGCCTCTCTTCTTTTAGACACCTCGAGGAAGAGGGCGGTAATGCAGGAGTCAGGATCCACAGACTCAAGGGCTTCTGCATTGGTGCTCCCACTGCTGCAGAAGGACTCCTGCAGGTCCTTTGAAGAAAGCAAGGCTGAGGGAAATGCAAAAAGCTTGCATCCACATTAATGCAGAGAAGGCAAAGAGAGACAAGAGATGGCAGGTTTTCCTCATCAGCCTGGGGAGCTGACAGGAATCCAGAGCTGACTGGTTGTTCTCAGCTGCCCTGCGTGATTGGTGTTCAGACTTCACTGTGTCATGAAGCATCCTTGCAAACGTCCCTCTATGAGTGGGTCTCTCTAGAGGTGGCCATGATCCCCTTTGACAGATCAGCTGTCACCAAAATAAAACCAAGATGAAGTTAAAAAGCAGTCGCATCTCTAAAAACAAGCTCAATGAGTTTACAAAGCACCTCAGGATGGGTTTAGCGTCGCTCAGCTGCAGCGATCTGCTCTCCTGCCCACAGTCACTGTCTGTGCAAAGCCCACAATGTTCTTCTGGGTCCCACACATCTCACCTCATGCCCTTGGCTCAGCAGCTCAATTCTGTCTCCGCATCAAGAAAAGTAGAAGAGACCTGGCAAGACTGTCCCCAGCCCCATCTCTGTGCCAATGGCAAAAGCTCGGTCCCACTCAAACCAATCAGCAAAGCCCCAGAGACTGGCAGAAGCTGTTTAGCTTCCTCCTTTGAACACAATCTCACACACCCCGCACAGGCTTTCAGTCATCAGCCACACAATTAACTGCCAGCATGCAATCCACAGCCTTACCTTCTCGACCTGGAAAATGAGTTCCGTGGAGGACAGTTGCAGAACAGGAGCAATGAACTCACACGTGACATCCACCTGCATCACCTGCACCTTTTCTTCCTTGCTCCCCACGCCGGCGTGCCACAGCAGCCGCTCCTTCAACACCCGTGTGCGAGAGCTGCACGTTACCCAGCAGGTGTGACCAGGGCACCCAGAAAACACACGGCATGTGCTCACCACCTGACTGGAGGCATAACGGATTCTGACAGCCTGCACGAAATTGTGTCATGGGAACTGGGCCATCAACCACCAGCAGGTAGTGCTGCCCTAAAGTTGCTTTCCTCAGCAGCCCTGCTTCCTTTTACACCGCATCCTATTTATTTTGCACTCAAATGCCCACACCGCTACACCCTAACAGCCACAAATTCACTTGTGAGCCAGGTGCTGTCTACAGCTCTAGTAACTACTGTCCCAAATGACTAATGCTTTGACGTACCCCGCTGCTAACATAATGCTTACAGAAAGCTGCAGGAACCAATTTAAAAATATATAACCGTATTAAAGGACGTTGGTGGCAGAAGGACCAATGCCAGCAAACCCTCTCTTGGAAGCTTAGTGGAAAAGGTACATGGGAAAACTCCAAACAGCCAGCCTGCCTCCCAGTAAAGTGGCAGCACTCATTCCAAGGGTGAATTGTGCCCTCCTGGAGAGGGTTTTAAAAGAAATCTCCCTAGGAAAGGGACGTCTTGCACTTCAGAGGGAAACTCTCTGCTTAAGCTGGAGGCTCTTCTATTCAACACCTTTTCCCAAGTTCTCATGGTTTTACGTCCCCAAATTCCTCCCTCATTTCTCACTCTTCCTTCTGGTACAGTGCCACAACCCAGCTCCTCATCAGAGCCTGCAGTCTTCAAAGTCATCTGTGTTGCACGTGCAGTGCAGGGGGCTGGGCTTCAGACCAGCCTGAAGAGCATGAAGTCCTCCAGATTTTCACTGCGGGAGCCAGCTGTACTCACAGACACCCTTTTGGCTTTCCAGGCAAGACACTCTCACCAGAGCCCAGACCATTTTATTTCCTTTCTGGAATCTTTTTCTCCTCTTCAGCAAACCCTTGGAGCTCAGAAATGCACAGGGACAGTCCCATCACAGTCAAGTCTTCCTCAAACTACCCCTGAGGCAACCCTTTAAAACACCTTCCAAAACACTCCTATCAGCAGGAGCTTAATGCATGCTTATCTTACATTGGCT
Source organism: Phaenicophaeus curvirostris (assembly GCF_032191515.1). Taxonomy (NCBI): domain Eukaryota; kingdom Metazoa; phylum Chordata; class Aves; order Cuculiformes; family Cuculidae; genus Phaenicophaeus; species Phaenicophaeus curvirostris. Next base: position 1,482,773 of record NW_027206673.1, on the reverse strand, counting down.
TAAACATCTGTGCCCAGTGATTCCAGAGACAGGGAACGCACACCAGGCTTAGCTGGCAGCTTCTCCACAGCATTGCGTTTCCCCTGGGAAGAAGGGTCCAGGGAGGAGGACACCCAGTGACCGTGCTGAAATCTCCCCCTCTGAGCTGCCACCCAGGGGCGCTGCGAGACCTGGCTGCCCTTAGGACAGCAGGGCTGGTTGAGAGGCTGGGGGGAGCTGTCAAGCTGTCAGTTATAATGGTCCTTGGGAACAGTTTCCCACAGGGAGAACATCACATTGATCATTCAAGCTGACGAACTGTGCTGGATTTTCTCCTCCAGGACTCAGTGCTAGACAAGCCCGCTGCTTGTCTTTGTCTACAGAGGAAAATCAGTGCTGCCCCCGTACACTCCCCTCCCTTCCCAAGGGATTTTGGTCCACTCACTGCTTCCCCCAGATAATTACCTTGCTTTTGTTAATTCACTTTCTGCCTGTGCTCCTAGTCTAAGTGTAACTCTCTGCCCTTCATTTCTGCCTCAGCACACGACACCTCGTAACCCGTTGTCTGCCCCTGAAGCACCGATGCTTCCTTCAGATCAAATTTGGGTATCAACAAGCTGGGTTTACGGTAGCTACAGAAACATGAAAAAGCCTTAGCAATTGATGGTGGCCAGCAAGGAAAGCAACTGGTGCTGCCGTGGTAACTTCTGGCACTAAAACCGTTTGTTGAAAGCACTTGCCTCTCTTCTCAGGCAAATATCAAGGGGCTGCTGAAAAAGTCCCAGCGGAGGTGATCCAATGGGAAGGACTCAGCCCTCAGGGGAGACCTCACCTGTGGAGTGCTGGAGAAGCCTTCCACCACCATCTCCATACTCTTGCCCGGCATCAGCTCCATGCTCAGCGGTCGAAGCTTAAACACGGGGCAGGCAGATTTGGGGTTCTGGGAGGAATCCTTGCCCTCGGTGGTACTGAGGGCATCGAGACAGTGATGCTGCTGAAATGTGGAAAACCCTTCGGTTGTCCAATAGAGCAAATGGGTCTTTCTTCCTTTCTTCGTTACCTTGAAGCGGTAACAGAATGGAATTTTGCTAGAAGAGAAGCACAGATCGAAAATGTCATGGGACCTGCTATTTCACAGCAGTCACCCAGCTTCAACGCCCCAAAGCCATTATCTGACTGTGCATTTGGCAAGAAAGCCACCTCCCAAAAGGCTGACCTAGCAACCTCGCACCAACCCGCAGCAAGAGCCAGACCTTGGCTGCCCCTAAGCTTATCCCCGTCCAGCAGCTGGTCTGTGTGTGGACAGCGAGGGAAAGCTTTTTGAAGAACATCATCTCAGTCACAGTGGACAGAGCATTAAAATTAAGGGTAACTGAGAGATGATTTAGCAACTGGTTTCCATTTTGGTGCCTTTTGAGGATCTCAACCCACATTCACGTGGCCAGAAAATGTTTCTAAAAGAATTCCTGTAGTGTCAATGAAATGGCGCTGGGACCCTGAGTGCAGAAGGAGAATGAGCTGAAGGACTATGGCAAAACACCTCCTTGCTGAGCCCACGGGAGGAGCAGGAGCCGAGACATACTCTACCTGAAGCGGGGCCCCAAGTTGAGCTCCGGAACAACGGGTTTGTCAGTGACAATTGTGATGCCGGTGCCAATCGCCTGGACGGGGATGACGTAGCTACAGCTGTTCTCAATGAACACCTTCACTTTGTCCTTAAATATTTCAGTGTCATCCAAGTTTGCTGTGACAGCCACAGGCAGCTCGGCGTTGGGGGGGATCACTCCTTTACTGGGTTCAATCCTCCAGCATGAGCATTTGCCAGCCTGTAAGACAAGGCAGACACTAGCTGAGGAGGGAAACCAGGACAGACTAGCACTGGGAATAAGAGCTACCGCAGTTTGCTTACAACAGACACCAGCAGCGTCTGAGAGATGGACGGATGCTGACCTAAGGGACGGCTGACAAGCCACCACACTCCATTTTCTTGAAATTACTTAGGGTTGGTTAATTAAAGCGATTGGGTCATTCTGGCCTTGCACAAGTGAAAGAGGAAGCAGAACTCAGCATTAAAAGTGCAGCTGTACTTTGCCAAGCCACACCTCTCCTCAGAGAGCATCCACACCCTGGTCTCTGTCATTAACAGGAATGTGACACAAAGCAAAAGCAGACAGAACAGGGAAACCAGAGGGGAACCCATGCCCTCTCAGCTGCAATGGGCTACAGGGTTCTCTTGAGCTCCTGGAGCTCCAAAAGCGTGATGGTCAGAGCTAAGCCCTTTCCACAAAATAAAGGAAGAACTTGTCAAAATGATCCAGGCTCATTTCTGCTCAAACAGCCACGCAAACTCCCTATTTTAATCAGGACTGCTCCAGGTAAAATTGCCCCCAGAGCCAGGCTCCTCTTGCTGCACTGTGGTGGAACAGCTTGCTTTCTCTCTGACAGAAAACGTTGTATATAAAAATTAATTCACAGGCTGCTACGGACCAGTCACTTTTGTTGGAAATTAGCCCCACAGACACCTACCATCTCTGCCCAGAAGGATGCAGGGCTGGGAGACTGGTTGGACATGTGGAGAGTTTGGGAAACATCTTGTAGGACTTGGATACTGCCGAAATCTATTTTGCTTGGATGCAAGCAGACAACTGCTCCTTCTCCAATGCTCACCAGATGGATTTCCTGCTCCAGGAAGCAGGTAGGAAAGATCAAAAAAAAACCAGGGAAAGTTTAAAAAGGTCAGACAGCTCTGAGCGCTCCAAGCCTGAGGGATAATTACAGCTCTTTGAAGCTTGCAGCCTTGACAGACCGAAAAAAAAAGCCTGGAGCAAGTGTGGGACCTAAAGTGAATCCGCCTGAAAGCCACAGGCTCCCATCAGCAGCAGATGAACAAGCCCGGTTTCTCACACTTGCTTTTCCACCGCTCCGGGCCCGTGGCCTTGGCTGGGGTATTGACAGAGAGATGTGATGGATGTTTCTCAGATGTGATGGGCCTGACTATCAGCACAGTTTCTTACACAGTGCTTGCTTTAGCAGGCTTCAGGGATTTCCCTGTGTGCTGCTGAACCAAAGTCCCGAGGAAGCAGCAGTTGCTCTATCGAATAATGCAGCAGAGTGTGAGACCCAGGGACTCTGCTGATTTTCAGACTGGGCTTGCTATCCCTTCTCACAGATCCATCATTAAATGCTGTGTCAGACACTCAGTTCATCATCTAAAAGGATGCCATCTTTCCTCTTCTCGAGGTACTGGCTGTTGCTCCTGCTGTGAATCCTCTTGGTCCCTGTCCACACCAGCCATGTCCTTGTTTCCTCAGGAAGAATCTCTGCACCCTTTAGGCCCCCCCAGCACAAGTGCCCAGGCATCTCCCCTAGCACTCACCAGTGGGGATCCTTCCCTCCCAATCGTCATGACACGAGCAACAGTGTCCTGCTCTCCCATCACCCACGTTTGCAGTGTAAATGGGATTGGCACCCAGCTGTGTGGCTGGATAACCCCACATGGCACGAGGCTGGAGTACTGTACAGCAGCAGCATCCTTGTATTCCTGTAAGGGACAGAATCAAACTCAGCTTCAGAGGAAACTAAACTTCTTGACAACTACCACAGCAGCAATTAACACATTTTAAAAAACCTCCAGGACAAAGCAGAAAGGCACAAAACCAAATACAAAACCAGCATGGGCTTAGCACCTTGAAGGGCTCCAGAAGCTGCTGTATCCACACCCAAACCTGTGCTGGCAGCCTCCTTGCAGCACCTTTTCACAAGCCTCTAAGTTCTCCTTCATGAAAGTATCCGAAGGATTAGGAGCTAATCTGCTTCCTAAGGAGTTTATATTCAGGTAGGAATATGAACACAGGAACCAACCTGAATATAATTCACCAGTCTTATACAGAACCCTTCTTATTTTTTCTCTAATAATCCCCTCGGTAGCATTAGAGGGCAGGAGGCGGATGCAATGCCAAACCTGAGGAAGAATCCTGTAGCAGCCCGGCAGATCGCTGTCGTTCACAAGGGTCACCATCTGCTGATAGGGGACTTCTAGGAAGCATTGTCCAAAGCTCACCACGGGGTTGAGCGCTCGCAGCAGAGGAACTACACATCTAGGCAGAGAGATGACCAAAAAGGAATTAGAGATACTGAGAGAATGCAGAATTTGTTTACTCCCTGAACAGCAAAAAATTAAGCACAACATGTTTGCCACTGCCAAACAGACATTTAGTACCCCTACAGCAAGAAACTGCCTTTAACTCCTTACTCAACAACCTCCTGTAAAGGAGGGGAAAACCCTGAGATTCAGCATCACAGAGGCTGCCAGGTGCCCAGGCAAAGCAACTTGCCCTGTGCCAGAGCTGTCTGACGGCTACCTTCACTGCAGGAGGTTTGCAAGGACCCTTCCAATGGTCCCAGAAAGGCAGGAGTTCAGGGGGAGCCTTCCCAACGGGGCCCAGGGATTGCCAAGGCTCAGGGAACGCAAGACCCCAGTATCTCAGCAAAGGTGACTCCCTCCCCTCCCACAGCACTGTTGCCCTGCCTGAAAACTCAGCCCCTTTGTCCCAGCGGTGGAGGGCACCTGCCACCACCTGCCTTTGTGCAGTGGGTGATCGCCGTCTCCCAATTCCACCCCCATGGGCCCATACACCGTCTCTTCCCATCCGCACGACTTTTACAAAACTGCAGCCCAGATACTGACTGAATGGCTATGTCTGCGAGAGGAAAACTAACCCCTCTGGTAATGAGAAAGATAATCACTGCAGCACAACAGGACCGAACCTGGCTGCAGGTTCAGCTTAAGTCCGAGTATGGTAATGCTCAAAAGAACCAGAGGGAAGCAGAAAAACCTGAGCTCACTTTCCACAACAAGGACTATTTCCCCCTTCATGAGATCTTACCTCGATTTTTCCCTCACCAGACCTGCCACAAGCCCCTTCCCCACCTGCACGCACCTTCATTAACTGAACCAGACAGCAGCTTTCAGCAGGCTCATTGCACCCCAACCAATATTTGCATTTTGATTGCAACCCAGCACAACTCTAGCACTTGCACAAAGGAGGAGACGTGGCCCTTTGGAAATTTGTTACACCTCAAGCACCAAAATCCAGGCCAATAATGACTATAATTACTGTTCCATTTAGGAGAAGGCTCAGGGCCGTGCCTGTCCACTGGAGCCCAGGTGCTTCACAACGTGGGCTGCTTTCAAAGCGCTGACGCTCTCATGTCTGGCTGGGCAGAGCTGGCTAGCTAGGCAGTGCTGCTTCTTGGAAGCTGCAGCCAGCAAAGCTTGTGCAAGGCAGCGTGCTGGTGGTGAACACACAAAGAGAGACAATGAGCTGCAAAGAAAGTAAAGATACCTGGCAGTGATGAGCAATGATGACACCTTCCTGCCAAAGCCCTCCACGTGCACCAGCAGTGCCAGTTTGTAACTCTTCACAGTGTTGGAACGCAGAGTGACCTGGTAGAAGAGAAGAGCAGTAAAAGCTTCATCACTCCCAAAAGCCATTGGCTATGCATGGTGTCCTCCAGTTCTCCTTCCATGGTAAGGAAAGGGAGGATTTTGCCCTAATTCTTCTACTGGTCCACGTGTAGAGCACAATCTAAAGGAGTGATAACAGTCTTCTGACAACAGCTACTTTGTTAAATATACCGTGCAGTTATCAGAGCACATATGAGCTAAATCAAAACACACTTGGGCTACTGCTCTACTCAATACTGCATTAAAATTAAGGGACCAATTTTTAATCTCAACTACAATAATGTAAAACCAGAGGAAAACTGTTGACATCATAAAAATGAGTTCAAGCTTACAGTGGGAAGCTGAGGGCAAACCGTGGCCCAGCTACACTGTGCAGTTCACAGGTCCCAGAGCTTTTTCAGCCTGCTCTGGAGATCTGTGCAGTGAATACAGCTCCTTCTGCTCAACAGGAGAGGCAAAATCAGACCAAGCAGAAAAACAAACCGTTTCATGCAATGACATCTCTTTTCATAATAGCCACCTTCTGTCCTCATCTTTCCTCTGTCCACAGTAAATCAAAGAAATTGCTCTAAGCAGTTCTCAAAACACGAATGGCTTCTCTCCTTGACAATACAGTACAAGACCTTCAGCTTGTGATTTTGGAGAGAAAATGGTGCTCCTGCAGAAATGCCCCACAGTAACCCAGCCAAGAAAAGCCTAACACTAGGGCACGTATCTGACTTGTGTATGCTAGCAGCACCAAAACCCTCTCATACAACAGCAAAGCTCCAGCTCCACCTGCTCCAGCACGTATGGCTAGACTGTTCCCATACCTGGATATCCAAGAATTCCTGGGGATGGATGGTCCCTCTGCGGGGAGTTATGGTAAATTCAGTTGGCCTGATATTCACTTGGGCTCCACTTCTCCAGGACAGGCAAGTGTCGTCCGACATCAGAGCATAACTGGTGACACTGGGCGCTCCGCAGCCGTCCCCAGGAATGCGAAGGTTGAAGCTCATGGGCCTCAAGGAGGTGTTAACGAGGCGACAGGACAATGTGCAAGGGAAGCCTAGGAAAACAACCCAAGGATGAATTTATGTACCCAACTATCCAAGGATTCCTAGTGTGAATACCCTGTTATGATAAAACTGTGCTTGGAGTTCAGCTCTTTTCTATCTGAATTACAGCCAATTTGAGAAACTAGGCAAGTAATTAATTGTCCCTGAAGTTCCCTTTGATGCTGATCACAGAGCTTGCCTCCTTGGTAATGCCTGCTCTTAGCAATGCTGAACACAAGAGGTTTCTTTCTCTTTAACTGAGGAGCTCTCTCACACCCCCACCCAAAACAGCAGGAATTACATTTCACTTACGAGTGCGCACCCAGACAGACCCCTTATTCTGAACATTGAATCCATAAAATCCCCTCTTAACTCTGTGAACAAGTAGCGTATTGGCACTGAGGAGAAGCTACAGGAAGACAAAGGATGGAGGAGCTTGGGAACTACAGCATGATGAAAAGCATTCCAATGCGGTTTCCTTAGGATCCTTAAGGCATCTCATGTTTTTTGTCAACCAGACCTAGCACGGGACAACTTGCAGGCCACTCCACAAGAAGCCACTTGACCTTCGATTTGTTAAATGGTCCATGAACAGAAGCACCTGGGGCACAGAATGATAACAGCCCTTCAATCAATCCACAAGTGATTTTGCACCTAAACTGGAGATCATCTCAGTAAAAAGCCTTTTCTGAGACCGAGATGCAAAACCAGAACCTGCATTTCAGTGGAGATGCTCTGGTTGCTCAGCCACCGGCTCTGTCAGCAGGGAAGGAGCCCACATCTCCAAGGACATCAGTGCCTGATGAAGAGCCATCATTGGGGCATATTTGCTGGCTGGTGATAACAAGGTGCCCTTGCAGTGCTGCATAACATCTCACGCTGAAGGTCAGGTGGGAAATTGGGGCCTTGCTTTGCATCAGGAACATTCACCCAGAGCAGCTACAGGCTCGTATGTGGCGTAAATTCCCTTCTCCTGCAGTCCCACGCCCTGGGCCCCTCTGGGACGTGGGCTTGCACAGTCATTCTCCCGCCAGGGATCACGCGGTTGGGGCTGGACAGATACGAGGGATATCAGGACACACTGACTTTCTACTCCTTTGGTCCCGTTTGATCTCACGGCGGCTGAATACTGCCTAAGCAACCAGCAGCCCTGGTTTAACACCCCAAAGGCCGCTGGGGAGGAACACAAGTGAGGGATGTTCTCATGCTGCAGTGCTCCACGATGGCCACACACAGACCTCTCAACTCAAGGTCCCAGCCCGGGGTGCACTCACCAAAGGGGACATCACCAAAATCGAGGGAAGGTACAGCAAAATGAACAGCTGGTGCAAAGACACAGCCCCTGTGAGGAGAAAGACAAGGGTTAGCTTGGTTAGGGACGTGCTAAGCTTTCAGCTTGCATTACCACTCAGATCAGCAAAATCTGGTCTCAGGGCCACGGTGAGTTTCAAATCAACCAGTCACCGTCATGCTCAGCATGACATCCATGTGGACAGGAGGCAGCCAGGCAAAGCAGCTGAGAGCCACCGATGCGGCTCAGAGCTCTGTGCTACGCAGGGTTGGCCCTCGGGTCACTGCTGGCCCCGTGAAGGACCCTGAACAAATGATGGCTCTGTGCCTTATGAGGAACGGCTGAGTGAGCTGGGGGTGTTTAGCCTGGCGAAGAAGAGGCTGATGGGAGACCTCATGGCTCTCTACAACTACCTAAAAGGAAGTTGTGGAGAGGAGGGTGCTGACCTGTTCTCCAGCCCCCTCACCAGCTTTCTCACTCTTCTCTGGACTCGCTCCAGAGCCTCAACACCCTTCTTGTGGTGAGGGGCCCAGAACCGAACACAGGATTCGAGGGGCGGTCTCCCCAGTGCCGAGTCCAGAGGGAGAAGAACCTCCCCAGACCTGCTGGTCACGCCGTTTCTGATACAAGCCAGGATGCCACTGGCCACCTGGGCCACCTGGGCCACTGCTGGCTCATGTTCAGTCGGCTGTCAAGCAACACCCCCGGGTCTTTCTCCTCCAGGCAGCTCTCAAGCCAGACTTCTCCTAGCCTGTAGCACTGCATAGGTCTATAGCACTGCCTATCAACCATGGAGTCCCTTCATTTCTTTACTGTTTTGATCTAGTGCCTCCCAACAGCAGCAGCCCGGCAGCCTGGATGCTGAGGAGGCGCAGGCAGCCCCGGAGCTCCAGAGCACCCAGCACCAGCTTTCCTGCCAACACCACATTGTCCCCCAGCCCATGCTTAAGACTGACTGCGACAAGCTCGCAGGCTGCCTGGATCCCGAGAAAGGAGCTTTGCCACTCCTATCATCAGTTGTTCTTTTCCCCTTCTCCCCCTGGCTTGGTGAGGGTTTTCTTTTGCAATGGCACCAGCCTATGGGATGATACCCAAGTCCTTGGGACAGCATTTGCTGCTGGGCTTCCCAACTCCCCCATCAGCCCTTTTCTGTCTGCAGAAAGGAGGCTCCGGAGCTCTGGCTGCACAAGCGCTGGGAAGACAGCTTATAGCATCAGAGACGAAGCCGAGGCTGCTGCTTCCCATTTTGTATGGATTTTTAACAGAGGATTTTAAAAACACTGCTTCTGGCTGCAGAATCGCCCCAGGCTGGCCCAGCCGTCAGCCCCCTCCCAGGCCCTGCTGGCCCTGCTGTGTGTTCAGGTGGGACGTCTCTGACCATCGCTGCCCAGAGCTGATACCATCCCACTGTCTGCCAGGGCCCCCGGGGGAATGAGCTCCCTGTAGGAAGGAATCACTCCAGGTCCTTGGAGCCCGGGCTGGGCAGCAGGCAACTCCACACCTTTCCCCTGCAGCCTTCAGGCAAACTCTTTCCCATCACAGACATCACTTCAAGCCCTGGGGGTCTCACACAGGGGTAGCAAAGGGTCACAGAAAGAACCCGCTGCTGCCAAATTCCATGCACACAGCATCTTGGAAAATTGCAGAGCAACCCACCAGGAAGGCAAAGTTGCTTCCCACAGGGACTCAAGGCTTTCAGAGCTACACTGGCTATTGAGAGCATCAGAGGCACAGTCACTTCCCCTTATAAAGAACCGCGCTTCATTTGCTGCTGGAATTGCAGGATTCAAACTGGAGTGAAGCTTAAAAAGCCTTGGCTCTTCGTCTTCGTCTTGATCCTAGACACCCCACACTAAGACCTTAGACAAGACCTCTGCTTCATCACAAAATGAGGTTGGAGGGAGATGATTATCCAGAGGTGGCTACAGATGTGCCCAAAGAGCTCCTACATCCCTCCTTACCCAACAGTCAAAGTCAGAGGCTCAGCAGATCCATTCACCCGGAACCTGAACTCTTCCGTGAACTTCCCCAGGATGGTGGAACTGAAGGAGATCCTGATGACTTGGAACCCATCCGATGAAACAATGCCCTTCTGGGGACAAAAGGTGAAGCAGGAGCCCAGAGCTGTACTTGGAGGTATCAGGCTGAAGGCACCATCCATGTCTCCTGAGTTAAACAGGAACACCTGCAGCAGTAAGAATACAAAACAGAAACACATTAAGAAATCTCCCATTTCTCAGAAGGCTGATGGGCCGTGCTTCGCTGAAGCCAAAGAAAATACAAACAAGACAAGTTCTGCCTTTGTTTTTTTTCAAGCAAAGCAGTGATAACTTCACATGAACAGAGTCACTCTGGGTTTAGCCCACTGACACAGAGCAGTCTGCGTCGACTTGCAGTGCAGAGGAGCTGCACAGCATCACCCCGTCAATGCAGCCCTGTCCCTAAGAACCCTGAAGGCCAACTGCAGCCTCGTGTGTGACTCACCCACAACAGCTTCTGCCCCAGGTCAGTCTGGTCCTGCCAAAGGCAGAACACCTTCAGCTTCCACTGCAGCCGACAAGGTCACTGCCTGCCGCAGATACCTTGGGGCTGCACTCAAACCAACCTCAGGAACGCTCTCCAGCTCTGCTACAGGACATCAGTCAGGGTTTTTTTTTTAATTTTAACTTCAACGTGACAGTTTCTCCATCCTTGTTTAGACTGATACATCAGGAAAGGAGGAGCAGGAGGTGCAGAGCTGCTCCATCTACTCCAAAGAATTTCTCTTCCCTAAATACAGCCAACACAAATGAATTTACCATTGCGAGAATAACTGCAAATCCAGAACCACGCCTATTTTCTTGAACACTCAGTAGATCAGCTGCCTTGAATGACTCACACAATCCCGCAGCATTTGCCAAGATGAACTTCTTTCCATGTCAGGGAAGGAGGGCCCACATCTGCCTGCATGCTGTCACCAAGAAGCCCACCCAGAACCGAGCTGAATGTTCCTAATTGCTTCAGGGGCAAGCCCTGCCACTTGCTGCTCAGTGTGGCACTAACAACATCACCTACTTATTCATATTTTCTCAGGTAATGATACTGATAAATTGATACAGAGAGAATCAATAAAGTACCAGCATTAAAAATGCAGAGAGCACAATGTTTTGGTAAGAAAACACCTTAATGTGTCCTCGCCTGCCAGAGTCCATCTTTTGAAAGCATCTGGCATGCTCTATCACCTCATTTTCTACCTCTTTTCTTTGCTCTATCTTGGTTTTTTGCAAAAGTCTTGACAGCGGGGGGAGGACGGGCAAATTTGCAAATATGTAGACAGTTCTCTGCTTCTTTCCAGAAATGTTTTGCTCTCTTTAGAGCCAGAGATGTCCCAAGACTCAAGTGGCTTTTGATCCACTGTTGCTTTTGCGTCAAGGTGCTGGGGTTTTTTTGCATGAAGCCTCCCAGCTGACCTCAAAGGGAGGTTGCCCAAAGGCAGGGATTAGGGCTTCATGAACAACACATGCACATTTTGGACCCCATCAAACAGCATCCACATTCTCTGACACCACCACCCCCCCCCCCATTGGACTGTTATGTCAATATTCCCTGCCCACAACTGCCTGTGTTGCCAGAAATCCCGTGGGTCCACAAGGCTCACAGTTCCCAGAAAGCCATCGGGATCCACCCCAATTCCCATGTACCCCTACTGCTCACCTCACAGCTGCGGGCCCATCCAACAGAAACGTCCCCAATGTCCAGTTGCTCGTAGCTGAACCAGAGCTGGGGCCCAATGCGCTCAGCTGCGATGTGGAGGGGCAGCCTGGCTTCACGGCCTGGGGAGAGATTTCTGTTTCAGTACAATATTTCCCTCTGTCATCCTGGATTTTCCAGGCTGCCTCCATGCTAGTCCCTGACTCCAGGCTGGAAGGGACCAGCTCTAGATGCTCCAGGAGAAGATACAGGACCCGCAGGAGGCACGCCCTTGGGCCGCTGCCTAATTTTGAACCAATCAGTTCAAAGTTTAACCAATTGCAGTTCTGTGTACAGACGAACACAAAAATGAATTTTCAGCAGCTGAGCCCCACATCGCCTGCTCCCTCCCAGCGCCCAAGAGCCACAGCTTTATTTGCATGAATAATTAAGAAAGTTCGTTTTGAGCTTAAATATGTTCCAAGAGCAAATTTCAGACCACTGCCTAACTGCCAGTTTTGCCAAGTGACCAGTGCTGATCAGTTCTGTAAAGAACCAATCCAGAAGCATCTGCTAAGCCATTAGCGCAGGACCTGCAAAAAAAGCTGAGGCCAGCAAAGTCCCTTTCCAGTGAGGCAGGAGATCCAGCTGCAAAGTTCACGGTACTGCAACTGCAGCAAAGCTGCCAGATAATCCCAGCAAGAGGCATGCATGCCACCCGCACATCATGCTCCAAAGGGATTTGTGACCGGCACCCAAATGCATGAACAAGGTAGTGAGAGAAGCCAAGAAGCAGAAATAATTGATCCTCTAGTTAAAGATCATCATTTTCTTCTTTAAACTCTTTGTACCAGGCACCTCGGCTCTGGGACAGTTTCCATCCTGACAATCGAGTGGTTCAGCTCTATTTTGTAAGGGATAGGGGTAGGCACGTCGTTCAAATGACCAGCTAGAGGTCCTCTCCCAAGGAGCCAGTGGAAGAGTTCACCTCTCCCCAGGGCCCATCAGGGTTTCTCAAGAACAGGCTCCTCTTGCTAAACACACATTAGTTAGCCAGCTCTGTTTCTTGTGACTCCCAGACCAGTTATAAGCTTGCACACAAGTAGTTTTCCTGTTTCTCTGCAACAAAAAAGCTTTCCTGCCACAACCCCCAGAGTGCCCTGCAGCAACGTGAGGGACACCGCTAGCACCAGTACAAGAACCTCAGAGCCAGGAGCACAGCACTGAGTGAGGAACGCCTGGGAGCATCTTTTCAAATCAACCCTTTCCTCCCACAGCCCCAACAACTGCAGCTGGTGGGCAGGAAGACTTCTTGTTGACACAAGCCCTGTGTCATCACCACAGGGAGCGTTTGCCCAGTAAACCCTGCACAGTTACTGTTTAAAGCTGCTCCATCACATTTGTATCTGTCAGCTCAGAGCAGTCAGGAAAGAAACAAAGCAGCTGGGTCAGTCATTTCTTCACCTTCCAGAATGGGAGCTGGGGATCACGGGCCTCCCACCTCTTCCTCTCAGATGGGGAAAACCATCACGTTCCCTGGATGGAAGGTAGACAGCCATGCCCTGCTCCTGAAAACCACCCAGAGGAGCACCATGCAGAGATGCAGGGGAAGGACAAAGTAACCTGAATCACACAGCTTGCTGTGAAGGGCGAAGCTGGGTAGGGCAATGACAACTGCTCCCAGAAAAAGACTTGACAGCACTTCTGAAAGATGGCATGAGCATAAAGCTTGTCTAACAGACTACCTGAACTCCGATTTCCAGGAAGGGTGCTCACCCTGCTGCTCCCAGCCAGCCCTGTGCAATGCTACCCATACGCACCACGGACTCAGAGCTACAAGGTGACAACGCCCACGCAGGGAGAGAAGCATGTGCTGGCCAGAGGAGGTCCTTTCACAGACACCCTGTGCTCAGCAGGGCTCAGACGCCTCAGGTCTGGCAGCATCTGGGCAGTGGGAGGTGATCAGGGCCCTGGGAGCACAGTGGTAACTCAGCTCCTACCACCTCAGTAGTCTGATGATGCATCTGCATAATAAGGACTCATCGTGGAAGGAAATGGGCTACAGGAGCATCGTACTTGTCCATTAAAGCTCTTCTGCTCTGTAGTTCTTTGGCCTTCACAGACACCTCACAGGAGAGCAAATGCTGGCAAAGCCCTGGCAAATTCATGCTTTGATGGTTCTGGGATCAGTGAGCCAAGCTTAGAGCCAGGCATCCTGAGGGCTGGTCTGGGACAGAAGGCTACCTGGAAACCACAGGGACAGTGGGCACGTGCCAGCACAACCCTGCTGGTCGCTGACCCTTCCTAGCAATTACACAAGAGCAGAGGGAGCTGGAAGACTGTGCCTCGCCTTCCCTGGGCCTGACAGAAGACGAAGGAGCCGTGCCTGAGATGTCGCAGTAGACTGTTTGTTGATAGACTCTGGCTTCTTGGGGTTTAAAGATCACGTTAATTTCAACCGGAGAATTTGGCAAGACATCTCCCTCCTAAAACACAAGACAAATCATGCATCTTCAAATATTGCATTTCTTGTTTTCAGCTCCGCACCTGGAGCACTTACTCAGAGCATCAGTGCCGAGAAAGTAGCCAACAACACCCGTCACCAAAATTTATAAGAGCATTTGGAATCAGCTGCAAAATAAACTTTCTAAGTCCCCCACCCTTACCAGCACCTGGCAGAAGCATTTGGTTAAATTCAGGCTATAGAGAAGGAACCAAACCGACTCATACTCCAGCAAATCAGGCAGGATTTCTTCAGAAGTACCAGGCAGTCTAAGGGACCTCTCTCCTCCAAATCTTCCACTGTATCCCTGTGCCACTATGGCTACACAAACGCTTTGACTTAGATCAGAAAAGATTGAGCAAATCAAATGTATTTTTCCATTCCAGGTTGAAAAGGTGCTGCACTGACACCCTGCCCCTGCACAGATACCTACAAGTACATAATGCACCCTGATACCTCTGAAGGCTGTAAGGACACTTAAGTGCCCTCAATTTATGGCCCTCGCAACAGAGATCAGTTTTAGGCAGCTCTGACCGCCTGCCAGATGCCCGCAGTTCAGAAATGGTTTTTGCAATAAGTTCTCCCAGCCCCATGAGAGAAACCCGGAGTCTTCTTTCTCAGCACATCCAACCAGCTGATGTGGGATCTGCCAAGTGACCTCGTCAGGGAGAAGGGGAGGAGGAGAAGGAGAAGGAAGGGAGCTTCTCAGCTGTCACTTACCACTGGGTCAATGGTGAAAACATCATTGGAGAAAAGCAGGGAGTCTCCTTGCACTTTCTCCCTCTGCTTCTGGAAGCCGCGGGAGAGAAGGGGAGCATGTTCTCGGAGAGTGGGGACTTCTGTGCACTCCTGAGAGAACAATCCGTCTCGTTCTCCCGCCTCTGCAGCCTGTGGCACAGCCTGCAGGGAGAGACAAACCAAGCAGATCATTTAAGAAGCAACATCTTTGCAGTGACCATCAGGTAAGCACAAGGGCAGCAACGCACTCGAGGAGGAACAGCAGCAGCTCAGCAAGGGGCTGACCCTCTGCCACGGGGTCCCCAGGGATCCAACTGCCACCTGCTGCCCTCCGGCACGGCAGGCAGTTTTACTCCACACTTACAAGTTCTGCCTTCCAGCACAGGATCCCAGAACACTCGAAAAGCAGATGAATGTATTCAGGTATCGCAACAACTTGGTGAAATTTAATGGGGTTACATGCATGAAAACAGAGGCCCTGAGAAAGGAAGGGGCATCACCTCTGAATTCAAACACTTCATTCAAAAGAAAAGCCTTTTGAAACCCTTTTGCCCGGCATCAGAGCTGCTGCAGACAGTGCTGTGAAAACCCAATTCCCTCCACCAAGGCAGAGCGTGGAGCAACCTGATCTAGTGGGAGGTGTCCCTACTCATGGCAGGGGGTTGGAATTGGATGATCTTTAAGGTCCCATCCAACTGAAACCATTCTGTGATTCTAGCCTTAAACCACCTTTTCTGTTTCCTTTTTGGCCTTCAATGCAGAGCTTTGATGCAGATGATCTCTCCCACACTTGCTAGTTGCAGCAGGAATCATTCACAACCAAGAGAAGAAAAGGGACTCTGCTGCAGCGCAGCTGGCATACTGCTCTCCTCCCTTCCCACGCCCGTCCCCTGGCCGTGACTAACCAGCAGGAGACATCTCTGAGGGAGAACTGGAAGGCTGCATGTGCAGCAGATGGAGGCGCAGCAGTAAGAACAGGACAGCGATCGCTACCCAGCTGAATTCAAACACAGATAGGAGGGAACCACAGCCACGGAGCTGCACACAGAGCCACGGGCAAATGCTGTCACCAACACCAAAACCCCTCACTTCGGCTCACTCCCATGCAGCACACTGGGAAATGTTTCTCCAGGGCTGACAGACGATGCTGTGCATGGGGAGGGCTTCCAGTCTCTGAGATGGACAACCCTCAACTCAACCCATCCACAGACAATAATTCCACCCTTACAGCCCAGAAAGTCCTGCAGGAGGGGGACAGAGCAAATCCCTGGACAGACCTCGTAACAATCCAGGTCATTTTGGGTCACATCCTAGTGCAGAGTCCCACGCTGCCTCCTCCCTGCTCCAAGACCTCAAAAGTTTCTCTTAGAGCAGCACAGTGACCCTGGAGCTATGGACATCCCTAAGATTGCGAGTAAGGAAGAACAAAACCTCCTGGTCAGCGTTGAGGACACAAACTGGTGCAAGATCAAATGTAACTAGGAAAAAAACAACAAGGGTCAATGTCGACTGTGGGGAAACCTGGTTGCTCATGAGGGGAAAGAGGATCACTCAGGGTCCACTTTGAGACATAGGCAGGTAGGAAGAGACGGAAAAGGAATGGCCCGGGGAAGTATCAAGAGAAGTTCAAGAGGTTTTCTTTTAACACACTGAGATTCCACGGAAGCCATGCACTGGGTAATTAAAAATAGAGAGCAGTGGAAAACTCGTTTTGGCCTTCAAGGCATTTCTGACCTAATTACACTTAACCTTATTTGCTCAGAAGCCCTGAAAAAATCATGCAAGTTTAGGACAGTTTCCTAACCATGATGGGTTCAGACTAACTCCTAGAGACCTAAATCCACCCAAGGCTGAGAAGTCACACAAGAATTTCACAAGTCACCCAAGCTTTTGTGTGTAATTTCTAACTCACTCACCCAGCTCTAAGCGTTTCTCTGCGCTGACCTAAACGGCAACTGCAAAGCTTCACCAATGATGCCCTTTGAAGAACCTGCCCCACCTCTCACTACCAGGAAGACACAGGCAGCTGAAGCCCAAATGCGCTTCTCGGCTCTGTACTCTCCTACCTTCCCTACAGAACTCTCCACCTCCAAACTCTCACCAGACTCTAAGGAAGGGCAGAAACACTTCATTCTGCTAGAAACCAAGACCAAAGCACTCTGTCCTGCACCCTGCTGGGAAACCAGTTGCCACATTATCAAAGCTGGAGCAGAAGCAACTGCAGTCACTGTCACAATAGTTCTGCTCCCTGAAGCTACATTCCTCAGCCTCATGGACCCTCTGGAGCTCAGGGATCTCTGGACCTCAGTGGTCTCTGCTCCCACAAAACACCAATTTGCTCTCTAGTCATTGCAATCAAACTTTTCTCCCCAAAATATAATCCTTAGCTGGAGCATGGGTGGAACTGGAATGGGAAGTGCTGAGCTCTGTTATCTCGGAGCTCAGTGGCATCCCCTGACACTGTGAATGCTTTACTCGTCCTAAACCTTTCCAAAGCACCGACATCACTCTGAGGCCATACGTTAGTTTTACGCCTGTGCAGAGCATCCAGCTGAAAGGAGTTTTGCAAACAAACCTCAGCTTTTGCTGATCCTCCCGTTCCCGAGGAACAGCAGCCTTCCACTGGAAGTGGGCTGTAATTTCACTTCCATTGTGGAGGACCACAGAGCTGCAGTTTGCCAGAGTAAGGGAAGTCTTCTCAATCGTCAAGGAGCCCTTCTCCAGCTCAATGCTGGCATCTACAGCCCATCCATAAAGTCTTGTGTGGATATCTTCACCTGGAACAAAGCACAGCGGAGTCTTTGCTCACCTCACTTGCTGATACTACAACAGAGCAAACCACCAGTAGCAGAAGGAAGTGTTAGGGCTCTTTGCAGTATTGACAGTTTCACAGACCAGAACATTTACCACATCCTGACAGCTGCATGTGGACTGCCAGAGGATGTCCTGGACACCACTCTAAGCACCCTTTCTCTGGGTAGTTGTAGACATCGAGCCCCAAAGTGACGCTGTGACACTACTGACAGTGAGATTTTTCAGATGTGCCCAGGTGGCCTTTGGGTTGCCATCCCACTCAGGTCACAAGGAATTCTGGATTGAGGTCATTCAGGTGACTGAGGAGTCCCAGTTCAGCCAGGCCTCACGTAGAGCCTCATGCAGACCTGCCACCAGGGCTGTGTTTCTCCTGACCCCTTGGTGCTGACCAGCAAAGGGATCTGGGGGCACATGGGCAGACAAGGGAGGTTCAGAGGAACAAGAGAAGCAGCAGCACACGGCAAAAATTAAACCTATATAACGCGCACCTGATCCTGCCTAAGTCACACTGACAGCAGCATGAGGTACTGGGATATGCTGCCACTGGTGAGCCAAGCAAGTCAGCACGGCAAAGCACAGAAAATGCCTCCCAACCTCCCAAACTGCGGGCTTATTCTTAAGAGCTTCTGTTTTGTAATAAACAGTCTGCTGGTGGTGTTTCTGAAAGAGCCACATGGCTGCTTTTTGTATGTGAATCACAGGGAGTCTGACTTAGTGCAGGACAAAGCAGCCAGGGCTTGCCAGGTGAGGCTGGGTGACATTGCCTGGTGCCCTGCTCTACGCCTGCAATAAGCAGCTGTTAAGACTGAGTGATTAAATATTTCCATTTCACTTTAGCAATTCATCTCAACAGCATTTAGCTTCTTTGCATGCTTTGAAGCTAGAGAGACAATCCCTCAAGTAATCATTTGCTCTCCGTCTTAAAGTTTATTTCAAAATAACTGCATCATAACTGTTTTGAAGGAAGCTGAGAGTGTGCAGCATGCAGCGCTTACCGGTGTCATAGTGACCTACCAGGGACCTGGAATGATTCCCGGTTTTCAGCAGGTGAAATTCCACTGTTACTTGTGTGGCCTCACCAATCCCAAGGTTCCCAATGGAGCGATCGACAGAGAAAGGGCTGCAACACAAACAGAGATATCAGCACTACTGTGGGAGACTTGAGGACTATATTCCTTTTGCAGTCTAGTTCACTTCAGCTCACTTAGGCAAGCAAGGAACAATCAAACCACAGTCAGCAGAAGCAAACCCCAACACCCAGGATCAGCAACAGAGCTGCTGACTCTCCTTTCTGAAGGGATCCAGCACTTCAGAAGATCCTGTGGTATAAAACGACCTCCTCTCCTCCAGACTCCCCACCCAGCTCTCTGCAGTGAGACTCAAGAGTCTGGCTGCGAGCAATACAGTCAGAGAATGGTTTTTGAAGAGCGCAGAGGTGGTGAGAACTGTTTGCACACACAACTTGACCCTGACTGCCTCAGGAGCTCTGCCACCTACAAACCACACCTCAAGAGATGCAAATGTCAAGGCAATACCTGTTCCAATGACATCACAGGCTATAAATCAGACAGGGAAAATGAAAGCGTTTCTTGAACACCAAAGAATAATTATGGTTTAATTTTCAGCATTCATTTTTTACCTTCAAAAAACAGCCTGGCTGAGGCTAGGAAAGGTTCCATTTTATCAGCATTGCAATGAAAGCTGCTCTGGGCAAAGGAAACATCACACAAATCTCAATGAATGCAAACATACACTAGATACTACCCCATGGTAACAAAAGGAGAATCCCATTTACAGCCTGAACAATTAAATGCTGAGCTAAATTTATCACCATTAACGGAAGCCTATCAAGGTGAACTCAATGGAGGTTTTCTCTATTCCCAAGCAATGTAGTCTGGGAATCTGGGCTGTAATCCAAGCTTGTAATCTGTCTGCTTGGCCCAGCAGACAAATTCTGTGCAACGTGTTGGAAATAATTACAAAAGTGTGCTGATGTTCTCCAAATGAATATGAGTGATGACAATGATCTGTTGCCAGCTAAACAGCTCTTGGCTGACAGATACAAAACTCAGTGCTTTAGTGCTTAGTGACAAGCCAAATGAAACACTCCTGCACGCGGCAGCTGGGCTAGGTGGCTCTTGTACAACCACACTTAGAAAAGTTACTTGGTTTAGTGCTTTGCTAGTGGTCAATTTGTCACCTTAAAAACAGGTCCTGGGTATTTATTTTGGTGGTGACAAGGAGATCTGGAAATCCCAGAGGAAAACTGTGGAGTGATTGACAGGTTCCTGCCTACGTATTTCCCACAGTGAAAAGCAGCAGCCTGCTCAAAGAGCATCCTAGAAGTTTGCTTCAACTGCCTTGCCAGGCTTTGGGGGAAGCTTCTCTTGGACCCTCACAATTCACAGAAGAAAAGTCAAATCCTCTTCTGAGCCTTGTTTTGATGGAGAAGAAACTGTGGTCACTCAGGCAGCCCCAGTCAGACAGCAGGGTCTTTGCTGCAGTCTTGACCTTGGCTCTGACACCAAGACCTCTGGGACTAAGCAACTCTCCACTCCTCACCAGCCAGCTGAACTGGTTTCCTTGCAGATGTGGTGTCAACAAAGCATTACCATTTCCAGGTAACTGGAAAACTGGTGACTGCCTTCTGAGACCAAAAGGAGCAACGCAGGCTGCCCACAACACAGCCCACGCCAGGCATTTGATGAGGGGACCGTGGCAAAACCGTGTGCATGTGAGCCCAGAGAATGGGCGTGTTTGGCTGGCAGAGGTTTGTAAGCATTTCGGGAGCTACTTATGGCCAGGAGGTTGCAAGCCAGCTACTAGCATGACTTGCACAGGGCTGTGAGCTCACAAGGAAGAAACAACCCCGTGGATCCACCTGCTCTGGAAGCCAGCCGACAGAACAGACAAAACCGATACTTCGATTCTGAGGCACCAAACCAGAGTAACAAGAATCAGCACCGATCCCCACTGCAGACTATCAGAGGCATCATTAAGAACCTAGCTGTGCACAGCACTGGATCCTACCCCAGAAACGCAGCAACATCACTGAAGCTTGGCAGGGGATGCTCAGGTTCATTTTCAAAAAGACTTTCTCACATGCACAACCAACACTCAGGCCCTGGTAATACTGAAAACGCTGCACACGGTAACTGTTTTAATGTCAGCTGAGTGTCAGGCACACGCGTATTTCCCACAGCATTACAGGGACAAGGCTCCTCTTCTCTTATTCACATCTGATAAGCAGTCACTTACGAGCTCTGGCTTTCCAAGTGACACCACTGACATTTGAATGAGCACCCACTGAAAAAACATGTCATTTCAGGCTCTTTGCAAACACAGGCTAACAATAATAATTGTCACAGCGACAACAACCTTAACTGCTGTGAGAAAGCCAGATTAAAACATCATTGCCTCAAGGATTGCGGCTGTTGCTAAGCTGAAGCAGACTTGAGCTGGAGACACTGCGTGACAATGCCCAGGCCCAGATGGGTGAAGCTGTGGAGACACGACAACCTGGACTGACGAAGCTATAAAAGCATCCAAAAAACTCGCACGCTCGCCTCTGCCTACCACTAACTCTTCGCGGGAGCCCTGACTTTTCACCAGGCTGCTGAGACACAGCCCCTTGAAGACCCATGGTGGGAACTATTCTTGCAATCCTATTCTGAACTCTCGCTTGAGTTTCTATCTTTGTTCCTCACTTTCCTATCACTGCTCATGTTACCTTGCCTTTCATCTTCTGCCTTTTTTGCAATAAAAAAAACCCTTTTCATTTACAGCAATTGACCTCGTTTTTATATCGTCTGGGGGATTCCAAACAAAACCCTCCGGGCTTCGGCTTGGGACCCTTACAGCTGCCCAGTACACCAGCAAACTGCCACCCATTTTGCTGCATAACCAGTCCTAAATACTTCTCTCAAGTCCTTGCAGCCGGCAGCTGAAGTCAGATTTACCCCAGGGAAGAACAAATTCTAAGCAAGAGAATTCTGTAAATCAACCCCATGGCAGGAGGACTCCAGCCATGATGGAGGAGTTTGCACCTTCATCCCAGTTCATGGGGATAGCCACAGTCCCTGGGGATAATACAACAGCAGAGAGGCAGAGAAAGCTCAAAGGCAGCACTCGGACACCTCCCACAAAGAAAAACAGGTATTCTGCACACAGGCAACTGCATGCACAGCACAGGAGGCTTTGCAGGCGCTGTGCCCCTCCTGACCTCGCTGCTGATGCACTTCCAGCCGAGCTGCAGCACCCTGGTACTGCAGGGACTCACACTCCACCAAGAACAAGACAAAACTGTATTCAATTTATCCAACATTTCTATTCACAGAATCACAGAATAGCCAGGTTGGAAGAGACCCAACGGACCATCGAGTCCAACCATTCCTATCAAACACTAAACCATTCCCCTTAGCACCTCATCCACCTGTGCCTTAAACCCCTCCAGGGAAGGTGAATCAACCCCCTCCCTGGGCAGCCTCTGTCAGTGCCCAATGACCCTTTCTGTGAAGAATTTTTTCCTAATGTCCAGCCTGACCCTCCCCTGGTGGAGCGTGAGGCCATTCCCTCTCTTCCTGTCCCCTGTCACTTGGGAGAAGAGCCCAGCTCCCTCCTCTCCACAACCTCCTCTCAGGGAGTTGCAGAGAGCAATGAGGTCTCCCCTCAGCCTCCTCTTCTCCAGGCTGAACCCCCCCAGCTCTTTCAGCCGCTCCTCTTCTTCTCCAGCCCCTTCCCCAGCTCTGTTCTCTTCTCTGGACTCGCTCCAGAGCCTCAACAACATTCCCTCGGAGATCTCACAGCCCCAAACCACCAGAGACACCAGCACAACCCTGAGGGGGCTTCCTCGTAGTGCGGAACCCCAGGGCGTCGCTCCGGGTGCCTGTGGCGCCTCTCTCGGTGCCCGGGACGCCCCTTCTGGGGAATGGTTGGACTCGATGATCCTGTGAGTCTCTTTCAACCTACTGATTCTGTTATTCTGTGATTCTGTGAATCTTAGATGGAACCGTGGCTGCTGAGGTGCTGGTGATGTTCCTCCTCCTCGCTAGTCGATGTCAGGATCGAACTGCTGACTTCTGGTGGCTCCTGCAAGCCACCTCCTCCCCGACAAGCATCTTGGAGAGCTGTGCGTGAAAGACCATCCTTCTGTACCATTTCCAGCTGAGGAACAGGCAGCAGGTTGCCTTCCCCTTCCGGGACATGGCCATTCTCTGCTGTGAAGGCAATGGCCTCTGCATGCAGTTTTACGCCAACTGTGTCTCTGAGCTGATGCCCAGCCCATCACCACTCCCGTCAGAGAGAACTCTCACAGAGAACTCTCACAGAGAGGACTCGAAGCTCCAACTTCTGGTTGGGGGAGATTCCCGATAAAACCTGTGCATGGCCACACAGGAAAAGGAGGATTAGTAGTGGGAAGCTGCAGAGGGCAGGGGTCACCCTTCCTCACTCCCGTGTCAGTGTTTACATTCTAGGTTCCAGATCATTGTTACAGACAGATCGAGGGCTCCTAAGAAGCCGCAGAAGAAGCGTGTGAGGTTCTGCTTCCCTGTGCTGCCCAGCCAGCATCCAGGCACAAGGCAGCAAGAGATGGGGAAGGCAACTTCTGCCACGTGAGACCCTTGTGGAAGGGATAAAAGGGATCCTGGCACCCATGTAGGAGAGACATCCCCCTTGGCCACTCTAGATCCTAACTAAATTAATTCTGAAAACTGGCGGTGGATGGGTAGAGCTCCTGCCCTTCGCCTTGTTGCGCACGCGTTGTACTCCGTATGTTAAGCATGTAACCCCCTTTGAAATACTGTTTGGACGCCCACCTCCTGCGTGCCCCCGGCTACAGGAAGCTGCAATAGCTGAATTGTCTGACCAACACGTACTCCAGTCTTTACAGGTTTTACAAGGAACTCTAAAAGCAATACACAAAAAGGTGCGAGCTGCCTCCGCCCCAGGAGCGACAGGTCCACAGCCACATCCTTACCAGCCCGGGGATCTGGTGTGGGTGCGGCACCACCGAGTGGGGAATCCAGAACCTCGCTGGAAGGGACCGTACACCGTCATCTTGGCAGCACCTACAGCAGTGAAGGTGGAAGGACTGAAACCCTGGATCCACGAGACTCACGTCAAGAAAGCAACTGAAGAAAAGGCGCAAACACCTCCCTTGTGGGAACCAGTTGGGCCTCCCTCTATAAATCATGGACTGAAATTGAAACTACGAAGGGTAAACAATTGAAAATGCTTTTTGTAATTATCATCATTTGTACTGTGATCTCTAGCATAAGCGGGAGCGTATACCAGCCAGCAGAAGTAAAATGGACAATCATAGATACTCAAACTGGTTTAGTGATGGCAGAAAATAGCACAAGTGAACAGCCGATTTTTAGAATCGATTTGTGCACCTTGTTGCAGGGGGTCAGCAGGGCTGGGAATAGCATCACTAGTAAATAGTGATGTCCAACTTAGAAGACTCTCCGAACAAACAGACCTAGACATCCAACGGCTCCATTTTTCAATTGGGAAGCTCCAAGAGCAAGTGGGCTCTTTAGCAGAAGTAGCTTTACAGAATCGGAGAGGATTAGACCTGCTTTTCTTAAAGAAGGAGGGTTGTGTGCAGCCCTAGGAGAACAGTGCTGTTTTAATGTAAATCACTCAGGAGTCATCAAAGAGACTCTATCTAAAGTTAAAGAGAGCCTCTTGAGACGGGAAAAAGAAAGACAGGAATCAAGTTCATGGTATGGGAGGATGTACAGCTGGTCTCCTTGGCTGACCTCGTTAATAACTGCCCCCGCTGGACCGCTGATCCTATTACTGCTTGCTCTGATTGTAGGCCCCTGTGTTATAAATGCAATCCTGACATTTGTACAGGACCGAATCACAGCAGTAAAAATGCTTGTCCTGACTAGATATGAACCCCTAGACTCACAAGAAATAGAATCAAGGATTTGATTCATGACCAAAAGAAAGCGGGGAATGTTAGGACCACAAATCGCCTTGCGCCCCTGCAGGAGTTAATTAGCCAGCTCAAAGAATGCAGCACTGTGCAAGTAGGGAACAAGTTGACCAGAGATAAGGCGGAAGGCAGGAAAAGGGGGGGTTTAGAAACTGTTTGGCACAGAACAGGACTGCAACCTTGAAGACTGCCGAACTAAGACAACTCTGTAAACTCAGCTGATTTATTATCTGGCTTGCAAAAGCCTGTATGGAAACTGCATGTGTCTGTGTGAGTATAAATACATCCCTCAGTGCACCGATTCAGGGTCGTCCTCCATTGTCTGGGGCGACCCTGGCCGGTCAGTTACCTGACTTCCTATGTGCATTTAATAAACATTTACGTTGCTAGCAACTCCGACTCGTCTCTTAGCATCCTGAACCCTTGCACAGATCACGATAAGATCCAGCTCCCTGCTGTGCTACAGATATTCCCTGGCTGCAAAACAACAGCTCCTACAGCACTTCATGCTAAAAGGGCAGCAGCTCTGCTGGAGCAAGGTTATAACTGATGTGGCGCTTACCGATGGCACGATCACCTCCCCAGATGTCTCCAAATCCAAACTGTCTGAAGATCAGTTTGGCAAATGATTCAGGAGAGCAGCTCAGCAGCTCGTTTTGCCAAGGAGAGCTGAGTTTATAGTTTGACCAACATCTGTCAGGAAAAAGCATGGAGCTTAACATCTACAAATATCCCCAGGTGACTCCGATGA
Organism: Phaenicophaeus curvirostris; assembly: GCF_032191515.1. NCBI lineage: Eukaryota > Metazoa > Chordata > Aves > Cuculiformes > Cuculidae > Phaenicophaeus > Phaenicophaeus curvirostris. The sequence goes on along the minus strand of NW_027206673.1, from coordinate 1,457,578 downwards.
CATTCCAGGCTTTAAACTTCAGACGTGCTCACAGTAAGTCTGTTGGTGTTTCTGAAGCCACATGGAAGACACACTCAAACCACACCTGCTGTCACTGTCCCCACTTGCAAGGCTTCCCCCAGAGTCAAACAAGGCAGGCTTGTTAGAGCAGCCCGGATGCCCCATTCCCAGCTGGGAATTTTGCCTTTAAGGATATGATCCTAAATGAATATTTAGCTTTGTAGCTTTTTACTTAAGGCTGGTTTTCATTTCTGGATTTAGAGGCTCTACTCTGCCCCCCAAGAGGTCACACGTGACTTGTCCTTCCTGCAGCCACGTGCAGGAACAAGGTTTTGCCCGGGTGCCCTTCCCTGCACAGGGATGGATGAACAGCGATGCAGTTTCACAGGTAGAAACTCCCCTCACCAGGGTGGTGAGGATTAAATGTGATGGAGAGATGACGTTCCTCCCCTGCCTCCAGCTTCACAGGCTGCAAGGAGAGGGAAGGGTATTAGCCACTGTGTGATGAAGCCCCAAGGTCTGATGGCACAAAGTATCTTAATGCTCAAAGCTGGCCCTCCATGTGGGCTTCTCAGTTCATCCTTCACACCCTTTACAGTGTGTGCCTGCCCGCAAGCACCACAAGACTAGTGTCTGACACCATCTTAGGCTAATATCTCTGTGCTCTTCATCAGTACAAGAGGGAAATAAATCTTGTTCTACTGAATCCTGGACCTACAAAAGCTGTGTGCTAGATACAGAACCAAATTGGCACCCTGGCAAGCCAGGGCCTTGTGCCCTGACTCCAGAGGAACTCCTTTACCCTCATGCTCAACACAAGCCCCGTGGCATCGCATCCCCACTCTTGCTGGGGCCAATTACAGGCACAGCACAGAAGCGGTGGCTGTGCCGACAACAACACGTTTAGTAGAGACGGTGTCCAACACCTTCCACTAGCAATAGAGCAGGTGCCAGGCTCCTCAGCCTTCTTGAAGGAAGGCCTGTCCTCAAAGAGACCAAGCAGCTCTTGCGGTTATCTGACGATGGCTGCTGGAGCACTAGGACTGCTTCCAAGAGACACCTTTACCACACGGCTTGCCCAGACCCAGCAGCCTGCTCCTTTCTCTTCATGTCTTAGAGCCAAGATGTGTTTCCCCAGTTCAGAGGACCTTCAGCAACTTCAAATCTAGTGTCCAAGACCAGGTTGTATGAGGCTCTACACAACCTGATCCACAGGAAGGTGGCCCTGCCATGGCAGAGGGGTGGAACTGGATGGGATTTAAGGCGCCTTCTGACCCAAACCATTCTATGATTCAGTCATTTAGTCCAGGCCAGTCTCCTGCTGACTCCAAAGAGAAAAATTCTCTCCTGGAGGGCCTCCCAACAGAAACACACCACCACGCGTCTCCTCTTCAGTCCCCACCAGCAGGAAGCTCCAGAGCTGCTCACCTCAATATCTGCAGGGAAGGGCTGCCGGTCCGCATGGCAGATTGAGAAGGGTTCCTCTAAGGCCAACAACACGCTGAGTGGCAGGAGGCAGGTGTTTTTTAAAGAAAAGGGCTTATACTGAAGAGTCAAGACGTCACTCGGTTGCTACAGAAACAGAAAAGGAGAGAAAACAACCTGAACCGGTAATGGACCTCGTTCCCTTTCTGATGTATTTTGAATTTTCATCTCTATTTACTATTTCTGTTAGTTCGTATGCTTCTAAAAGTCTTTTTTCTAAATATATCAGATGCTTTTCATGATTAGAAACTACAGCATCCCTTGGGGGAACAGGAAAACAGTTTCATGCACAGATCAGAGAAAGGGACCCTGAGTAGAGGCAGCTGCTGGAACAATATCAAACCCAGAAAGTGAACCCAGATCATCCATCTGCAGTTTTTATCCTCTCCTGGGTAGAATGGCACAAGATGTTTTTCACTCCCATACAACAATTTCTTGCAACCTCATTATCTTTCGTAGCCTCATCAAAAGCAGTGAAGTTGGTCAGAGGAGACAGGAGAGCCTGTAGTAGCTGAAGGTTAGTTTTCAACTTCTACATGCATGTACAGCCAGCTAGAAACCTCGGCAGCCCAGCTGCAACATGACTCCTGATGCCCCTGCTGCAATGACAGCGCATCTGTGGCTTCAAAGCTGAGCAAAGCATAAGCTGTTTCTTCTTGGTTATGCGCTGCTCTGGGCTTCCTGCATGGTTTCTATAAATTAGAGAGTGCTTGCAAAACTAGTTCTGCATGTATTGGTATCAAACAGCTGCAGTGTTATAGCACTCGATAAATCAGAGTGCACGGCACCAAACAGACCACAGGCAGACATCAGGGAGAGCCGAGAATCACAGAATCCTAGAATAACCAGGTTGGAAGAGACCCACTGGATCATCCAGTCCACCCATTCCTATCAAACACTAACCCATGCCCCTTAGCACCTCGTCCACCCGTCCCTTAAACCCCTCCAGGGAAGGGGACTCAACCCCCTCCCTGGGCAGCCTCTGCCACTGCCCAATGACCCTTTCTGTGAAAAATTTTTTCCTTATGTCCAGCCTAAATCTCCCCTGGCAGAGCTTGAGGCCATGAGGCTTGAGGCGGAGCTTGAGGCATGAGAACCTTCTAATTAAACCTGAACTGCCTGCTCATGGCATTTTGTGCTTCTCTGGACGCCTAAGAACTAAAGGAGAGACCTGAAAACACAGAAACTAAACAATGAAGTAGCCTCTCTTCTTTTAGACACCTCGAGGAAGAGGGCGGTAATGCAGGAGTCAGGATCCACAGACTCAAGGGCTTCTGCATTGGTGCTCCCACTGCTGCAGAAGGACTCCTGCAGGTCCTTTGAAGAAAGCAAGGCTGAGGGAAATGCAAAAAGCTTGCATCCACATTAATGCAGAGAAGGCAAAGAGAGACAAGAGATGGCAGGTTTTCCTCATCAGCCTGGGGAGCTGACAGGAATCCAGAGCTGACTGGTTGTTCTCAGCTGCCCTGCGTGATTGGTGTTCAGACTTCACTGTGTCATGAAGCATCCTTGCAAACGTCCCTCTATGAGTGGGTCTCTCTAGAGGTGGCCATGATCCCCTTTGACAGATCAGCTGTCACCAAAATAAAACCAAGATGAAGTTAAAAAGCAGTCGCATCTCTAAAAACAAGCTCAATGAGTTTACAAAGCACCTCAGGATGGGTTTAGCGTCGCTCAGCTGCAGCGATCTGCTCTCCTGCCCACAGTCACTGTCTGTGCAAAGCCCACAATGTTCTTCTGGGTCCCACACATCTCACCTCATGCCCTTGGCTCAGCAGCTCAATTCTGTCTCCGCATCAAGAAAAGTAGAAGAGACCTGGCAAGACTGTCCCCAGCCCCATCTCTGTGCCAATGGCAAAAGCTCGGTCCCACTCAAACCAATCAGCAAAGCCCCAGAGACTGGCAGAAGCTGTTTAGCTTCCTCCTTTGAACACAATCTCACACACCCCGCACAGGCTTTCAGTCATCAGCCACACAATTAACTGCCAGCATGCAATCCACAGCCTTACCTTCTCGACCTGGAAAATGAGTTCCGTGGAGGACAGTTGCAGAACAGGAGCAATGAACTCACACGTGACATCCACCTGCATCACCTGCACCTTTTCTTCCTTGCTCCCCACGCCGGCGTGCCACAGCAGCCGCTCCTTCAACACCCGTGTGCGAGAGCTGCACGTTACCCAGCAGGTGTGACCAGGGCACCCAGAAAACACACGGCATGTGCTCACCACCTGACTGGAGGCATAACGGATTCTGACAGCCTGCACGAAATTGTGTCATGGGAACTGGGCCATCAACCACCAGCAGGTAGTGCTGCCCTAAAGTTGCTTTCCTCAGCAGCCCTGCTTCCTTTTACACCGCATCCTATTTATTTTGCACTCAAATGCCCACACCGCTACACCCTAACAGCCACAAATTCACTTGTGAGCCAGGTGCTGTCTACAGCTCTAGTAACTACTGTCCCAAATGACTAATGCTTTGACGTACCCCGCTGCTAACATAATGCTTACAGAAAGCTGCAGGAACCAATTTAAAAATATATAACCGTATTAAAGGACGTTGGTGGCAGAAGGACCAATGCCAGCAAACCCTCTCTTGGAAGCTTAGTGGAAAAGGTACATGGGAAAACTCCAAACAGCCAGCCTGCCTCCCAGTAAAGTGGCAGCACTCATTCCAAGGGTGAATTGTGCCCTCCTGGAGAGGGTTTTAAAAGAAATCTCCCTAGGAAAGGGACGTCTTGCACTTCAGAGGGAAACTCTCTGCTTAAGCTGGAGGCTCTTCTATTCAACACCTTTTCCCAAGTTCTCATGGTTTTACGTCCCCAAATTCCTCCCTCATTTCTCACTCTTCCTTCTGGTACAGTGCCACAACCCAGCTCCTCATCAGAGCCTGCAGTCTTCAAAGTCATCTGTGTTGCACGTGCAGTGCAGGGGGCTGGGCTTCAGACCAGCCTGAAGAGCATGAAGTCCTCCAGATTTTCACTGCGGGAGCCAGCTGTACTCACAGACACCCTTTTGGCTTTCCAGGCAAGACACTCTCACCAGAGCCCAGACCATTTTATTTCCTTTCTGGAATCTTTTTCTCCTCTTCAGCAAACCCTTGGAGCTCAGAAATGCACAGGGACAGTCCCATCACAGTCAAGTCTTCCTCAAACTACCCCTGAGGCAACCCTTTAAAACACCTTCCAAAACACTCCTATCAGCAGGAGCTTAATGCATGCTTATCTTACATTGGCTTAAACATCTGTGCCCAGTGATTCCAGAGACAGGGAACGCACACCAGGCTTAGCTGGCAGCTTCTCCACAGCATTGCGTTTCCCCTGGGAAGAAGGGTCCAGGGAGGAGGACACCCAGTGACCGTGCTGAAATCTCCCCCTCTGAGCTGCCACCCAGGGGCGCTGCGAGACCTGGCTGCCCTTAGGACAGCAGGGCTGGTTGAGAGGCTGGGGGGAGCTGTCAAGCTGTCAGTTATAATGGTCCTTGGGAACAGTTTCCCACAGGGAGAACATCACATTGATCATTCAAGCTGACGAACTGTGCTGGATTTTCTCCTCCAGGACTCAGTGCTAGACAAGCCCGCTGCTTGTCTTTGTCTACAGAGGAAAATCAGTGCTGCCCCCGTACACTCCCTTCCCAAGGGATTTTGGTCCACTCACTGCTTCCCCCAGATAATTACCTTGCTTTTGTTAATTCACTTTCTGCCTGTGCTCCTAGTCTAAGTGTAACTCTCTGCCCTTCATTTCTGCCTCAGCACACGACACCTCGTAACCCGTTGTCTGCCCCTGAAGCACCGATGCTTCCTTCAGATCAAATTTGGGTATCAACAAGCTGGGTTTACGGTAGCTACAGAAACATGAAAAAGCCTTAGCAATTGATGGTGGCCAGCAAGGAAAGCAACTGGTGCTGCCGTGGTAACTTCTGGCACTAAAACCGTTTGTTGAAAGCACTTGCCTCTCTTCTCAGGCAAATATCAAGGGGCTGCTGAAAAAGTCCCAGCGGAGGTGATCCAATGGGAAGGACTCAGCCCTCAGGGGAGACCTCACCTGTGGAGTGCTGGAGAAGCCTTCCACCACCATCTCCATACTCTTGCCCGGCATCAGCTCCATGCTCAGCGGTCGAAGCTTAAACACGGGGCAGGCAGATTTGGGGTTCTGGGAGGAATCCTTGCCCTCGGTGGTACTGAGGGCATCGAGACAGTGATGCTGCTGAAATGTGGAAAACCCTTCGGTTGTCCAATAGAGCAAATGGGTCTTTCTTCCTTTCTTCGTTACCTTGAAGCGGTAACAGAATGGAATTTTGCTAGAAGAGAAGCACAGATCGAAAATGTCATGGGACCTGCTATTTCACAGCAGTCACCCAGCTTCAACGCCCCAAAGCCATTATCTGACTGTGCATTTGGCAAGAAAGCCACCTCCCAAAAGGCTGACCTAGCAACCTCGCACCAACCCGCAGCAAGAGCCAGACCTTGGCTGCCCCTAAGCTTATCCCCGTCCAGCAGCTGGTCTGTGTGTGGACAGCGAGGGAAAGCTTTTTGAAGAACATCATCTCAGTCACAGTGGACAGAGCATTAAAATTAAGGGTAACTGAGAGATGATTTAGCAACTGGTTTCCATTTTGGTGCCTTTTGAGGATCTCAACCCACATTCACGTGGCCAGAAAATGTTTCTAAAAGAATTCCTGTAGTGTCAATGAAATGGCGCTGGGACCCTGAGTGCAGAAGGAGAATGAGCTGAAGGACTATGGCAAAACACCTCCTTGCTGAGCCCACGGGAGGAGCAGGAGCCGAGACATACTCTACCTGAAGCGGGGCCCCAAGTTGAGCTCCGGAACAACGGGTTTGTCAGTGACAATTGTGATGCCGGTGCCAATCGCCTGGACGGGGATGACGTAGCTACAGCTGTTCTCAATGAACACCTTCACTTTGTCCTTAAATATTTCAGTGTCATCCAAGTTTGCTGTGACAGCCACAGGCAGCTCGGCGTTGGGGGGGATCACTCCTTTACTGGGTTCAATCCTCCAGCATGAGCATTTGCCAGCCTGTAAGACAAGGCAGACACTAGCTGAGGAGGGAAACCAGGACAGACTAGCACTGGGAATAAGAGCTACCGCAGTTTGCTTACAACAGACACCAGCAGCGTCTGAGAGATGGACGGATGCTGACCTAAGGGACGGCTGACAAGCCACCACACTCCATTTTCTTGAAATTACTTAGGGTTGGTTAATTAAAGCGATTGGGTCATTCTGGCCTTGCACAAGTGAAAGAGGAAGCAGAACTCAGCATTAAAAGTGCAGCTGTACTTTGCCAAGCCACACCTCTCCTCAGAGAGCATCCACACCCTGGTCTCTGTCATTAACAGGAATGTGACACAAAGCAAAAGCAGACAGAACAGGGAAACCAGAGGGGAACCCATGCCCTCTCAGCTGCAATGGGCTACAGGGTTCTCTTGAGCTCCTGGAGCTCCAAAAGCGTGATGGTCAGAGCTAAGCCCTTTCCACAAAATAAAGGAAGAACTTGTCAAAATGATCCAGGCTCATTTCTGCTCAAACAGCCACGCAAACTCCCTATTTTAATCAGGACTGCTCCAGGTAAAATTGCCCCCAGAGCCAGGCTCCTCTTGCTGCACTGTGGTGGAACAGCTTGCTTTCTCTCTGACAGAAAACGTTGTATATAAAAATTAATTCACAGGCTGCTACGGACCAGTCACTTTTGTTGGAAATTAGCCCCACAGACACCTACCATCTCTGCCCAGAAGGATGCAGGGCTGGGAGACTGGTTGGACAGGTGGAGAGTTTGGGAAACATCTTGTAGGACTTGGATACTGCCGAAATCTATTTTGCTTGGATGCAAGCAGACAACTGCTCCTTCTCCAATGCTCACCAGATGGATTTCCTGCTCCAGGAAGCAGGTAGGAAAGATCAAAAAAAAACCAGGGAAAGTTTAAAAAGGTCAGACAGCTCTGAGCGCTCCAAGCCTGAGGGATAATTACAGCTCTTTGAAGCTTGCAGCCTTGACAGACCGAAAAAAAAAGCCTGGAGCAAGTGTGGGACCTAAAGTGAATCCGCCTGAAAGCCACAGGCTCCCATCAGCAGCAGATGAACAAGCCCGGTTTCTCACACTTGCTTTTCCACCGCTCCGGGCCCGTGGCCTTGGCTGGGGTATTGACAGAGAGATGTGATGGATGTTTCTCAGATGTGATGGGCCTGACTATCAGCACAGTTTCTTACACAGTGCTTGCTTTAGCAGGCTTCAGGGATTTCCCTGTGTGCTGCTGAACCAAAGTCCCGAGGAAGCAGCAGTTGCTCTATCGAATAATGCAGCAGAGTGTGAGACCCAGGGACTCTGCTGATTTTCAGACTGGGCTTGCTATCCCTTCTCACAGATCCATCATTAAATGCTGTGTCAGACACTCAGTTCATCATCTAAAAGGATGCCATCTTTCCTCTTCTCGAGGTACTGGCTGTTGCTCCTGCTGTGAATCCTCTTGGTCCCTGTCCACACCAGCCATGTCCTTGTTTCCTCAGGAAGAATCTCTGCACCCTTTAGGCCCCCCCAGCACAAGTGCCCAGGCATCTCCCCTAGCACTCACCAGTGGGGATCCTTCCCTCCCAATCGTCATGACACGAGCAACAGTGTCCTGCTCTCCCATCACCCGCGTTTGCAGTGTAAATGGGATTGGCACCCAGCTGTGTGGCTGGATAACCCCACATGGCACGAGGCTGGAGTACTGTACAGCAGCAGCATCCTTGTATTCCTGTAAGGGACAGAATCAAACTCAGCTTCAGAGGAAACTAAACTTCTTGACAACTACCACAGCAGCAATTAACACATTTTAAAAAACCTCCAGGACAAAGCAGAAAGGCACAAAACCAAATACAAAACCAGCATGGGCTTAGCACCTTGAAGGGCTCCAGAAGCTGCTGTATCCACACCCAAACCTGTGCTGGCAGCCTCCTTGCAGCACCTTTTCACAAGCCTCTAAGTTCTCCTTCATGAAAGTATCCGAAGGATTAGGAGCTAATCTGCTTCCTAAGGAGTTTATATTCAGGTAGGAATATGAACACAGGAACCAACCTGAATATAATTCACCAGTCTTATACAGAACCCTTCTTATTTTTTCTCTAATAATCCCCTCGGTAGCATTAGAGGGCAGGAGGCGGATGCAATGCCAAACCTGAGGAAGAATCCTGTAGCAGCCCGGCAGATCGCTGTCGTTCACAAGGGTCACCATCTGCTGATAGGGGACTTCTAGGAAGCATTGTCCAAAGCTCACCACGGGGTTGAGCGCTCGCAGCAGAGGAACTACACATCTAGGCAGAGAGATGACCAAAAAGGAATTAGAGATACTGAGAGAATGCAGAATTTGTTTACTCCCTGAACAGCAAAAAATTAAGCACAACATGTTTGCCACTGCCAAACAGACATTTAGTACCCCTACAGCAAGAAACTGCCTTTAACTCCTTACTCAACAACCTCCTGTAAAGGAGGGGAAAACCCTGAGATTCAGCATCACAGAGGCTGCCAGGTGCCCAGGCAAAGCAACTTGCCCTGTGCCAGAGCTGTCTGACGGCTACCTTCACTGCAGGAGGTTTGCAAGGACCCTTCCAATGGTCCCAGAAAGGCAGGAGTTCAGGGGGAGCCTTCCCAACGGGGCCCAGGGATTGCCAAGGCTCAGGGAACGCAAGACCCCAGTATCTCAGCAAAGGTGACTCCCTCCCCTCCCACAGCACTGTTGCCCTGCCTGAAAACTCAGCCCCTTTGTCCCAGCGGTGGAGGGCACCTGCCACCACCTGCCTTTGTGCAGTGGGTGATCGCCGTCTCCCAATTCCACCCCCATGGGCCCATACACCGTCTCTTCCCATCCGCACGACTTTTACAAAACTGCAGCCCAGATACTGACTGAATGGCTATGTCTGCGAGAGGAAAACTAACCCCTCTGGTAATGAGAAAGATAATCACTGCAGCACAACAGGACCGAACCTGGCTGCAGGTTCAGCTTAAGTCCGAGTATGGTAATGCTCAAAAGAACCAGAGGGAAGCAGAAAAACCTGAGCTCACTTTCCACAACAAGGACTATTTCCCCCTTCATGAGATCTTACCTCGATTTTTCCCTCACCAGACCTGCCACAAGCCCCTTCCCCACCTGCACGCACCTTCATTAACTGAACCAGACAGCAGCTTTCAGCAGGCTCATTGCACCCCAACCAATATTTGCATTTTGATTGCAACCCAGCACAACTCTAGCACTTGCACAAAGGAGGAGACGTGGCCCTTTGGAAATTTGTTACACCTCAAGCACCAAAATCCAGGCCAATAATGACTATAATTACTGTTCCATTTAGGAGAAGGCTCAGGGCCGTGCCTGTCCACTGGAGCCCAGGTGCTTCACAACGTGGGCTGCTTTCAAAGCGCTGACGCTCTCATGTCTGGCTGGGCAGAGCTGGCTAGCTAGGCAGTGCTGCTTCTTGGAAGCTGCAGCCAGCAAAGCTTGTGCAAGGCAGCGTGCTGGTGGTGAACACACAAAGAGAGACAATGAGCTGCAAAGAAAGTAAAGATACCTGGCAGTGATGAGCAATGATGACACCTTCCTGCCAAAGCCCTCCACGTGCACCAGCAGTGCCAGTTTGTAACTCTTCACAGTGTTGGAACGCAGAGTGACCTGGTAGAAGAGAAGAGCAGTAAAAGCTTCATCACTCCCAAAAGCCATTGGCTATGCATGGTGTCCTCCAGTTCTCCTTCCATGGTAAGGAAAGGGAGGATTTTGCCCTAATTCTTCTACTGGTCCACGTGTAGAGCACAATCTAAAGGAGTGATAACAGTCTTCTGACAACAGCTACTTTGTTAAATATACCGTGCAGTTATCAGAGCACATATGAGCTAAATCAAAACACACTTGGGCTACTGCTCTACTCAATACTGCATTAAAATTAAGGGACCAATTTTTAATCTCAACTACAATAATGTAAAACCAGAGGAAAACTGTTGACATCATAAAAATGAGTTCAAGCTTACAGTGGGAAGCTGAGGGCAAACCGTGGCCCAGCTACACTGTGCAGTTCACAGGTCCCAGAGCTTTTTCAGCCTGCTCTGGAGATCTGTGCAGTGAATACAGCTCCTTCTGCTCAACAGGAGAGGCAAAATCAGACCAAGCAGAAAAACAAACCGTTTCATGCAATGACATCTCTTTTCATAATAGCCACCTTCTGTCCTCATCTTTCCTCTGTCCACAGTAAATCAAAGAAATTGCTCTAAGCAGTTCTCAAAACACGAATGGCTTCTCTCCTTGACAATACAGTACAAGACCTTCAGCTTGTGATTTTGGAGAGAAAATGGTGCTCCTGCAGAAATGCCCCACAGTAACCCAGCCAAGAAAAGCCTAACACTAGGGCACGTATCTGACTTGTGTATGCTAGCAGCACCAAAACCCTCTCATACAACAGCAAAGCTCCAGCTCCACCTGCTCCAGCACGTATGGCTAGACTGTTCCCATACCTGGATATCCAAGAATTCCTGGGGATGGATGGTCCCTCTGCGGGGAGTTATGGTAAATTCAGTTGGCCTGATATTCACTTGGGCTCCACTTCTCCAGGACAGGCAAGTGTCGTCCGACATCAGAGCATAACTGGTGACACTGGGCGCTCCGCAGCCGTCCCCAGGAATGCGAAGGTTGAAGCTCATGGGCCTCAAGGAGGTGTTAACGAGGCGACAGGACAATGTGCAAGGGAAGCCTAGGAAAACAACCCAAGGATGAATTTATGTACCCAACTATCCAAGGATTCCTAGTGTGAATACCCTGTTATGATAAAACTGTGCTTGGAGTTCAGCTCTTTTCTATCTGAATTACAGCCAATTTGAGAAACTAGGCAAGTAATTAATTGTCCCTGAAGTTCCCTTTGATGCTGATCACAGAGCTTGCCTCCTTGGTAATGCCTGCTCTTAGCAATGCTGAACACAAGAGGTTTCTTTCTCTTTAACTGAGGAGCTCTCTCACACCCCCACCCAAAACAGCAGGAATTACATTTCACTTACGAGTGCGCACCCAGACAGACCCCTTATTCTGAACATTGAATCCATAAAATCCCCTCTTAACTCTGTGAACAAGTAGCGTATTGGCACTGAGGAGAAGCTACAGGAAGACAAAGGATGGAGGAGCTTGGGAACTACAGCATGATGAAAAGCATTCCAATGCGGTTTCCTTAGGATCCTTAAGGCATCTCATGTTTTTTGTCAACCAGACCTAGCACGGGACAACTTGCAGGCCACTCCACAAGAAGCCACTTGACCTTCGATTTGTTAAATGGTCCATGAACAGAAGCACCTGGGGCACAGAATGATAACAGCCCTTCAATCAATCCACAAGTGATTTTGCACCTAAACTGGAGATCATCTCAGTAAAAAGCCTTTTCTGAGACCGAGATGCAAAACCAGAACCTGCATTTCAGTGGAGATGCTCTGGTTGCTCAGCCACCGGCTCTGTCAGCAGGGAAGGAGCCCACATCTCCAAGGACATCAGTGCCTGATGAAGAGCCATCATTGGGGCATATTTGCTGGCTGGTGATAACAAGGTGCCCTTGCAGTGCTGCATAACATCTCACGCTGAAGGTCAGGTGGGAAATTGGGGCCTTGCTTTGCATCAGGAACATTCACCCAGAGCAGCTACAGGCTCGTATGTGGCGTAAATTCCCTTCTCCTGCAGTCCCACGCCCTGGGCCCCTCTGGGACGTGGGCTTGCACAGTCATTCTCCCGCCAGGGATCACGCGGTTGGGGCTGGACAGATACGAGGGATATCAGGACACACTGACTTTCTACTCCTTTGGTCCCGTTTGATCTCACGGCGGCTGAATACTGCCTAAGCAACCAGCAGCCCTGGTTTAACACCCCAAAGGCCGCTGGGGAGGAACACAAGTGAGGGATGTTCTCATGCTGCAGTGCTCCACGATGGCCACACACAGACCTCTCAACTCAAGGTCCCAGCCCGGGGTGCACTCACCAAAGGGGACATCACCAAAATCGAGGGAAGGTACAGCAAAATGAACAGCTGGTGCAAAGACACAGCCCCTGTGAGGAGAAAGACAAGGGTTAGCTTGGTTAGGGACGTGCTAAGCTTTCAGCTTGCATTACCACTCAGATCAGCAAAATCTGGTCTCAGGGCCACGGTGAGTTTCAAATCAACCAGTCACCGTCATGCTCAGCATGACATCCATGTGGACAGGAGGCAGCCAGGCAAAGCAGCTGAGAGCCACCGATGCGGCTCAGAGCTCTGTGCTACGCAGGGTTGGCCCTCGGGTCACTGCTGGCCCCGTGAAGGACCCTGAACAAATGATGGCTCTGTGCCTTATGAGGAACGGCTGAGTGAGCTGGGGGTGTTTAGCCTGGCGAAGAAGAGGCTGATGGGAGACCTCATGGCTCTCTACAACTACCTAAAAGGAAGTTGTGGAGAGGAGGGTGCTGACCTGTTCTCCAGCCCCCTCACCAGCTTTCTCACTCTTCTCTGGACTCGCTCCAGAGCCTCAACACCCTTCTTGTGGTGAGGGGCCCAGAACCGAACACAGGATTCGAGGGGCGGTCTCCCCAGTGCCGAGTCCAGAGGGAGAAGAACCTCCCCAGACCTGCTGGTCACGCCGTTTCTGATACAAGCCAGGATGCCACTGGCCACCTGGGCCACCTGGGCCACTGCTGGCTCATGTTCAGTCGGCTGTCAAGCAACACCCCCGGGTCTTTCTCCTCCAGGCAGCTCTCAAGCCAGACTTCTCCTAGCCTGTAGCACTGCATAGGTCTATAGCACTGCCTATCAACCATGGAGTCCCTTCATTTCTTTACTGTTTTGATCTAGTGCCTCCCAACAGCAGCAGCCCGGCAGCCTGGATGCTGAGGAGGCGCAGGCAGCCCCGGAGCTCCAGAGCACCCAGCACCAGCTTTCCTGCCAACACCACATTGTCCCCCAGCCCATGCTTAAGACTGACTGCGACAAGCTCGCAGGCTGCCTGGATCCCGAGAAAGGAGCTTTGCCACTCCTATCATCAGTTGTTCTTTTCCCCTTCTCCCCCTGGCTTGGTGAGGGTTTTCTTTTGCAATGGCACCAGCCTATGGGATGATACCCAAGTCCTTGGGACAGCATTTGCTGCTGGGCTTCCCAACTCCCCCATCAGCCCTTTTCTGTCTGCAGAAAGGAGGCTCCGGAGCTCTGGCTGCACAAGCGCTGGGAAGACAGCTTATAGCATCAGAGACGAAGCCGAGGCTGCTGCTTCCCATTTTGTATGGATTTTTAACAGAGGATTTTAAAAACACTGCTTCTGGCTGCAGAATCGCCCCAGGCTGGCCCAGCCGTCAGCCCCCTCCCAGGCCCTGCTGGCCCTGCTGTGTGTTCAGGTGGGACGTCTCTGACCATCGCTGCCCAGAGCTGATACCATCCCACTGTCTGCCAGGGCCCCCGGGGGAATGAGCTCCCTGTAGGAAGGAATCACTCCAGGTCCTTGGAGCCCGGGCTGGGCAGCAGGCAACTCCACACCTTTCCCCTGCAGCCTTCAGGCAAACTCTTTCCCATCACAGACATCACTTCAAGCCCTGGGGGTCTCACACAGGGGTAGCAAAGGGTCACAGAAAGAACCCGCTGCTGCCAAATTCCATGCACACAGCATCTTGGAAAATTGCAGAGCAACCCACCAGGAAGGCAAAGTTGCTTCCCACAGGGACTCAAGGCTTTCAGAGCTACACTGGCTATTGAGAGCATCAGAGGCACAGTCACTTCCCCTTATAAAGAACCGCGCTTCATTTGCTGCTGGAATTGCAGGATTCAAACTGGAGTGAAGCTTAAAAAGCCTTGGCTCTTCGTCTTCGTCTTGATCCTAGACACCCCACACTAAGACCTTAGACAAGACCTCTGCTTCATCACAAAATGAGGTTGGAGGGAGATGATTATCCAGAGGTGGCTACAGATGTGCCCAAAGAGCTCCTACATCCCTCCTTACCCAACAGTCAAAGTCAGAGGCTCAGCAGATCCATTCACCCGGAACCTGAACTCTTCCGTGAACTTCCCCAGGATGGTGGAACTGAAGGAGATCCTGATGACTTGGAACCCATCCGGTGAAACAATGCCCTTCTGGGGACAAAAGGTGAAGCAGGAGCCCAGAGCTGTACTTGGAGGTATCAGGCTGAAGGCACCATCCATGTCTCCTGAGTTAAACAGGAACACCTGCAGCAGTAAGAATACAAAACAGAAACACATTAAGAAATCTCCCATTTCTCAGAAGGCTGATGGGCCGTGCTTCGCTGAAGACAAAGAAAATACAAACAAGACAAGTTCTGCCTTTGTTTTTTTTCAAGCAAAGCAGTGATAACTTCACATGAACAGAGTCACTCTGGGTTTAGCCCACTGACACAGAGCAGTCTGCGTCGACTTGCAGTGCAGAGGAGCTGCACAGCATCACCCCGTCAATGCAGCCCTGTCCCTAAGAACCCTGAAGGCCAACTGCAGCCTCGTGTGTGACTCACCCACAACAGCTTCTGCCCCAGGTCAGTCTGGTCCTGCCAAAGGCAGAACACCTTCAGCTTCCACTGCAGCCGACAAGGTCACTGCCTGCAGCAGATACCTTGGGGCTGCACTCAAACCAACCTCAGGAACGCTCTCCAGCTCTGCTACAGGACATCAGTCAGGGTTTTTTTTTTAATTTTAACTTCAACGTGACAGTTTCTCCATCCTTGTTTAGACTGATACATCAGGAAAGGAGGAGCAGGAGGTGCAGAGCTGCTCCATCTACTCCAAAGAATTTCTCTTCCCTAAATACAGCCAACACAAATGAATTTACCATTGCGAGAATAACTGCAAATCCAGAACCACGCCTATTTTCTTGAACACTCAGTAGATCAGCTGCCTTGAATGACTCACACAATCCCGCAGCATTTGCCAAGATGAACTTCTTTCCATGTCAGGGAAGGAGGGCCCACATCTGCCTGCATGCTGTCACCAAGAAGCCCACCCAGAACCGAGCTGGAATGTTCCTAATTGCTTCAGGGGCAAGCCCTGCCACTTGCTGCTCAGTGTGGCACTAACAACATCACCTACTTATTCATATTTTCTCAGGTAATGATACTGATAAATTGATACAGAGAGAATCAATAAAGTACCAGCATTAAAAATGCAGAGAGCACAATGTTTTGGTAAGAAAACACCTTAATGTGTCCTCGCCTGCCAGAGTCCATCTTTTGAAAGCATCTGGCATGCTCTATCACCTCATTTTCTACCTCTTTTCTTTGCTCTATCTTGGTTTTTTGCAAAAGTCTTGACAGCGGGGGGAGGACGGGCAAATTTGCAAATATGTAGACAGTTCTCTGCTTCTTTCCAGAAATGTTTTGCTCTCTTTAGAGCCAGAGATGTCCCAAGACTCAAGTGGCTTTTGATCCACTGTTGCTTTTGCGTCAAGGTGCTGGGGTTTTTTTGCATGAAGCCTCCCAGCTGACCTCAAAGGGAGGTTGCCCAAAGGCAGGGATTAGGGCTTCATGAACAACACATGCACATTTTGGACCCCATCAAACAGCATCCACATTCTCTGACACCACCCCCCCCCACCATTGGACTGTTATGTCAATATTCCCTGCCCACAACTGCCTGTGTTGCCAGAAATCCCGTGGGTCCACAAGGCTCACAGTTCCCAGAAAGCCATCGGGATCCACCCCAATTCCCATGTACCCCTACTGCTCACCTCACAGCTGCGGGCCCATCCAACAGAAACGTCCCCAATGTCCAGTTGCTCGTAGCTGAACCAGAGCTGGGGCCCAATGCGCTCAGCTGCGATGTGGAGGGGCAGCCTGGCTTCACGGCCTGGGGAGAGATTTCTGTTTCAGTACAATATTTCCCTCTGTCATCCTGGATTTTCCAGGCTGCCTCCATGCTAGTCCCTGACTCCAGGCTGGAAGGGACCAGCTCTAGATGCTCCAGGAGAAGATACAGGACCCGCAGGAGGTACGCCCTTGGGCCGCTGCCTAATTTTGAACCAATCAGTTCAAAGTTTAACCAATTGCAGTTCTGTGTACAGACGAACACAAAAATGAATTTTCAGCAGCTGAGCCCCACATCGCCTGCTCCCTCCCAGCGCCCAAGAGCCACAGCTTTATTTGCATGAATAATTAAGAAAGTTCGTTTTGAGCTTAAATATGTTCCAAGAGCAAATTTCAGACCACTGCCTAACTGCCAGTTTTGCCAAGTGACCAGTGCTGATCAGTTCTGTAAAGAACCAATCCAGAAGCATCTGCTAAGCCATTAGCGCAGGACCTGCAAAAAAAGCTGAGGCCAGCAAAGTCCCTTTCCAGTGAGGCAGGAGATCCAGCTGCAAAGTTCACGGTACTGCAACTGCAGCAAAGCTGCCAGATAATCCCAGCAAGAGGCATGCATGCCACCCGCACATCATGCTCCAAAGGGATTTGTGACCGGCACCCAAATGCATGAACAAGGTAGTGAGAGAAGCCAAGAAGCAGAAATAATTGATCCTCTAGTTAAAGATCATCATTTTCTTCTTTAAACTCTTTGTACCAGGCACCTCGGCTCTGGGACAGTTTCCATCCTGACAATCGAGTGGTTCAGCTCTATTTTGTAAGGGATAGGGGTAGGCACGTCGTTCAAATGACCAGCTAGAGGTCCTCTCCCAAGGAGCCAGTGGAAGAGTTCACCTCTCCCCAGGGCCCATCAGGGTTTCTCAAGAACAGGCTCCTCTTGCTAAACACACATTAGTTAGCCAGCTCTGTTTCTTGTGACTCCCAGACCAGTTATAAGCTTGCACACAAGTAGTTTTCCTGTTTCTCTGCAACAAAAAAGCTTTCCTGCCACAACCCCCAGAGTGCCCTGCAGCAACGTGAGGGACACCGCTAGCACCAGTACAAGAACCTCAGAGCCAGGAGCACAGCACTGAGTGAGGAACGCCTGGGAGCATCTTTTCAAATCAACCCTTTCCTCCCACAGCCCCAACAACTGCAGCTGGTGGGCAGGAAGACTTCTTGTTGACACAAGCCCTGTGTCATCACCACAGGGAGCGTTTGCCCAGTAAACCCTGCACAGTTACTGTTTAAAGCTGCTCCATCACATTTGTATCTGTCAGCTCAGAGCAGTCAGGAAAGAAACAAAGCAGCTGGGTCAGTCATTTCTTCACCTTCCAGAATGGGAGCTGGGGATCACGGGCCTCCCACCTCTTCCTCTCAGATGGGGAAAACCATCACGTTCCCTGGATGGAAGGTAGACAGCCAT
Organism: Phaenicophaeus curvirostris; assembly: GCF_032191515.1. Taxonomy (NCBI): domain Eukaryota; kingdom Metazoa; phylum Chordata; class Aves; order Cuculiformes; family Cuculidae; genus Phaenicophaeus; species Phaenicophaeus curvirostris. The sequence goes on along the minus strand of NW_027206673.1, from coordinate 1,439,864 downwards.
GCCCTGCTCCTGAAAACCACCCAGAGGAGCACCATGCAGAGATGCAGGGGAAGGACAAAGTAACCTGAATCACACAGCTTGCTGTGAAGGGCGAAGCTGGGTAGGGCAATGACAACTGCTCCCAGAAAAAGACTTGACAGCACTTCTGAAAGATGGCATGAGCATAAAGCTTGTCTAACAGACTACCTGAACTCCGATTTCCAGGAAGGGTGCTCACCCTGCTGCTCCCAGCCAGCCCTGTGCAATGCTGCCCATACGCACCACGGACTCAGAGCTACAAGGTGACAACGCCCACGCAGGGAGAGAAGCATGTGCTGGCCAGAGGAGGTCCTTTCACAGACACCCTGTGCTCAGCAGGGCTCAGACGCCTCAGGTCTGGCAGCATCTGGGCAGTGGGAGGTGATCAGGGCCCTGGGAGCACAGTGGTAACTCAGCTCCTACCACCTCAGTAGTCTGATGATGCATCTGCATAATAAAGACTCATCGTGGAAGGAAATGGGCTACAGGAGCATCGTACTTGTCCATTAAAGCTCTTCTGCTCTGTAGTTCTTTGGCCTTCACAGACACCTCACAGGAGAGCAAATGCTGGCAAAGCCCTGGCAAATTCATGCTTTGATGGTTCTGGGATCAGTGAGCCAAGCTTAGAGCCAGGCATCCTGAGGGCTGGTCTGGGACAGAAGGCTACCTGGAAACCACAGGGACAGTGGGCACGTGCCAGCACAACCCTGCTGGTCGCTGACCCTTCCTAGCAATTACACAAGAGCAGAGGGAGCTGGAAGACTGTGCCTCGCCTTCCCTGGGCCTGACAGAAGACGAAGGAGCCGTACCTGAGATGTCGCAGTAGACTGTTCGTCGATAGACTCTGGCTTCTTGGGGTTTAAAGATCACGTTAATTTCAACCGGAGAATTTGGCAAGACATCTCCCTCCTAAAACACAAGACAAATCATGCATCTTCAAATATTGCATTTCTTGTTTTCAGCTCCGCACCTGGAGCACTTACTCAGAGCATCAGTGCCGAGAAAGTAGCCAACAACACCCGTCACCAAAATTTATAAGAGCATTTGGAATCAGCTGCAAAATAAACTTTCTAAGTCCCCCACCCTTACCAGCACCTGGCAGAAGCATTTGGTTAAATTCAGGCTATAGAGAAGGAACCAAACCGACTCATACTCCAGCAAATCAGGCAGGATTTCTTCAGAAGTACCAGGCAGTCTAAGGGACCTCTCTCCTCCAAATCTTCCACTGTATCCCTGTGCCACTATGGCTACACAAACGCTTTGACTTAGATCAGAAAAGATTGAGCAAATCAAATGTATTTTTCCATTCCAGGTTGAAAAGGTGCTGCACTGACACCCTGCCCCTGCACAGATACCTACAAGTACATAATGCACCCTGATACCTCTGAAGGCTGTAAGGACACTTAAGTGCCCTCAATTTATGGCCCTCGCAACAGAGATCAGTTTTAGGCAGCTCTGACCGCCTGCCAGATGCCCGCAGTTCAGAAATGGTTTTTGCAATAAGTTCTCCCAGCCCCATGAGAGAAACCCGGAGTCTTCTTTCTCAGCACATCCAACCAGCTGATGTGGGATCTGCCAAGTGACCTCGTCAGGGAGAAGGGGAGGAGGAGAAGGAGAAGGAAGGGAGCTTCTCAGCTGTCACTTACCACTGGGTCAATGGTGAAAACATCATTGGAGAAAAGCAGGGAGTCTCCTTGCACTTTCTCCCTCTGCTTCTGGAAGCCGCGGGAGAGAAGGGGAGCATGTTCTCGGAGAGTGGGGACTTCTGTGCACTCCTGAGAGAACAATCCGTCTCGTTCTCCCGCCTCTGCAGCCTGTGGCACAGCCTGCAGGGAGAGACAAACCAAGCAGATCATTTAAGAAGCAACATCTTTGCAGTGACCATCAGGTAAGCACAAGGGCAGCAACGCACTCGAGGAGGAACAGCAGCAGCTCAGCAAGGGGCTGACCCTCTGCCACGGGGTCCCCAGGGATCCAACTGCCACCTGCTGCCCTCCGGCACGGCAGGCAGTTTTACTCCACACTTACAAGTTCTGCCTTCCAGCACAGGATCCCAGAACACTCGAAAAGCAGATGAATGTATTCAGGTATCGCAACAACTTGGTGAAATTTAATGGGGTTACATGCATGAAAACAGAGGCCCTGAGAAAGGAAGGGGCATCACCTCTGAATTCAAACACTTCATTCAAAAGAAAAGCCTTTTGAAACCCTTTTGCCCGGCATCAGAGCTGCTGCAGACAGTGCTGTGAAAACCCAATTCCCTCCACCAAGGCAGAGCGTGGAGCAACCTGATCTAGTGGGAGGTGTCCCTACTCATGGCAGGGGGTTGGAATTGGATGATCTTTAAGGTCCCATCCAACTGAAACCATTCTGTGATTCTAGCCTTAAACCACCTTTTCTGTTTCCTTTTTGGCCTTCAATGCAGAGCTTTGATGCAGATGATCTCTCCCACACTTGCTAGTTGCAGCAGGAATCATTCACAACCAAGAGAAGAAAAGGGACTCTGCTGCAGCGCAGCTGGCATACTGCTCTCCTCCCTTCCCACGCCCGTCCCCTGGCCGTGACTAACCAGCAGGAGACATCTCTGAGGGAGAACTGGAAGGCTGCATGTGCAGCAGATGGAGGCGCAGCAGTAAGAACAGGACAGCGATCGCTACCCAGCTGAATTCAAACACAGATAGGAGGGAACCACGGCCACGGAGCTGCACACAGAGCCACGGGCAAATGCTGTCACCAACACCAAAACCCCTCACTTCGGCTCACTCCCATGCAGCACACTGGGAAATGTTTCTCCAGGGCTGACAGACGATGCTGTGCATGGGGAGGGCTTCCAGTCTCTGAGATGGACAACCCTCAACTCAACCCATCCACAGACAATAATTCCACCCTTACAGCCCAGAAAGTCCTGCAGGAGGGGGACAGAGCAAATCCCTGGACAGGCCTCGTAACAATCCAGGTCATTTTGGGTCACATCCTAGTGCAGAGTCCCACGCTGCCTCCTCCCTGCTCCAAGACCTCAAAAGTTTCTCTTAGAGCAGCACAGTGACCCTGGAGCTATGGACATCCCTAAGATTGCGAGTAAGGAAGAACAAAACCTCCTGGTCAGCGTTGAGGACACAAACTGGTGCAAGATCAAATGTAACTAGGAAAAAAACAACAAGGGTCAATGTCGACTGTGGGGAAACCTGGTTGCTCATGAGGGGAAAGAGGATCACTCAGGGTCCACTTTGAGACATAGGCAGGTAGGAAGAGACGGAAAAGGAATGGCCCGGGGAAGTATCAAGAGAAGTTCAAGAGGTTTTCTTTTAACACACTGAGATTCCACGGAAGCCATGCACTGGGTAATTAAAAATAGAGAGCAGTGGAAAACTCGTTTTGGCCTTCAAGGCATTTCTGACCTAATTACACTTAACCTTATTTGCTCAGAAGCCCTGAAAAAATCATGCAAGTTTAGGACAGTTTCCTAACCATGATGGGTTCAGACTAACTCCTAGAGACCTAAATCCACCCAAGGCTGAGAAGTCACACAAGAATTTCACAAGTCACCCAAGCTTTTGTGTGTAATTTCTAACTCACTCACCCAGCTCTAAGCGTTTCTCTGCGCTGACCTAAACGGCAACTGCAAAGCTTCACCAATGATGCCCTTTGAAGAACCTGCCCCACCTCTCACTACCAGGAAGACACAGGCAGCTGAAGCCCAAATGCGCTTCTCGGCTCTGTACTCTCCTACCTTCCCTACAGAACTCTCCACCTCCAAACTCTCACCAGACTCTAAGGAAGGGCAGAAACACTTCATTCTGCTAGAAACCAAGACCAAAGCACTCTGTCCTGCACCCTGCTGGGAAACCAGTTGCCACATTATCAAAGCTGGAGCAGAAGCAACTGCAGTCACTGTCACAATAGTTCTGCTCCCTGAAGCTACATTCCTCAGCCTCATGGACCCTCTGGAGCTCAGGGATCTCTGGACCTCAGTGGTCTCTGCTCCCACAAAACACCAATTTGCTCTCTAGTCATTGCAATCAAACTTTTCTCCCCAAAATATAATCCTTAGCTGGAGCATGGGTGGAACTGGAATGGGAAGTGCTCAGCTCTGTTATCTCGGAGCTCAGTGGCATCCCCTGACACTGTGAATGCTTTACTCGTCCTAAACCTTTCCAAAGCACCGACATCACTCTGAGGCCATACGTTAGTTTTACGCCTGTGCAGAGCATCCAGCTGAAAGGAGTTTTGCAAACAAACCTCAGCTTTTGCTGATCCTCCCGTTCCCGAGGAACAGCAGCCTTCCACTGGAAGTGGGCTGTAATTTCACTTCCATTGTGGAGGACCACAGAGCTGCAGTTTGCCAGAGTAAGGGAAGTCTTCTCAATCGTCAAGGAGCCCTTCTCCAGCTCAATGCTGGCATCTACAGCCCATCCATAAAGTCTTGTGTGGATATCTTCACCTGGAACAAAGCACAGCGGAGTCTTTGCTCACCTCACTTGCTGATACTACAACAGAGCAAACCACCAGTAGCAGAAGGAAGTGTTAGGGCTCTTTGCAGTATTGACAGTTTCACAGACCAGAACATTTACCACATCCTGACAGCTGCATGTGGACTGCCAGAGGATGTCCTGGACACCACTCTAAGCACCCTTTCTCTGGGTAGTTGTAGACATCGAGCCCCAAAGTGACGCTGTGACACTACTGACAGTGAGATTTTTCAGATGTGCCCAGGTGGCCTTTGGGTTGCCATCCCACTCAGGTCACAAGGAATTCTGGATTGAGGTCATTCAGGTGACTGAGGAGTCCCAGTTCAGCCAGGCCTCACGTAGAGCCTCATGCAGACCTGCCACCAGGGCTGTGTTTCTCCTGACCCCTTGGTGCTGACCAGCAAAGGGATCTGGGGGCACATGGGCAGACAAGGGAGGTTCAGAGGAACAAGAGAAGCAGCAGCACACGGCAAAAATTAAACCTATATAACGCGCACCTGATCCTGCCTAAGTCACACTGACAGCAGCATGAGGTACTGGGATATGCTGCCACTGGTGAGCCAAGCAAGTCAGCACGGCAAAGCACAGAAAATGCCTCCCAACCTCCCAAACTGCGGGCTTATTCTTAGAGCTTCTGTTTTGTAATAAACAGTCTGCTGGTGGTGTTTCTGAAAGAGCCACATGGCTGCTTTTTGTATGTGAATCACAGGGAGTCTGACTTAGTGCAGGACAAAGCAGCCAGGGCTTGCCAGGTGAGGCTGGGTGACATTGCCTGGTGCCCTGCTCTACGCCTGCAATAAGCAGCTGTTAAGACTGAGTGATTAAATATTTCCATTTCACTTTAGCAATTCATCTCAACAGCATTTAGCTTCTTTGCATGCTTTGAAGCTAGAGAGACAATCCCTCAAGTAATCATTTGCTCTCCGTCTTAAAGTTTATTTCAAAATAACTGCATCATAACTGTTTTGAAGGAAGCTGAGAGTGTGCAGCATGCAGCGCTTACCGGTGTCATAGTGACCTACCAGGGACCTGGAATGATTCCCGGTTTTCAGCAGGTGAAATTCCACTGTTACTTGTGTGGCCTCACCAATCCCAAGGTTCCCAATGGAGCGATCGACAGAGAAAGGGCTGCAACACAAACAGAGATATCAGCACTACTGTGGGAGACTTGAGGACTATATTCCTTTTGCAGTCTAGTTCACTTCAGCTCACTTAGGCAAGCAAGGAACAATCAAACCACAGTCAGCAGAAGCAAACCCCAACACCCAGGATCAGCAACAGAGCTGCTGACTCTCCTTTCTGAAGGGATCCAGCACTTCAGAAGATCCTGTGGTATAAAACGACCTCCTCTCCTCCAGACTCCCCACCCAGCTCTCTGCAGTGAGACTCAAGAGTCTGGCTGCGAGCAATACAGTCAGAGAATGGTTTTTGAAGAGCGCAGAGGCGGTGAGAACTGTTTGCACACACAACTTGACCCTGACTGCCTCAGGAGCTCTGCCACCTACAAACCACACCTCAAGAGATGCAAATGTCAAGGCAATACCTGTTCCAATGACATCACAGGCTATAAATCAGACAGGGAAAATGAAAGCGTTTCTTGAAGACCAAAGAATAATTATGGTTTAATTTTCAGCATTCATTTTTTACCTTCAAAAAACAGCCTGGCTGAGGCTAGGAAAGGTTCCATTTTATCAGCATTGCAATGAAAGCTGCTCTGGGCAAAGGAAACATCACACAAATCTCAATGAATGCAAACATACACTAGATACTACCCCATGGTAACAAAAGGAGAATCCCATTTACAGCCTGAACAATTAAATGCTGAGCTAAATTTATCACCATTAACGGAAGCCTATCAAGGTGAGCTTAATGGAGGTTTTCTCTATTCCCAAGCAATGTAGTCTGGGAATCTGGGCTGTAATCCAAGCTTGTAATCTGTCTGCTTGGCCCAGCAGACAAATTCTGTGCAACGTGTTGGAAATAATTACAAAAGTGTGCTGATGTTCTCCAAATGAATATGAGTGATGACAATGATCTGTTGCCAGCTAAACAGCTCTTGGCTGACAGATACAAAACTCAGTGCTTTAGTGCTTAGTGACAAGCCAAATGAAACACTCCTGCACGCGGCAGCTGGGCTAGGTGGCTCTTGTACAACCACACTTAGAAAAGTTACTTGGTTTAGTGCTTTGCTAGTGGTCAATTTGTCACCTTAAAAACAGGTCCTGGGTATTTATTTTGGTGGTGACAAGGAGATCTGGAAATCCCAGAGGAAAACTGTGGAGTGATTGACAGGTTCCTGCCTACGTATTTCCCACAGTGAAAAGCAGCAGCCTGCTCAAAGAGCATCCTAGAAGTTTGCTTCAACTGCCTTGCCAGGCTTTGGGGGAAGCTTCTCTTGGACCCTCACAATTCACAGAAGAAAAGTCAAATCCTCTTCTGAGCCTTGTTTTGATGGAGAAGAAACTGTGGTCACTCAGGCAGCCCCAGTCAGACAGCAGGGTCTTTGCTGCAGTCTTGACCTTGGCTCTGACACCAAGACCTCTGGGACTAAGCAACTCTCCACTCCTCACCAGCCAGCTGAACTGGTTTCCTTGCAGATGTGGTGTCAACAAAGCATTACCATTTCCAGGTAACTGGAAAACTGGTGACTGCCTTCTGAGACCAAAAGGAGCAACGCAGGCTGCCCACAACACAGCCCACGCCAGGCATTTGATGAGGGGACCGTGGCAAAACCGTGTGCATGTGAGCCCAGAGAATGGGCGTGTTTGGCTGGCAGAGGTTTGTAAGCATTTCGGGAGCTACTTATGGCCAGGAGGTTGCAAGCCAGCTACTAGCATGACTTGCACAGGGCTGTGAGCTCACAAGGAAGAAACAACCCCGTGGATCCACCTGCTCTGGAAGCCAGCCGACAGAACAGACAAAACCGATACTTCGATTCTGAGGCACCAAACCAGAGTAACAAGAATCAGCACCGATCCCCACTGCAGACTATCAGAGGCATCATTAAGAACCTAGCTGTGCACAGCACTGGATCCTACCCCAGAAACGCAGCAACATCACTGAAGCTTGGCAGGGGATGCTCAGGTTCATTTTCAAAAAGACTTTCTCACATGCACAACCAACACTCAGGCCCTGGTAATACTGAAAACGCTGCACACGGTAACTGTTTTAATGTCAGCTGAGTGTCAGGCACACGCGTATTTCCCACAGCATTACAGGGACAAGGCTCCTCTTCTCTTATTCACATCTGATAAGCAGTCACTTACGAGCTCTGGCTTTCCAAGTGACACCACTGACATTTGAATGAGCACCCACTGAAAAAACATGTCATTTCAGGCTCTTTGCAAACACAGGCTAACAATAATAATTGTCACAGCGACAACAACCTTAACTGCTGTGAGAAAGCCAGATTAAAACATCATTGCCTCAAGGATTGCGGCTGTTGCTAAGCTGAAGCAGACTTGAGCTGGAGACACTGCGTGACAATGCCCAGGCCCAGATGGGTGAAGCTGTGGAGACACGACAACCTGGACTGACGAAGCTATAAAAGCATCCAAAAAACTCGCACGCTCGCCTCTGCCTACCACTAACTCTTCGCGGGAGCCCTGACTTTTCACCAGGCTGCTGAGACACAGCCCCTTGAAGACCCATGGTGGGAACTATTCTTGCAATCCTATTCTGAACTCTCGCTTGAGTTTCTATCTTTGTTCCTCACTTTCCTATCACTGCTCATGTTACCTTGCCTTTCATCTTCTGCCTTTTTTGCAATAAAAAAAACCCTTTTCATTTACAGCAATTGACCTCGTTTTTATATCGTCTGGGGGATTCCAAACAAAACCCTCCGGGCTTCGGCTTGGGACCCTTACAGCTGCCCAGTACACCAGCAAACTGCCACCCATTTTGCTGCATAACCAGTCCTAAATACTTCTCTCAAGTCCTTGCAGCCGGCAGCTGAAGTCAGATTTACCCCAGGGAAGAACAAATTCTAAGCAAGAGAATTCTGTAAATCAACCCCATGGCAGGAGGACTCCAGCCATGATGGAGGAGTTTGCACCTTCATCCCAGTTCATGGGGATAGCCACAGTCCCTGGGGATAATACAACAGCAGAGAGGCAGAGAAAGCTCAAAGGCAGCACTCGGACACCTCCCACAAAGAAAAACAGGTATTCTGCACACAGGCAACTGCATGCACAGCACAGGAGGCTTTGCAGGCGCTGTGCCCCTCCTGACCTCGCTGCTGATGCACTTCCAGCCGAGCTGCAGCACCCTGGTACTGCAGGGACTCACACTCCACCAAGAACAAGACAAAACTGTATTCAATTTATCCAACATTTCTATTCACAGAATCACAGAATAGCCAGGTTGGAAGAGACCCAACGGACCATCGAGTCCAACCATTCCTATCAAACACTAAACCATTCCCCTTAGCACCTCATCCACCTGTGCCTTAAACCCCTCCAGGGAAGGTGAATCAACCCCCTCCCTGGGCAGCCTCTGTCAGTGCCCAATGACCCTTTCTGTGAAGAATTTTTTCCTAATGTCCAGCCTGACCCTCCCCTGGTGGAGCGTGAGGCCATTCCCTCTCTTCCTGTCCCCTGTCACTTGGGAGAAGAGCCCAGCTCCCTCCTCTCCACAACCTCCTCTCAGGGAGTTGCAGAGAGCAATGAGGTCTCCCCTCAGCCTCCTCTTCTCCAGGCTGAACCCCCCCAGCTCTTTCAGCCGCTCCTCTTCTTCTCCAGCCCCTTCCCCAGCTCTGTTCTCTTCTCTGGACTCGCTCCAGAGCCTCAACAACATTCCCTCGGAGATCTCACAGCCCCAAACCACCAGAGACACCAGCACAACCCTGAGGGGGCTTCCTCGTAGTGCGGAACCCCAGGGCGTCGCTCCGGGTGCCTGTGGCGCCTCTCTCGGTGCCCGGGACGCCCCTTCTGGGGAATGGTTGGACTCGATGATCCTGTGAGTCTCTTTCAACCTACTGATTCTGTTATTCTGTGATTCTGTGAATCTTAGATGGAACCGTGGCTGCTGAGGTGCTGGTGATGTTCCTCCTCCTCGCTAGTCGATGTCAGGATCAAACTGCTGACTTCTGGTGGCTCCTGCAAGCCACCTCCTCCCCGACAAGCATCTTGGAGAGCTGTGCGTGAAAGACCATCCTTCTGTACCATTTCCAGCTGAGGAACAGGCAGCAGGTTGCCTTCCCCTTCCGGGACATGGCCATTCTCTGCTGTGAAGGCAATGGCCTCTGCATGCAGTTTTACGCCAACTGTGTCTCTGAGCTGATGCCCAGCCCATCACCACTCCCGTCAGAGAGAACTCTCACAGAGAACTCTCACAGAGAGGACTCGAAGCTCCAACTTCTGGTTGGGGGAGATTCCCGATAAAACCTGTGCATGGCCACACAGGAAAAGGAGGATTAGTAGTGGGAAGCTGCAGAGGGCAGGGGTCACCCTTCCTCACTCCCGTGTCAGTGTTTACATTCTAGGTTCCAGATCATTGTTACAGACAGATCGAGGGCTCCTAAGAAGCCGCAGAAGAAGCGTGTGAGGTTCTGCTTCCCTGTGCTGCCCAGCCAGCATCCAGGCACAAGGCAGCAAGAGATGGGGAAGGCAACTTCTGCCACGTGAGACCCTTGTGGAAGGGATAAAAGGGATCCTGGCACCCATGTAGGAGAGACATCCCCCTTGGCCACTCTAGATCCTAACTAAATTAATTCTGAAAACTGGCGGTGGATGGGTAGAGCTCCTGCCCTTCGCCTTGTTGCGCACGCGTTGTACTCCGTATGTTAAGCATGTAACCCCCTTTGAAATACTGTTTGGACGCCCACCTCCTGCGTGCCCCCGGCTACAGGAAGCTGCAATAGCTGAATTGTCTGACCAACACGTACTCCAGTCTTTACAGGTTTTACAAGGAACTCTAAAAGCAATACACAAAAAGGTGCGAGCTGCCTCCGCCCCAGGAGCGACAGGTCCACAGCCACATCCTTACCAGCCCGGGGATCTGGTGTGGGTGCGGCACCACCGAGTGGGGAATCCAGAACCTCGCTGGAAGGGACCGTACACCGTCATCTTGGCAGCACCTACAGCAGTGAAGGTGGAAGGACTGAAACCCTGGATCCACGAGACTCACGTCAAGAAAGCAACTGAAGAAAAGGCGCAAACACCTCCCTTGTGGGAACCAGTTGGGCCTCCCTCTATAAATCATGGACTGAAATTGAAACTACGAAGGGTAAACAATTGAAAATGCTTTTTGTAATTATCATCATTTGTACTGTGATCTCTAGCATAAGCGGGAGCGTATACCAGCCAGCAGAGGTAAAATGGACAATCATAGATACTCAAACTGGTTTAGTGATGGCAGAAAATAGCACAAGTGAACAGCCGATTTTTAGAATCGATTTGTGCACCTTGTTGCAGGGGGTCAGCAGGGCTGGGAATAGCATCACTAGTAAATAGTGATGTCCAACTTAGAAGACTCTCCGAACAAACAGACCTAGACATCCAACGGCTCCATTTTTCAATTGGGAAGCTCCAAGAGCAAGTGGGCTCTTTAGCAGAAGTAGCTTTACAGAATCGGAGAGGATTAGACCTGCTTTTCTTAAAGAAGGAGGGTTGTGTGCAGCCCTAGGAGAACAGTGCTGTTTTAATGTAAATCACTCAGGAGTCATCAAAGAGACTCTATCTAAAGTTAAAGAGAGCCTCTTGAGACGGGAAAAAGAAAGACAGGAATCAAGTTCATGGTATGGGAGGATGTACAGCTGGTCTCCTTGGCTGACCTCGTTAATAACTGCCCCCGCTGGACCGCTGATCCTATTACTGCTTGCTCTGATTGTAGGCCCCTGTGTTATAAATGCAATCCTGACATTTGTACAGGACCGAATCACAGCAGTAAAAATGCTTGTCCTGACTAGATATGAACCCCTAGACTCACAAGAAATAGAATCAAGGATTTGATTCATGACCAAAAGAAAGCGGGGAATGTTAGGACCACAAATCGCCTTGCGCCCCTGCAGGAGTTAATTAGCCAGCTCAAAGAATGCAGCACTGTGCAAGTAGGGAACAAGTTGACCAGAGATAAGGCGGAAGGCAGGAAAAGGGGGGGTTTAGAAACTGTTTGGCACAGAACAGGACTGCAACCTTGAAGACTGCCGAACTAAGACAACTCTGTAAACTCAGCTGATTTATTATCTGGCTTGCAAAAGCCTGTATGGAAACTGCATGTGTCTGTGTGAGTATAAATACATCCCTCAGTGCACCGATTCAGGGTCGTCCTCCATTGTCTGGGGCGACCCTGGCCGGTCAGTTACCTGACTTCCTATGTGCATTTAATAAACATTTACGTTGCTAGCAACTCCGACTCGTCTCTTAGCATCCTGAACCCTTGCACAGATCACGATAAGATCCAGCTCCCTGCTGTGCTACAGATATTCCCTGGCTGCAAAACAACAGCTCCTACAGCACTTCATGCTAAAAGGGCAGCAGCTCTGCTGGAGCAAGGTTATAACTGATGTGGCGCTTACCGATGGCACGATCACCTCCCCAGATGTCTCCAAATCCAAACTGTCTGAAGATCAGTTTGGCAAATGATTCAGGAGAGCAGCTCAGCAGCTCGTTTTGCCAAGGAGAGCTGAGTTTATAGTTTGACCAACATCTGTCAGGAAAAAGCATGGAGCTTAACATCTACAAATATCCCCAGGTGACTCCGATGACATTCCAGGCTTTAAACTTCAGACGTGCTCACAGTAAGTCTGTTGGTGTTTCTGAAGCCACATGGAAGACACACTCAAACCACACCTGCTGTCACTGTCCCCACTTGCAAGGCTTCCCCCAGAGTCAAACAAGGCAGGCTTGTTAGAGCAGCCCGGATGCCCCATTCCCAGCTGGGAATTTTGCCTTTAAGGATATGATCCTAAATGAATATTTAGCTTTGTAGCTTTTTACTTAAGGCTGGTTTTCATTTCTGGATTTAGAGGCTCTACTCTGCCCCCCAAGAGGTCACACGTGACTTGTCCTTCCTGCAGCCACGTGCAGGAACAAGGTTTTGCCCGGGTGCCCTTCCCTGCACAGGGATGGATGAACAGCGATGCAGTTTCACAGGTAGAAACTCCCCTCACCAGGGTGGTGAGGATTAAATGTGATGGAGAGATGACGTTCCTCCCCTGCCTCCAGCTTCACAGGCTGCAAGGAGAGGGAAGGGTATTAGCCACTGTGTGATGAAGCCCCAAGGTCTGATGGCACAAAGTATCTTAATGCTCAAAGCTGGCCCTCCATGTGGGCTTCTCAGTTCATCCTTCACACCCTTTACAGTGTGTGCCTGCCCGCAAGCACCACAAGACTAGTGTCTGACACCATCTTAGGCTAATATCTCTGTGCTCTTCATCAGTACAAGAGGGAAATAAATCTTGTTCTACTGAATCCTGGACCTACAAAAGCTGTGTGCTAGATACAGAACCAAATTGGCACCCTGGCAAGCCAGGGCCTTGTGCCCTGACTCCAGAGGAACTCCTTTACCCTCATGCTCAACACAAGCCCCGTGGCATCGCATCCCCACTCTTGCTGGGGCCAATTACAGGCACAGCACAGAAGCGGTGGCTGTGCCGACAACAACACGTTTAGTAGAGACGGTGTCCAACACCTTCCACTAGCAATAGAGCAGGTGCCAGGCTCCTCAGCCTTCTTGAAGGAAGGCCTGTCCTCAAAGAGACCAAGCAGCTCTTGCGGTTATCTGACGATGGCTGCTGGAGCACTAGGACTGCTTCCAAGAGACACCTTTACCACACGGCTTGCCCAGACCCAGCAGCCTGCTCCTTTCTCTTCATGTCTTAGAGCCAAGATGTGTTTCCCCAGTTCAGAGGACCTTCAGCAACTTCAAATCTAGTGTCCAAGACCAGGTTGTATGAGGCTCTACACAACCTGATCCACAGGAAGGTGGCCCTGCCATGGCAGAGGGGTGGAACTGGATGGGATTTAAGGCGCCTTCTGACCCAAACCATTCTATGATTCAGTCATTTAGTCCAGGCCAGTCTCCTGCTGACTCCAAAGAGAAAAATTCTCTCCTGGAGGGCCTCCCAACAGAAACACACCACCACGCGTCTCCTCTTCAGTCCCCACCAGCAGGAAGCTCCAGAGCTGCTCACCTCAATATCTGCAGGGAAGGGCTGCCGGTCCGCATGGCAGATTGAGAAGGGTTCCTCTAAGGCCAACAACACGCTGAGTGGCAGGAGGCAGGTGTTTTTTAAAGAAAAGGGCTTATACTGAAGAGTCAAGACGTCACTCGGTTGCTACAGAAACAGAAAAGGAGAGAAAACAACCTGAACCGGTAATGGACCTCGTTCCCTTTCTGATGTATTTTGAATTTTCATCTCTATTTACTATTTCTGTTAGTTCGTATGCTTCTAAAAGTCTTTTTTCTAAATATATCAGATGCTTTTCATGATTAGAAACTACAGCATCCCTTGGGGGAACAGGAAAACAGTTTCATGCACAGATCAGAGAAAGGGACCCTGAGTAGAGGCAGCTGCTGGAACAATATCAAACCCAGAAAGTGAACCCAGATCATCCATCTGCAGTTTTTATCCTCTCCTGGGTAGAATGGCACAAGATGTTTTTCACTCCCATACAACAATTTCTTGCAACCTCATTATCTTTCGTAGCCTCATCAAAAGCAGTGAAGTTGGTCAGAGGAGACAGGAGAGCCTGTAGTAGCTGAAGGTTAGTTTTCAACTTCTACATGCATGTACAGCCAGCTAGAAACCTCGGCAGCCCAGCTGCAACATGACTCCTGATGCCCCTGCTGCAATGACAGCGCATCTGTGGCTTCAAAGCTGAGCAAAGCATAAGCTGTTTCTTCTTGGTTATGCGCTGCTCTGGGCTTCCTGCATGGTTTCTATAAATTAGAGAGTGCTTGCAAAACTAGTTCTGCATGTATTGGTATCAAACAGCTGCAGTGTTATAGCACTCGATAAATCAGAGTGCACGGCACCAAACAGACCACAGGCAGACATCAGGGAGAGCCGAGAATCACAGAATCCTAGAATAACCAGGTTGGAAGAGACCCACTGGATCATCCAGTCCACCCATTCCTATCAAACACTAACCCATGCCCCTTAGCACCTCGTCCACCCGTCCCTTAAACCCCTCCAGGGAAGGGGACTCAACCCCCTCCCTGGGCAGCCTCTGCCACTGCCCAATGACCCTTTCTGTGAAAAATTTTTTCCTTATGTCCAGCCTAAATCTCCCCTGGCAGAGCTTGAGGCCATGAGGCTTGAGGCGGAGCTTGAGGCATGAGAACCTTCTAATTAAACCTGAACTGCCTGCTCATGGCATTTTGTGCTTCTCTGGACGCCTAAGAACTAAAGGAGAGACCTGAAAACACAGAAACTAAACAATGAAGTAGCCTCTCTTCTTTTAGACACCTCGAGGAAGAGGGCGGTAATGCAGGAGTCAGGATCCACAGACTCAAGGGCTTCTGCATTGGTGCTCCCACTGCTGCAGAAGGACTCCTGCAGGTCCTTTGAAGAAAGCAAGGCTGAGGGAAATGCAAAAAGCTTGCATCCACATTAATGCAGAGAAGGCAAAGAGAGACAAGAGATGGCAGGTTTTCCTCATCAGCCTGGGGAGCTGACAGGAATCCAGAGCTGACTGGTTGTTCTCAGCTGCCCTGCGTGATTGGTGTTCAGACTTCACTGTGTCATGAAGCATCCTTGCAAACGTCCCTCTATGAGTGGGTCTCTCTAGAGGTGGCCATGATCCCCTTTGACAGATCAGCTGTCACCAAAATAAAACCAAGATGAAGTTAAAAAGCAGTCGCATCTCTAAAAACAAGCTCAATGAGTTTACAAAGCACCTCAGGATGGGTTTAGCGTCGCTCAGCTGCAGCGATCTGCTCTCCTGCCCACAGTCACTGTCTGTGCAAAGCCCACAATGTTCTTCTGGGTCCCACACATCTCACCTCATGCCCTTGGCTCAGCAGCTCAATTCTGTCTCCGCATCAAGAAAAGTAGAAGAGACCTGGCAAGACTGTCCCCAGCCCCATCTCTGTGCCAATGGCAAAAGCTCGGTCCCACTCAAACCAATCAGCAAAGCCCCAGAGACTGGCAGAAGCTGTTTAGCTTCCTCCTTTGAACACAATCTCACACACCCCGCACAGGCTTTCAGTCATCAGCCACACAATTAACTGCCAGCATGCAATCCACAGCCTTACCTTCTCGACCTGGAAAATGAGTTCCGTGGAGGACAGTTGCAGAACAGGAGCAATGAACTCACACGTGACATCCACCTGCATCACCTGCACCTTTTCTTCCTTGCTCCCCACGCCGGCGTGCCACAGCAGCCGCTCCTTCACCACCCGTGTGCGAGAGCTGCACGTTACCCAGCAGGTGTGACCAGGGCACCCAGAAAACACACGGCATGTGCTCACCACCTGACTGGAGGCATAACGGATTCTGACAGCCTGCACGAAATTGTGTCATGGGAACTGGGCCATCAACCACCAGCAGGCAGTGCTGCCCTAAAGTTACGGCCGTTGCTTTCCTCAGCAGCCCTGCTTCCTTTTACACCGCATCCTATTTATTTTGCACTCAAATGCCCACACCGCTACACCCTAACAGCCACAAATTCACTTGTGAGCCAGGTGCTGTCTACAGCTCTAGTAACTACTGTCCCAAATGACTAATGCTTTGACGTACCCCGCTGCTAACATAATGCTTACAGAAAGCTGCAGGAACCAATTTAAAAATATATAACCGTATTAAAGGACGTTGGTGGCAGAAGGACCAATGCCAGCAAACCCTCTCTTGGAAGCTTAGTGGAAAAGGTACATGGGAAAACTCCAAACAGCCAGCCTGCCTCCCAGTAAAGTGGCAGCACTCATTCCAAGGGTGAATTGTGCCCTCCTGGAGAGGGTTTTAAAAGAAATCTCCCTAGGAAAGGGACGTCTTGCACTTCAGAGGGAAACTCTCTGCTTAAGCTGGAGGCTCTTCTATTCAACACCTTTTCCCAAGTTCTCATGGTTTTACGTCCCCAAATTCCTCCCTCTCACTCTTCCTTCTGGTACAGTGCCACAACCCAGCTCCTCATCAGAGCCTGCAGTCTTCAAAGTCATCTGTGTTGCACGTGCAGTGCAGGGAGCTGGGCTTCAGACCAGCCTGAAGAGCATGAAGTCCTCCAGATTTTCACCGCGGGAGCCAGCTGTACTCACAGACACCCTTTTGGCTTTCCAGGCAAGACACCCTCACCAGAGCCCAGACCATTTTATTTCCTTTCTGGAATCTTTTTCTCCTCTTCAGCAAACCCTTGGAGCTCAGAAATGCACAGGGACAGTCCCATCACAGTCAAGTCTTCCTCAAACTACCCCTGAGGCAACCCTTTAAAACACCTTCCAAAACACTCCTATCAGCAGGAGCTTAATGCATGCTTATCTTACATTGGCTTAAACATCTGTGCCCAGTGATTCCAGAGACAGGGAACGCACACCAGGCTTAGCTGGCAGCTTCTCCACAGCATTGCGTTTCCCCTGGGAAGAAGGGTCCAGGGAGGAGGACACCCAGTGACCGTGCTGAAATCTCCCCCTCTGAGCTGCCACCCAGGGGCGCTGCGAGACCTGGCTGCCCTTAGGACAGCAGGGCTGGTTGAGAGGCTGGGGGGAGCTGTCAAGCTGTCAGTTATAATGGTCCTTGGGAACAGTTTCCCACAGGGAGAACATCACATTGATCATTCAAGCTGACGAACTGTGCTGGATTTTCTCCTCCAGGACTCAGTGCTAGACAAGCCCGCTGCTTGTCTTTGTCTACAGAGGAAAATCAGTGCTGCCCCCGTACACTCCCTTCCCAAGGGATTTTGGTCCACTCACTGCTTCCCCCAGATAATTACCTTGCTTTTGTTAATTCACTTTCTGCTTGTGCTCCTAGTCTAAGTGTAACTCTCTGCCCTTCATTTCTGCCTCAGCACACGACACCTCGTAACCCGTTATCTGCCCCTGAAGCACTGATGCTTCCTTCAGATCAAATTTGGGTATCAACAAGCTGGGTTTACGGTAGCTACAGAAACATGAAAAAGCCTTAGCAATTGATGGTGGCCAGCAAGGAAAGCAACTGGTGCTGCCGTGGTAACTTC
This sequence comes from Phaenicophaeus curvirostris, assembly GCF_032191515.1. Taxonomy (NCBI): domain Eukaryota; kingdom Metazoa; phylum Chordata; class Aves; order Cuculiformes; family Cuculidae; genus Phaenicophaeus; species Phaenicophaeus curvirostris. Next base: position 1,422,268 of record NW_027206673.1, on the reverse strand, counting down.
TGGCACTAAAACCGTTTGTTGAAAGCACTTGCCTCTCTTCTCAGGCAAATATCAAGGGGCTGCTGAAAAAGTCCCAGCGGAGGTGATCCAATGGGAAGGACTCAGCCCTCAGGGGAGACCTCACCTGTGGAGTGCTGGAGAAGCCTTCCACCACCATCTCCATACTCTTGCCCGGCATCAGCTCCATGCTCAGCGGTCGAAGCTTAAACACGGGGCAGGCAGATTTGGGGTTCTGGGAGGAATCCTCGCCCTCGGTGGTACTGAGGGCATCGAGACAGTGATGCTGCTGAAATGTGGAAAACCCTTCGGTTGTCCAATAGAGCAAATGGGTCTTTCTTCCTTTCTTCGTTACCTTGAAGCGGTAACAGAATGGAATTTTGCTAGAAGAGAAGCACAGATCGAAAATGTCATGGGACCTGCTATTTCACAGCAGTCACCCAGCTTCAACGCCCCAAAGCCATTATCTGACTGTGCATTTGGCAAGAAAGCCACCTCCCAAAAGGCTGACCTAGCAACCTCGCACCAACCCGCAGCAAGAGCCAGACCTTGGCTGCCCCTAAGCTTATCCCCGTCCAGCAGCTGGTCTGTGTGTGGACAGCGAGGGAAAGCTTTTTGAAGAACATCATCTCAGTCACAGTGGACAGAGCATTAAAATTAAGGGTAACTGAGAGATGATTTAGCAACTGGTTTCCATTTTGGTGCCTTTTGAGGATCTCAACCCACATTCACGTGGCCAGAAAATGTTTCTAAAAGAATTCCTGTAGTGTCAATGAAATGGCGCTGGGACCCTGAGTGCAGAAGGAGAATGAGCTGAAGGACTATGGCAAAACACCTCCTTGCTGAGCCCACGGGAGGAGCAGGAACCGAGACATACTCTACCTGAAGCGGGGCCCCAAGTTGAGCTCCGGAACAACGGGTTTGTCAGTGACAATTGTGATGCCGGTGCCAACAGCCTGGACGGGGATGACGTAGCTACAGCTGTTCTCAATGAACACCTTCACTTTGTCCTTAAATATTTCAGTGTCATCCAAGTTTGCTGTGACAGCCACAGGCAGCTCGGCGTTGGGGGGGATCACTCCTTTACTGGGTTCAATCCTCCAGCATGAGCATTTGCCAGCCTGTAAGACAAGGCAGACACTAGCTGAGGAGGGAAACCAGGACAGACTAGCACTGGGAATAAGAGCTACCACAGTTTGCTTACAACAGACACCAGCAGCGTCTGAGAGATGGACGGATGCTGACCTAAGGGACGGCTGACAAGCCACCACACTCCATTTTCTTGAAATTACTTAGGGTTGGTTAATTAAAGCGATTGGGTCATTCTGGCCTTGCACAAGTGAAAGAGGAAGCAGAACTCAGCATTAAAAGTGCAGCTGTACTTTGCCAAGCCACACCTCTCCTCAGAGAGCATCCACACCCTGGTCTCTGTCATTAACAGGAATGTGACACAAAGCAAAAGCAGACAGAACAGGGAAACCAGAGGGGAACCCATGCCCTCTCAGCTGCAATGGGCTACAGGGTTCTCTTGAGCTCCTGGAGCTCCAAAAGCGTGATGGTCAGAGCTAAGCCCTTTCCACAAAATAAAGGAAGAACTTGTCAAAATGATCCAGGCTCATTTCTGCTCAAACAGCCACGCAAACTCCCTATTTTAATCAGGACTGCTCCAGGTAAAATTGCCCCCAGAGCCAGGCTCCTCTTGCTGCACTGTGGTGGAACAGCTTGCTTTCTCTCTGACAGAAAACGTTGTATATAAAAATTAATTCACAGGCTGCTACGGACCAGTCACTTTTGTTGGAAATTAGCCCCACAGACACCTACCATCTCTGCCCAGAAGGATGCAGGGCTGGGAGACTGGTTGGACAGGTGGAGAGTTTGGGAAACATCTTGTAGGACTTGGATACTGCCGAAATCTATTTTGCTTGGATGCAAGCAGACAACTGCTCCTTCTCCAATGCTCACCAGATGGATTTCCTGCTCCAGGAAGCAGGTAGGAAAGATCAAAAAAAAACCAGGGAAAGTTTAAAAAGGTCAGACAGCTCTGAGCGCTCCAAGCCTGAGGGATAATTACAGCTCTTTGAAGCTTGCAGCCTTGACAGACCGAAAAAAAAAGCCTGGAGCAAGTGTGGGACCTAAAGTGAATCCGCCTGAAAGCCACAGGCTCCCATCAGCAGCAGATGAACAAGCCCGGTTTCTCACACTTGCTTTTCCACCGCTCCGGGCCCGTGGCCTTGGCTGGGGTATTGACAGAGAGATGTGATGGATGTTTCTCAGATGTGATGGGCCTGACTATCAGCACAGTTTCTTACACAGTGCTTGCTTTAGCAGGCTTCAGGGATTTCCCTGTGTGCTGCTGAACCAAAGTCCCGAGGAAGCAGCAGTTGCTCTATCGAATAATGCAGCAGAGTGTGAGACCCAGGGACTCTGCTGATTTTCAGACTGGGCTTGCTATCCCTTCTCACAGATCCATCATTAAATGCTGTGTCAGACACTCAGTTCATCATCTAAAAGGATGCCATCTTTCCTCTTCTCGAGGTACTGGCTGTTGCTCCTGCTGTGAATCCTCTTGGTCCCTGTCCACACCAGCCATGTCCTTGTTTCCTCAGGAAGAATCTCTGCACCCTTTAGGCCCCCCCAGCACAAGTGCCCAGGCATCTCCCCTAGCACTCACCAGTGGGGATCCTTCCCTCCCAATCGTCATGACACGAGCAACAGTGTCCTGCTCTCCCATCACCCGCGTTTGCAGTGTAAATGGGATTGGCACCCAGCTGTGTGGCTGGATAACCCCACATGGCACGAGGCTGGAGTACTGTACAGCAGCAGCATCCTTGTATTCCTGTAAGGGACAGAATCAAACTCAGCTTCAGAGGAAACTAAACTTCTTGACAACTACCACAGCAGCAATTAACACATTTTAAAAAACCTCCAGGACAAAGCAGAAAGGCACAAAACCAAATACAAAACCGGCATGGGCTTAGCACCTTGAAGGGCTCCAGAAGCTGCTGTATCCACACCCAAACCTGTGCTGGCAGCCTCCTTGCAGCACCTTTTCACAAGCCTCTAAGTTCTCCTTCATGAAAGTATCCAAAGGATTAGGAGCTAATCTGCTTCCTAAGGAGTTTATATTCAGGTAGGAATATGAACACAGGAACCAACCTGAATATAATTCACCAGTCTTATACAGAACCCTTCTTATTTTTTCTCTAATAATCCCCTCGGTAGCATTAGAGGGCAGGAGGCGGATGCAATGCCAAACCTGAGGAAGAATCCTGTAGCAGCCCGGCAGATCGCTGTCGTTCACAAGGGTCACCATCTGCTGATAGGGGACTTCTAGGAAGCATTGTCCAAAGCTCACCACGGGGTTGAGCGCTCGCAGCAGAGGAACTACACATCTAGGCAGAGAGATGACCAAAAAGGAATTAGAGATACTGAGAGAATGCAGAATTTGTTTACTCCCTGAACAGCAAAAAATTAAGCACAACATGTTTGCCACTGCCAAACAGACATTTAGTACCCCTACAGCAAGAAACTGCCTTTAACTCCTTACTCAACAACCTCCTGTAAAGGAGGGGAAAACCCTGAGATTCAGCATCACAGAGGCTGCCAGGTGCCCAGGCAAAGCAACTTGCCCTGTGCCAGAGCTGTCTGACGGCTACCTTCACTGCAGGAGGTTTGCAAGGACCCTTCCAATGGTCCCAGAAAGGCAGGAGTTCAGGGGGAGCCTTCCCAACGGGGCCCAGGGATTGCCAAGGCTCAGGGAACGCAAGACCCCAGTATCTCAGCAAAGGTGACTCCCTCCCCTCCCACAGCACTGTTGCCCTGCCTGAAAACTCAGCCCCTTTGTCCCAGCGGTGGAGGGCACCTGCCACCACCTGCCTTTGTGCAGTGGGTGATCGCCGTCTCCCAATTCCACCCCCATGGGCCCATACACCGTCTCTTCCCATCCGCACGACTTTTACAAAACTGCAGCCCAGATACTGACTGAATGGCTATGTCTGCGAGAGGAAAACTAACCCCTCTGGTAATGAGAAAGATAATCACTGCAGCACAACAGGACCGAACCTGGCTGCAGGTTCAGCTTAAGTCCGAGTATGGTAATGCTCAAAAGAACCAGAGGGAAGCAGAAAAACCTGAGCTCACTTTCCACAACAAGGACTATTTCCCCCTTCATGAGATCTTACCTCGATTTTTCCCTCACCAGACCTGCCACAAGCCCCTTCCCCACCTGCACGCACCTTCATTAACTGAACCAGACAGCAGCTTTCAGCAGGCTCATTGCACCCCAACCAATATTTGCATTTTGATTGCAACCCAGCACAACTCTAGCACTTGCACAAAGGAGGAGACGTGGCCCTTTGGAAATTTGTTACACCTCAAGCACCAAAATCCAGGCCAATAATGACTATAATTACTGTTCCATTTAGGAGAAGGCTCAGGGCCGTGCCTGTCCACTGGAGCCCAGGTGCTTCACAACGTGGGCTGCTTTCAAAGCGCTGACGCTCTCACGTCTGGCTGGGCAGAGCTGGCTAGCTAGGCAGTGCTGCTTCTTGGAAGCTGCAGCCAGCAAAGCTTGTGCAAGGCAGCGTGCTGGTGGTGAACACACAAAGAGAGACAATGAGCTGCAAAGAAAGTAAAGATACCTGGCAGTGATGAGCAATGATGACACCTTCCTGCCAAAGCCCTCCACGTGCACCAGCAGTGCCAGTTTGTAACTCTTCACAGTGTTGGAACGCAGAGTGACCTGGTAGAAGAGAAGAGCAGCAAAAGCTTCATCACTCCCAAAAGCCATTGGCTATGCATGGTGTCCTCCAGTTCTCCTTCCATGGTAAGGAAAGGGAGGATTTTGCCCTAATTCTTCTACTGGTCCACGTGTAGAGCACAATCTAAAGGAGTGATAACAGTCTTCTGACAACAGCTACTTTGTTAAATATACCGTGCAGTTATCAGAGCACATATGAGCTAAATCAAAACACACTTGGGCTACTGCTCTACTCAATACTGCATTAAAATTAAGGGACCAATTTTTAATCTCAACTACAATAATGTAAAACCAGAGGAAAACTGTTGACATCATAAAAATGAGTTCAAGCTTACAGTGGGAAGCTGAGGGCAAACCGTGGCCCAGCTACACTGTGCAGTTCACAGGTCCCAGAGCTTTTTCAGCCTGCTCTGGAGATCTGTGCAGTGAATACAGCTCCTTCTGCTCAACAGGAGAGGCAAAATCAGACCAAGCAGAAAAACAAACCGTTTCATGCAATGACATCTCTCTTTTCATAACAGCCACCTTCTGTCCTCATCTTTCCTCTGTCCACAGTAAATCAAAGAAATTGCTCTAAGCAGTTCTCAAAACACGAATGGCTTCTCTCCTTGACAATACAGTACAAGACCTTCAGCTTGTGATTTTGGAGAGAAAATGGTGCTCCTGCAGAAATGCCCCACAGTAACCCAGCCAAGAAAAGCCTAACACTAGGGCACGTATCTGACTTGTGTATGCTAGCAGCACCAAAACCCTCTCATACAACAGCAAAGCTCCAGCTCCACCTGCTCCAGCACGTATGGCTAGACTGTTCCCATACCTGGATATCCAAGAATTCCTGGGGATGGATGGTCCCTCTGCGGGGAGTTATGGTAAATTCAGTTGGCCTGATATTCACTTGGGCTCCACTTCTCCAGGACAGGCAAGTGTCGTCCGACATCAGAGCATAACTGGTGACACTGGGCGCTCCGCAGCCGTCCCCAGGAATGCGAAGGTTGAAGCTCATGGGCCTCAAGGAGGTGTTAACGAGGCGACAGGACAATGTGCAAGGGAAGCCTAGGAAAACAACCCAAGGATGAATTTATGTACCCAACTATCCAAGGATTCCTAGTGTGAATACCCTGTTATGATAAAACTGTGCTTGGAGTTCAGCTCTTTTCTATCTGAATTACAGCCAATTTGAGAAACTAGGCAAGTAATTAATTGTCCCTGAAGTTCCCTTTGATGCTGATCACAGAGCTTGCCTCCTTGGTAATGCCTGCTCTTAGCAATGCTGAACACAAGAGGTTTCTTTCTCTTTAACTGAGGAGCTCTCTCACACCCCCACCCAAAACAGCAGGAATTATATTTCACTTACGAGTGCGCACCCAGACAGACCCCTTATTCTGAACATTGAATCCATAAAATCCCCTCTTAACTCTGTGAACAAGTAGCGTATTGGCACTGAGGAGAAGCTACAGGAAGACAAAGGATGGAGGAGCTTGGGAACTACAGCATGATGAAAAGCATTCCAATGCGGTTTCCTTAGGATCCTTAAGGCATCTCATGTTTTTTGTCAACCAGACCTAGCACGGGACAACTTGCAGGCCACTCCACAAGAAGCCACTTGACCTTCGATTTGTTAAATGGTCCATGAACAGAAGCACCTGGGGCACAGAATGATAACAGCCCTTCAATCAATCCACAAGTGATTTTGCACCTAAACTGGAGATCATCTCAGTAAAAAGCCTTTTCTGAGACCGAGATGCAAAACCAGAACCTGCATTTCAGTGGAGATGCTCTGGTTGCTCAGCCACCGGCTCTGTCAGCAGGGAAGGAGCCCACATCTCCAAGGACATCAGTGCCTGATGAAGAGCCATCATTGGGGCATATTTGCTGGCTGGTGATAACAAGGTGCCCTTGCAGTGCTGCATAACATCTCACGCTGAAGGTCAGGTGGGAAATTGGGGCCTTGCTTTGCATCAGGAACATTCACCCAGAGCAGCTACAGGCTCGTATGTGGCGTAAATTCCCTTCTCCTGCAGTCCCACGCCCTGGGCCCCTCTGGGACGTGGGCTTGCACAGTCATTCTCCCGCCAGGGATCACGCGGTTGGGGCTGGACAGATACGAGGGATATCAGGACACACTGACTTTCTACTCCTTTGGTCCCGTTTGATCTCACGGCGGCTGAATACTGCCTAAGCAACCAGCAGCCCTGGTTTAACACCCCAAAGGCCGCTGGGGAGGAACACAAGTGAGGGATGTTCTCATGCTGCAGTGCTCCACGATGGCCACACACAGACCTCTCAACTCAAGGTCCCAGCCCGGGGTGCACTCACCAAAGGGGACATCACCAAAATCGAGGGAAGGTACAGCAAAATGAACAGCTGGTGCAAAGACACAGCCCCTGTGAGGAGAAAGACAAGGGTTAGCTTGGTTAGGGACGTGCTAAGCTTTCAGCTTGCATTACCACTCAGATCAGCAAAATCTGGTCTCAGGGCCACGGTGAGTTTCAAATCAACCAGTCACCGTCATGCTCAGCATGACATCCATGTGGACAGGAGGCAGCCAGGCAAAGCAGCTGAGAGCCACCGATGCGGCTCAGAGCTCTGTGCTACGCAGGGTTGGCCCTCGGGTCACTGCTGGCCCCGTGAAGGACCCTGAACAAATGATGGCTCTGTGCCTTATGAGGAACGGCTGAGTGAGCTGGGGGTGTTTAGCCTGGCGAAGAAGAGGCTGATGGGAGACCTCATGGCTCTCTACAACTACCTAAAAGGAAGTTGTGGAGAGGAGGGTGCTGACCTGTTCTCCAGCCCCCTCACCAGCTTTCTCACTCTTCTCTGGACTCGCTCCAGAGCCTCAACACCCTTCTTGTGGTGAGGGGCCCAGAACCGAACACAGGATTCGAGGGGCGGTCTCCCCAGTGCCGAGTCCAGAGGGAGAAGAACCTCCCCAGACCTGCTGGTCACGCCGTTTCTGATACAAGCCAGGATGCCACTGGCCACCTGGGCCACCTGGGCCACTGCTGGCTCATGTTCAGTCGGCTGTCAAGCAACACCCCCGGGTCTTTCTCCTCCAGGCAGCTCTCAAGCCAGACTTCTCCTAGCCTGTAGCACTGCATAGGTCTATAGCACTGCCTATCAACCATGGAGTCCCTTCATTTCTTTACTGTTTTGATCTAGTGCCTCCCAACAGCAGCAGCCCGGCAGCCTGGATGCTGAGGAGGCGCAGGCAGCCCCGGAGCTCCAGAGCACCCAGCACCAGCTTTCCTGCCAACACCACATTGTCCCCCAGCCCATGCTTAAGACTGACTGCGACAAGCTCGCAGGCTGCCTGGATCCCGAGAAAGGAGCTTTGCCACTCCTATCATCAGTTGTTCTTTTCCCCTTCTCCCCCTGGCTTGGTGAGGGTTTTCTTTTGCAATGGCACCAGCCTATGGGATGATACCCAAGTCCTTGGGACAGCATTTGCTGCTGGGCTTCCCAACTCCCCCATCAGCCCTTTTCTGTCTGCAGAAAGGAGGCTCCGGAGCTCTGGCTGCACAAGCGCTGGGAAGACAGCTTATAGCATCAGAGACGAAGCCGAGGCTGCTGCTTCCCATTTTGTATGGATTTTTAACAGAGGATTTTAAAAACACTGCTTCTGGCTGCAGAATCGCCCCAGGCTGGCCCAGCCGTCAGCCCCCTCCCAGGCCCTGCTGGCCCTGCTGTGTGTTCAGGTGGGACGTCTCTGACCATCGCTGCCCAGAGCTGATACCATCCCACTGTCTGCCAGGGCCCCCGGGGGAATGAGCTCCCTGTAGGAAGGAATCACTCCAGGTCCTTGGAGCCCGGGCTGGGCAGCAGGCAACTCCACACCTTTCCCCTGCAGCCTTCAGGCAAACTCTTTCCCATCACAGACATCACTTCAAGCCCTGGGGGTCTCACACAGGGGTAGCAAAGGGTCACAGAAAGAACCCGCTGCTGCCAAATTCCATGCACACAGCATCTTGGAAAATTGCAGAGCAACCCACCAGGAAGGCAAAGTTGCTTCCCACAGGGACTCAAGGCTTTCAGAGCTACACTGGCTATTGAGAGCATCAGAGGCACAGTCACTTCCCCTTATAAAGAACCGCGCTTCATTTGCTGCTGGAATTGCAGGATTCAAACTGGAGTGAAGCTTAAAAAGCCTTGGCTCTTCGTCTTCGTCTTGATCCTAGACACCCCACACTAAGACCTTAGACAAGACCTCTGCTTCATCACAAAATGAGGTTGGAGGGAGATGATTATCCAGAGGTGGCTACAGATGTGCCCAAAGAGCTCCTACATCCCTCCTTACCCAACAGTCAAAGTCAGAGGCTCAGCAGATCCATTCACCCGGAACCTGAACTCTTCCGTGAACTTCTCCAGGATGGTGGAACTGAAGGAGATCCTGATGACTTGGAACCCATCCGGTGAAACAATGCCCTTCTGGGGACAAAAGGTGAAGCAGGAGCCCAGAGCTGTACTTGGAGGTATCAGGCTGAAGGCACCATCCATGTCTCCTGAGTTAAACAGGAACACCTGCAGCAGTAAGAATACAAAACAGAAACACATTAAGAAATCTCCCATTTCTCAGAAGGCTGATGGGCCGTGCTTCGCTGAAGACAAAGAAAATACAAACAAGACAAGTTCTGCCTTTGTTTTTTTTCAAGCAAAGCAGTGATAACTTCACATGAACAGAGTCACTCTGGGTTTAGCCCACTGACACAGAGCAGTCTGCGTCAACTTGCAGTGCAGAGGAGCTGCACAGCATCACCCCGTCAATGCAGCCCTGTCCCTAAGAACCCTGAAGGCCAACTGCAGCCTCGTGTGTGACTCACCCACAACAGCTTCTGCCCCAGGTCAGTCTGGTCCTGCCAAAGGCAGAATACCTTCAGCTTCCACTGCAGCCGACAAGGTCACTGCCTGCCGCAGATACCTTGGGGCTGCACTCAAACCAACCTCAGGAACGCTCTCCAGCTCTGCTACAGGACATCAGTCAGGGTTTTTTTTTTAATTTTAACTTCAACGTGACAGTTTCTCCATCCTTGTTTAGACTGATACATCAGGAAAGGAGGAGCAGGAGGTGCAGAGCTGCTCCATCTACTCCAAAGAATTTCTCTTCCCTAAATACAGCCAACACAAATGAATTTACCATTGCGAGAATAACTGCAAATCCAGAACCACGCCTATTTTCTTGAACACTCAGTAGATCAGCTGCCTTGAACGACTCACACAATCCCGCAGCATTTGCCAAGATGAACTTCTTTCCATGTCAGGGAAGGAGGGCCCACATCTGCCTGCATGCTGTCACCAAGAAGCCCACCCAGAACCGAGCTGGAATGTTCCTAATTGCTTCAGGGGCAAGCCCTGCCACTTGCTGCTCAGTGTGGCACTAACAACATCACCTACTTATTCATATTTTCTCAGGTAATGATACTGATAAATTGATACAGAGAGAATCAATAAAGTACCAGCATTAAAAATGCAGAGAGCACAATGTTTTGGTAAGAAAACACCTTAATGTGTCCTCGCCTGCCAGAGTCCATCTTTTGAAAGCATCTGGCATGCTCTATCACCTCATTTTCTACCTCTTTTCTTTGCTCTATCTTGGTTTTTTGCAAAAGTCTTGACAGCGGGGGGAGGACGGGCAAATTTGCAAATATGTAGACAGTTCTCTGCTTCTTTCCAGAAATGTTTTGCTCTCTTTAGAGCCAGAGATGTCCCAAGACTCAAGTGGCTTTTGATCCACTGTTGCTTTTGCGTCAAGGTGCTGGGGTTTTTTTGCATGAAGCCTCCCAGCTGACCTCAAAGGGAGGTTGCCCAAAGGCAGGGATTAGGGCTTCATGAACAACACATGCACATTTTGGACCCCATCAAACAGCATCCACATTCTCTGACACCACCACCCCCCCCACCATTGGACTGTTATGTCAATATTCCCTGCCCACAACTGCCTGTGTTGCCAGAAATCCCGTGGGTCCACAAGGCTCACAGTTCCCAGAAAGCCATCGGGATCCACCCCAATTCCCATGTACCCCTACTGCTCACCTCACAGCTGCGGGCCCATCCAACAGAAACGTCCCCAATGTCCAGTTGCTCGTAGCTGAACCAGAGCTGGGGCCCAATGCGCTCAGCTGCGATGTGGAGGGGCAGCCTGGCTTCACGGCCTGGGGAGAGATTTCTGTTTCAGTACAATATTTCCCTCTGTCATCCTGGATTTTCCAGGCTGCCTCCATGCTAGTCCCTGACTCCAGGCTGGAAGGGACCAGCTCTAGATGCTCCAGGAGAAGATACAGGACCCGCAGGAGGCACGCCCTTGGGCCGCTGCCTAATTTTGAACCAATCAGTTCAAAGTTTAACCAATTGCAGTTCTGTGTACAGACGAACACAAAAATGAATTTTCAGCAGCTGAGCCCCACATCGCCTGCTCCCTCCCAGCGCCCAAGAGCCACAGCTTTATTTGCATGAATAATTAAGAAAGTTCGTTTTGAGCTTAAATATGTTCCAAGAGCAAATTTCAGACCACTGCCTAACTGCCAGTTTTGCCAAGTGACCAGTGCTGATCAGTTCTGTAAAGAACCAATCCAGAAGCATCTGCTAAGCCATTAGCGCAGGACCTGCAAAAAAAGCTGAGGCCAGCAAAGTCCCTTTCCAGTGAGGCAGGAGATCCAGCTGCAAAGTTCACGGTACTGCAACTGCAGCAAAGCTGCCAGATAATCCCAGCAAGAGGCATGCATGCCACCCGCACATCATGCTCCAAAGGGATTTGTGACCGGCACCCAAATGCATGAACAAGGTAGTGAGAGAAGCCAAGAAGCAGAAATAATTGATCCTCTAGTTAAAGATCATCATTTTCTTCTTTAAACTCTTTGTACCAGGCACCTCGGCTCTGGGACAGTTTCCATCCTGACAATCGAGTGGTTCAGCTCTATTTTGTAAGGGATAGGGGTAGGCACGTCGTTCAAATGACCAGCTAGAGGTCCTCTCCCAAGGAGCCAGTGGAAGAGTTCACCTCTCCCCAGGGCCCATCAGGGTTTCTCAAGAACAGGCTCCTCTTGCTAAACACACATTAGTTAGCCAGCTCTGTTTCTTGTGACTCCCAGACCAGTTATAAGCTTGCACACAAGTAGTTTTCCTGTTTCTCTGCAACAAAAAAGCTTTCCTGCCACAACCCCCAGAGTGCCCTGCAGCAACGTGAGGGACACCGCTAGCACCAGTACAAGAACCTCAGAGCCAGGAGCACAGCACTGAGTGAGGAACGCCTGGGAGCATCTTTTCAAATCAACCCTTTCCTCCCACAGCCCCAACAACTGCAGCTGGTGGGCAGGAAGACTTCTTGTTGACACAAGCCCTGTGTCATCACCACAGGGAGCGTTTGCCCAGTAAACCCTGCACAGTTACTGTTTAAAGCTGCTCCATCACATTTGTATCTGTCAGCTCAGAGCAGTCAGGAAAGAAACAAAGCAGCTGGGTCAGTCATTTCTTCACCTTCCAGAATGGGAGCTGGGGATCACGGGCCTCCCACCTCTTCCTCTCAGATGGGGAAAACCATCACGTTCCCTGGATGGAAGGTAGACAGCCATGCCCTGCTCCTGAAAACCACCCAGAGGAGCACCATGCAGAGATGCAGGGGAAGGACAAAGTAACCTGAATCACACAGCTTGCTGTGAAGGGCGAAGCTGGGTAGGGCAATGACAACTGCTCCCAGAAAAAGACTTGACAGCACTTCTGAAAGATGGCATGAGCATAAAGCTTGTCTAACAGACTACCTGAACTCCGATTTCCAGGAAGGGTGCTCACCCTGCTGCTCCCAGCCAGCCCTGTGCAATGCTGCCCATACGCACCACGGACTCAGAGCTACAAGGTGACAACGCCCACGCAGGGAGAGAAGCATGTGCTGGCCAGAGGAGGTCCTTTCACAGACACCCTGTGCTCAGCAGGGCTCAGACGCCTCAGGTCTGGCAGCATCTGGGCAGTGGGAGGTGATCAGGGCCCTGGGAGCACAGTGGTAACTCAGCTCCTACCACCTCAGTAGTCTGATGATGCATCTGCATAATAAAGACTCATCGTGGAAGGAAATGGGCTACAGGAGCATCGTACTTGTCCATTAAAGCTCTTCTGCTCTGTAGTTCTTTGGCCTTCACAGACACCTCACAGGAGAGCAAATGCTGGCAAAGCCCTGGCAAATTCATGCTTTGATGGTTCTGGGATCAGTGAGCCAAGCTTAGAGCCAGGCATCCTGAGGGCTGGTCTGGGACAGAAGGCTACCTGGAAACCACAGGGACAGTGGGCACGTGCCAGCACAACCCTGCTGGTCGCTGACCCTTCCTAGCAATTACACAAGAGCAGAGGGAGCTGGAAGACTGTGCCTCGCCTTCCCTGGGCCTGACAGAAGACGAAGGAGCCGTACCTGAGATGTCGCAGTAGACTGTTCGTCGATAGACTCTGGCTTCTTGGGGTTTAAAGATCACGTTAATTTCAACCGGAGAATTTGGCAAGACATCTCCCTCCTAAAACACAAGACAAATCATGCATCTTCAAATATTGCATTTCTTGTTTTCAGCTCCGCACCTGGAGCACTTACTCAGAGCATCAGTGCCGAGAAAGTAGCCAACAACACCCGTCACCAAAATTTATAAGAGCATTTGGAATCAGCTGCAAAATAAACTTTCTAAGTCCCCCACCCTTACCAGCACCTGGCAGAAGCATTTGGTTAAATTCAGGCTATAGAGAAGGAACCAAACCGACTCATACTCCAGCAAATCAGGCAGGATTTCTTCAGAAGTACCAGGCAGTCTAAGGGACCTCTCTCCTCCAAATCTTCCACTGTATCCCTGTGCCACTATGGCTACACAAACGCTTTGACTTAGATCAGAAAAGATTGAGCAAATCAAATGTATTTTTCCATTCCAGGTTGAAAAGGTGCTGCACTGACACCCTGCCCCTGCACAGATACCTACAAGTACATAATGCACCCTGATACCTCTGAAGGCTGTAAGGACACTTAAGTGCCCTCAATTTATGGCCCTCGCAACAGAGATCAGTTTTAGGCAGCTCTGACCGCCTGCCAGATGCCCGCAGTTCAGAAATGGTTTTTGCAATAAGTTCTCCCAGCCCCATGAGAGAAACCCGGAGTCTTCTTTCTCAGCACATCCAACCAGCTGATGTGGGATCTGCCAAGTGACCTCGTCAGGGAGAAGGGGAGGAGGAGAAGGAGAAGGAAGGGAGCTTCTCAGCTGTCACTTACCACTGGGTCAATGGTGAAAACATCATTGGAGAAAAGCAGGGAGTCTCCTTGCACTTTCTCCCTCTGCTTCTGGAAGCCGCGGGAGAGAAGGGGAGCATGTTCTCGGAGAGTGGGGACTTCTGTGCACTCCTGAGAGAACAATCCGTCTCGTTCTCCCGCCTCTGCAGCCTGTGGCACAGCCTGCAGGGAGAGACAAACCAAGCAGATCATTTAAGAAGCAACATCTTTGCAGTGACCATCAGGTAAGCACAAGGGCAGCAACGCACTCGAGGAGGAACAGCAGCAGCTCAGCAAGGGGCTGACCCTCTGCCACGGGGTCCCCAGGGATCCAACTGCCACCTGCTGCCCTCCGGCACGGCAGGCAGTTTTACTCCACACTTACAAGTTCTGCCTTCCAGCACAGGATCCCAGAACACTCGAAAAGCAGATGAATGTATTCAGGTATCGCAACAACTTGGTGAAATTTAATGGGGTTACATGCATGAAAACAGAGGCCCTGAGAAAGGAAGGGGCATCACCTCTGAATTCAAACACTTCATTCAAAAGAAAAGCCTTTTGAAACCCTTTTGCCCGGCATCAGAGCTGCTGCAGGCAGTGCTGTGAAAACCCAATTCCCTCCACCAAGGCAGAGCGTGGAGCAACCTGATCTAGTGGGAGGTGTCCCTACTCATGGCAGGGGGTTGGAATTGGATGATCTTTAAGGTCCCATCCAACTGAAACCATTCTGTGATTCTAGCCTTAAACCACCTTTTCTGTTTCCTTTTTGGCCTTCAATGCAGAGCTTTGATGCAGATGATCTCTCCCACACTTGCTAGTTGCAGCAGGAATCATTCACAACCAAGAGAAGAAAAGGGACTCTGCTGCAGCGCAGCTGGCATACTGCTCTCCTCCCTTCCCACGCCCGTCCCCTGGCCGTGACTAACCAGCAGGAGACATCTCTGAGGGAGAACTGGAAGGCTGCATGTGCAGCAGATGGAGGCGCAGCAGTAAGAACAGGACAGCGATCGCTACCCAGCTGAATTCAAACACAGATAGGAGGGAACCACGGCCACGGAGCTGCACACAGAGCCACGGGCAAATGCTGTCACCAACACCAAAACCCCTCACTTCGGCTCACTCCCATGCAGCACACTGGGAAATGTTTCTCCAGGGCTGACAGACGATGCTGTGCATGGGGAGGGCTTCCAGTCTCTGAGATGGACAACCCTCAACTCAACCCATCCACAGACAATAATTCCACCCTTACAGCCCAGAAAGTCCTGCAGGAGGGGGACAGAGCAAATCCCTGGACAGACCTCGTAACAATCCAGGTCATTTTGGGTCACATCCTAGTGCAGAGTCCCACGCTGCCTCCTCCCTGCTCCAAGACCTCAAAAGTTTCTCTTAGAGCAGCACAGTGACCCTGGAGCTATGGACATCCCTAAGATTGCGAGTAAGGAAGAACAAAACCTCCTGGTCAGCGTTGAGGACACAAACTGGTGCAAGATCAAATGTAACTAGGAAAAAAACAACAAGGGTCAATGTCGACTGTGGGGAAACCTGGTTGCTCATGAGGGGAAAGAGGATCACTCAGGGTCCACTTTGAGACATAGGCAGGTAGGAAGAGACGGAAAAGGAATGGCCCGGGGAAGTATCAAGAGAAGTTCAAGAGGTTTTCTTTTAACACACTGAGATTCCACGGAAGCCATGCACTGGGTAATTAAAAATAGAGAGCAGTGGAAAACTCGTTTTGGCCTTCAAGGCATTTCTGACCTAATTACACTTAACCTTATTTGCTCAGAAGCCCTGAAAAAATCATGCAAGTTTAGGACAGTTTCCTAACCATGATGGGTTCAGACTAACTCCTAGAGACCTAAATCCACCCAAGGCTGAGAAGTCACACAAGAATTTCACAAGTCACCCAAGCTTTTGTGTGTAATTTCTAACTCACTCACCCAGCTCTAAGCGTTTCTCTGCGCTGACCTAAACGGCAACTGCAAAGCTTCACCAATGATGCCCTTTGAAGAACCTGCCCCACCTCTCACTACCAGGAAGACACAGGCAGCTGAAGCCCAAATGCGCTTCTCGGCTCTGTACTCTCCTACCTTCCCTACAGAACTCTCCACCTCCAAACTCTCACCAGACTCTAAGGAAGGGCAGAAACACTTCATTCTGCTAGAAACCAAGACCAAAGCACTCTGTCCTGCACCCTGCTGGGAAACCAGTTGCCACATTATCAAAGCTGGAGCAGAAGCAACTGCAGTCACTGTCACAATAGTTCTGCTCCCTGAAGCTACATTCCTCAGCCTCATGGACCCTCTGGAGCTCAGGGATCTCTGGACCTCAGTGGTCTCTGCTCCCACAAAACACCAATTTGCTCTCTAGTCATTGCAATCAAACTTTTCTCCCCAAAATATAATCCTTAGCTGGAGCATGGGTGGAACTGGAATGGGAAGTGCTCAGCTCTGTTATCTCGGAGCTCAGTGGCATCCCCTGACACTGTGAATGCTTTACTCGTCCTAAACCTTTCCAAAGCACCGACATCACTCTGAGGCCATACGTTAGTTTTACGCCTGTGCAGAGCATCCAGCTGAAAGGAGTTTTGCAAACAAACCTCAGCTTTTGCTGATCCTCCCGTTCCCGAGGAACAGCAGCCTTCCACTGGAAGTGGGCTGTAATTTCACTTCCATTGTGGAGGACCACAGAGCTGCAGTTTGCCAGAGTAAGGGAAGTCTTCTCAATCGTCAAGGAGCCCTTCTCCAGCTCAATGCTGGCATCTACAGCCCATCCATAAAGTCTTGTGTGGATATCTTCACCTGGAACAAAGCACAGCGGAGTCTTTGCTCACCTCACTTGCTGATACTACAACAGAGCAAACCACCAGTAGCAGAAGGAAGTGTTAGGGCTCTTTGCAGTATTGACAGTTTCACAGACCAGAACATTTACCACATCTTGACAGCTGCATGTGGACTGCCAGAGGATGTCCTGGACACCACTCTAAGCACCCTTTCTCTGGGTAGTTGTAGACATCGAGCCCCAAAGTGACGCTGTGACACTACTGACAGTGAGATTTTTCAGATGTGCCCAGGTGGCCTTTGGGTTGCCATCCCACTCAGGTCACAAGGAATTCTGGATTGAGGTCATTCAGGTGACTGAGGAGTCCCAGTTCAGCCAGGCCTCACGTAGAGCCTCATGCAGACCTGCCACCAGGGCTGTGTTTCTCCTGACCCCTTGGTGCTGACCAGCAAAGGGATCTGGGGGCACATGGGCAGACAAGGGAGGTTCAGAGGAACAAGAGAAGCAGCAGCACACGGCAAAAATTAAACCTATATAACGCGCACCTGATCCTGCCTAAGTCACACTGACAGCAGCATGAGGTACTGGGATATGCTGCCACTGGTGAGCCAAGCAAGTCAGCACGGCAAAGCACAGAAAATGCCTCCCAACCTCCCAAACTGCGGGCTTATTCTTAGAGCTTCTGTTTTGTAATAAACAGTCTGCTGGTGGTGTTTCTGAAAGAGCCACATGGCTGCTTTTTGTATGTGAATCACAGGGAGTCTGACTTAGTGCAGGACAAAGCAGCCAGGGCTTGCCAGGTGAGGCTGGGTGACATTGCCTGGTGCCCTGCTCTACGCCTGCAATAAGCAGCTGTTAAGACTGAGTGATTAAATATTTCCATTTCACTTTAGCAATTCATCTCAACAGCATTTAGCTTCTTTGCATGCTTTGAAGCTAGAGAGACAATCCCTCAAGTAATCATTTGCTCTCCGTCTTAAAGTTTATTTCAAAATAACTGCATCATAACTGTTTTGAAGGAAGCTGAGAGTGTGCAGCATGCAGCGCTTACCGGTGTCATAGTGACCTACCAGGGACCTGGAATGATTCCCGGTTTTCAGCAGGTGAAATTCCACTGTTACTTGTGTGGCCTCACCAATCCCAAGGTTCCCAATGGAGCGATCGACAGAGAAAGGGCTGCAACACAAACAGAGATATCAGCACTACTGTGGGAGACTTGAGGACTATATTCCTTTTGCAGTCTAGTTCACTTCAGCTCACTTAGGCAAGCAAGGAACAATCAAACCACAGTCAGCAGAAGCAAACCCCAACACCCAGGATCAGCAACAGAGCTGCTGACTCTCCTTTCTGAAGGGATCCAGCACTTCAGAAGATCCTGTGGTATAAAACGACCTCCTCTCCTCCAGACTCCCCACCCAGCTCTCTGCAGTGAGACTCAAGAGTCTGGCTGCGAGCAATACAGTCAGAGAATGGTTTTTGAAGAGCGCAGAGGCGGTGAGAACTGTTTGCACACACAACTTGACCCTGACTGCCTCAGGAGCTCTGCCACCTACAAACCACACCTCAAGAGATGCAAATGTCAAGGCAATACCTGTTCCAATGACATCACAGGCTATAAATCAGACAGGGAAAATGAAAGCGTTTCTTGAAGACCAAAGAATAATTATGGTTTAATTTTCAGCATTCATTTTTTACCTTCAAAAAACAGCCTGGCTGAGGCTAGGAAAGGTTCCATTTTATCAGCATTGCAATGAAAGCTGCTCTGGGCAAAGGAAACATCACACAAATCTCAATGAATGCAAACATACACTAGATACTACCCCATGGTAACAAAAGGAGAATCCCATTTACAGCCTGAACAATTAAATGCTGAGCTAAATTTATCACCATTAACGGAAGCCTATCAAGGTGAGCTTAATGGAGGTTTTCTCTATTCCCAAGCAATGTAGTCTGGGAATCTGGGCTGTAATCCAAGCTTGTAATCTGTCTGCTTGGCCCAGCAGACAAATTCTGTGCAACGTGTTGGAAATAATTACAAAAGTGTGCTGATGTTCTCCAAATGAATATGAGTGATGACAATGATCTGTTGCCAGCTAAACAGCTCTTGGCTGACAGATACAAAACTCAGTGCTTTAGTGCTTAGTGACAAGCCAAATGAAACACTCCTGCACGCGGCAGCTGGGCTAGGTGGCTCTTGTACAACCACACTTAGAAAAGTTACTTGGTTTAGTGCTTTGCTAGTGGTCAATTTGTCACCTTAAAAACAGGTCCTGGGTATTTATTTTGGTGGTGACAAGGAGATCTGGAAATCCCAGAGGAAAACTGTGGAGTGATTGACAGGTTCCTGCCTACGTATTTCCCACAGTGAAAAGCAGCAGCCTGCTCAAAGAGCATCCTAGAAGTTTGCTTCAACTGCCTTGCCAGGCTTTGGGGGAAGCTTCTCTTGGACCCTCACAATTCACAGAAGAAAAGTCAAATCCTCTTCTGAGCCTTGTTTTGATGGAGAAGAAACTGTGGTCACTCAGGCAGCCCCAGTCAGACAGCAGGGTCTTTGCTGCAGTCTTGACCTTGGCTCTGACACCAAGACCTCTGGGACTAAGCAACTCTCCACTCCTCACCAGCCAGCTGAACTGGTTTCCTTGCAGATGTGGTGTCAACAAAGCATTACCATTTCCAGGTAACTGGAAAACTGGTGACTGCCTTCTGAGACCAAAAGGAGCAACGCAGGCTGCCCACAACACAGCCCACGCCAGGCATTTGATGAGGGGACCGTGGCAAAACCGTGTGCATGTGAGCCCAGAGAATGGGCGTGTTTGGCTGGCAGAGGTTTGTAAGCATTTCGGGAGCTACTTATGGCCAGGAGGTTGCAAGCCAGCTACTAGCATGACTTGCACAGGGCTGTGAGCTCACAAGGAAGAAACAACCCCGTGGATCCACCTGCTCTGGAAGCCAGCCGACAGAACAGACAAAACCGATACTTCGATTCTGAGGCACCAAACCAGAGTAACAAGAATCAGCACCGATCCCCACTGCAGACTATCAGAGGCATCATTAAGAACCTAGCTGTGCACAGCACTGGATCCTACCCCAGAAACGCAGCAACATCACTGAAGCTTGGCAGGGGATGCTCAGGTTCATTTTCAAAAAGACTTTCTCACATGCACAACCAACACTCAGGCCCTGGTAATACTGAAAACGCTGCACACGGTAACTGTTTTAATGTCAGCTGAGTGTCAGGCACACGCGTATTTCCCACAGCATTACAGGGACAAGGCTCCTCTTCTCTTATTCACATCTGATAAGCAGTCACTTACGAGCTCTGGCTTTCCAAGTGACACCACTGACATTTGAATGAGCACCCACTGAAAAAACATGTCATTTCAGGCTCTTTGCAAACACAGGCTAACAATAATAATTGTCACAGCGACAACAACCTTAACTGCTGTGAGAAAGCCAGATTAAAACATCATTGCCTCAAGGATTGCGGCTGTTGCTAAGCTGAAGCAGACTTGAGCTGGAGACACTGCGTGACAATGCCCAGGCCCAGATGGGTGAAGCTGTGGAGACACGACAACCTGGACTGACGAAGCTATAAAAGCATCCAAAAAACTCGCACGCTCGCCTCTGCCTACCACTAACTCTTCGCGGGAGCCCTGACTTTTCACCAGGCTGCTGAGACACAGCCCCTTGAAGACCCATGGTGGGAACTATTCTTGCAATCCTATTCTGAACTCTCGCTTGAGTTTCTATCTTTGTTCCTCACTTTCCTATCACTGCTCATGTTACCTTGCCTTTCATCTTCTGCCTTTTTTGCAATAAAAAAAACCCTTTTCATTTACAGCAATTGACCTCGTTTTTATATCGTCTGGGGGATTCCAAACAAAACCCTCCGGGCTTCGGCTTGGGACCCTTACAGCTGCCCAGTACACCAGCAAACTGCCACCCATTTTGCTGCATAACCAGTCCTAAATACTTCTCTCAAGTCCTTGCAGCCAGCAGCTGAAGTCAGATTTACCCCAGGGAAGAACAAATTCTAAGCAAGAGAATTCTGTAAATCAACCCCATGGCAGGAGGACTCCAGCCATGATGGAGGAGTTTGCACCTTCATCCCAGTTCATGGGGATAGCCACAGTCCCTGGGGATGATACAACAGCAGAGAGGCAGAGAAAGCTCAAAGGCAGCACTCGGACACCTCCCACAAAGAAAAACAGGTATTCTGCACACAGGCAACTGCATGCACAGCACAGGAGGCTTTGCAGGCGCTGTGCCCCTCCTGACCTCGCTGCTGATGCACTTCCAGCCGAGCTGCAGCACCCTGGTACTGCAGGGACTCACACTCCACCAAGAACAAGACAAAACTGTATTCAATTTATCCAACATTTCTATTCACAGAATCACAGAATAGCCAGGTTGGAAGAGACCCAACGGACCATCGAGTCCAACCATTCCTATCAAACACTAAACCATTCCCCTTAGCACCTCATCCACCTGTGCCTTAAACCCCTCCAGGGAAGGTGAATCAACCCCCTCCCTGGGCAGCCTCTGTCAGTGCCCAATGACCCTTTCTGTGAAGAATTTTTTCCTAATGTCCAGCCTGACCCTCCCCTGGTGGAGCGTGAGGCCATTCCCTCTCTTCCTGTCCCCTGTCACTTGGGAGAAGAGCCCAGCTCCCTCCTCTCCACAACCTCCTCTCAGGGAGTTGCAGAGAGCAATGAGGTCTCCCCTCAGCCTCCTCTTCTCCAGGCTGAACCCCCCCAGCTCTTTCAGCCGCTCCTCTTCTTCTCCAGCCCCTTCCCCAGCTCTGTTCTCTTCTCTGGACTCGCTCCAGAGCCTCAACAACATTCCCTCGGAGATCTCACAGCCCCAAACCACCAGAGACACCAGCACAACCCTGAGGGGGCTTCCTCGTAGTGCGGAACCCCAGGGCGTCGCTCCGGGTGCCTGTGGCGCCTCTCTCGGTGCCCAGGACGCCCCTTCTGGGGAATGGTTGGACTCGATGATCCTGTGAGTCTCTTTCAACCTACTGATTCTGTTATTCTGTGATTCTGTGAATCTTAGATGGAACCGTGGCTGCTGAGGTGCTGGTGATGTTCCTCCTCCTCGCTAGTCGATGTCAGGATCAAACTGCTGACTTCTGGTGGCTCCTGCAAGCCACCTCCTCCCCGACAAGCATCTTGGAGAGCTGTGCGTGAAAGACCATCCTTCTGTACCATTTCCAGCTGAGGAACAGGCAGCAGGTTGCCTTCCCCTTCCGGGACATGGCCATTCTCTGCTGTGAAGGCAATGGCCTCTGCATGCAGTTTTACGCCAACTGTGTCTCTGAGCTGATGCCCAGCCCATCACCACTCCCATCAGAGAGAACTCTCACAGAGAACTCTCACAGAGAGGACTCGAAGCTCCAACTTCTGGTTGGGGGAGATTCCCGATAAAACCTGTGCATGGCCACACAGGAAAAGGAGGATTAGTGGTGGGAAGCTGCAGAGGGCAGGGGTCACCCTTCCTCACTCCCGTGTCAGTGTTTACATTCTAGGTTCCAGATCATTGTTACAGACAGATCGAGGGCTCCTAAGAAGCCGCAGAAGAAGCGTGTGAGGTTCTGCTTCCCTGTGCTGCCCAGCCAGCATCCAGGCACAAGGCAGCAAGAGATGGGGAAGGCGACTTCTGCCACGTGAGACCCTTGTGGAAGGGATAAAAGGGATCCTGGCACCCATGTAGGAGAGACATCCCCCTTGGCCACTCTAGATCCTAACTAAATTAATTCTGAAAACTGGCGGTGGATGGGTAGAGCTCCTGCCCTTCGCCTTGTTGCGCACGCGTTGTACTCCGTATGTTAAGCATGTAACCCCCTTTGAAATACTGTTTGGACGCCCACCTCCTGCGTGCCCCCGGCTACAGGAAGCTGCAATAGCTGAATTGTCTGACCAACACGTACTCCAGTCTTTACAGGTTTTACAAGGAACTCTAAAAGCAATACACAAAAAGGTGCGAGCTGCCTCCGCCCCAGGAGCGACAGGTCCACAGCCACATCCTTACCAGCCCGGGGATCTGGTGTGGGTGCGGCACCACCGAGTGGGGAATCCAGAACCTCGCTGGAAGGGACCGTACACCGTCATCTTGGCAGCACCTACAGCAGTGAAGGTGGAAGGACTGAAACCCTGGATCCACGAGACTCACGTCAAGAAAGCAACTGAAGAAAAGGCGCAAACACCTCCCTTGTGGGAACCAGTTGGGCCTCCCTCTATAAATCATGGACTGAAATTGAAACTACGAAGGGTAAACAATTGAAAATGCTTTTTGTAATTATCATCATTTGTACTGTGATCTCTAGCATAAGCGGGAGCGTATACCAGCCAGCAGAGGTAAAATGGACAATCATAGATACTCAAACTGGTTTAGTGATGGCAGAAAATAGCACAAGTGAACAGCCGATTTTTAGAATCGATTTGTGCACCTTGTTGCAGGGGGTCAGCAGGGCTGGGAATAGCATCACTAGTAAATAGTGATGTCCAACTTAGAAGACTCTCCGAACAAACAGACCTAGACATCCAACGGCTCCATTTTTCAATTGGGAAGCTCCAAGAGCAAGTGGGCTCTTTAGCAGAAGTAGCTTTACAGAATCGGAGAGGATTAGACCTGCTTTTCTTAAAGAAGGAGGGTTGTGTGCAGCCCTAGGAGAACAGTGCTGTTTTAATGTAAATCACTCAGGAGTCATCAAAGAGACTCTATCTAAAGTTAAAGAGAGCCTCTTGAGACGGGAAAAAGAAAGACAGGAATCAAGTTCATGGTATGGGAGGATGTACAGCTGGTCTCCTTGGCTGACCTCGTTAATAACTGCCCCCGCTGGACCGCTGATCCTATTACTGCTTGCTCTGATTGTAGGCCCCTGTGTTATAAATGCAATCCTGACATTTGTACAGGACCGAATCACAGCAGTAAAAATGCTTGTCCTGACTAGATATGAACCCCTAGACTCACAAGAAATAGAATCAAGGATTTGATTCATGACCAAAAGAAAGCGGGGAATGTTAGGACCACAAATCGCCTTGCGCCCCTGCAGGAGTTAATTAGCCAGCTCAAAGAATGCAGCACTGTGCAAGTAGGGAACAAGTTGACCAGAGATAAGGCGGAAGGCAGGAAAAGGGGGGGTTTAGAAACTGTTTGGCACAGAACAGGACTGCAACCTTGAAGACTGCCGAACTAAGACAACTCTGTAAACTCAGCTGATTTATTATCTGGCTTGCAAAAGCCTGTATGGAAACTGCATGTGTCTGTGTGAGTATAAATACATCCCTCAGTGCACCGATTCGGGGTCGTCCTCCATTGTCTGGGGCGACCCTGGCCGGTCAGTTACCTGATTTCCTATGTGCATTTAATAAACATTTACATTGCTAGCAACTCCGACTCGTCTCTTAGCATCCTGAACCCTTGCACAGATCACGATAAGATCCAGCTCCCTGCTGTGCTACAGATATTCCCTGGCTGCAAAACAACAGCTCCTACAGCACTTCATGCTAAAAGGGCAGCAGCTCTGCTGGAGCAAGGTTATAACTGATGTGGCGCTTACCGATGGCACGATCACCTCCCCAGATGTCTCCAAATCCAAACTGTCTGAAGATCAGTTTGGCAAATGATTCAGGAGAGCAGCTCAGCAGCTCGTTTTGCCAAGGAGAGCTGAGTTTATAGTTTGACCAACATCTGTCAGGAAAAAGCATGGAGCTTAACATCTACAAATATCCCCAGGTGACTCCGATGACATTCCAGGCTTTAAACTTCAGACGTGCTCACAGTAAGTCTGTTGGTGTTTCTGAAGCCACATGGAAGACACACTCAAACCACACCTGCTGTCACTGTCCCCACTTGCAAGGCTTCCCCCAGAGTCAAACAAGGCAGGCTTGTTAGAGCAACCCGGATGCCCCATTCCCAGCTGGGAATTTTGCCTTTAAGGATATGATCCTAAATGAATATTTAGCTTTGTAGCTTTTTACTTAAGGCTGGTTTTCATTTCTGGATTTAGAGGCTCTACTCTGCCCCCCAAGAGGTCACACGTGACTTGTCCTTCCTGCAGCCACGTGCAGGAACAAGGTTTTGCCCGGGTGCCCTTCCCTGCACAGGGATGGATGAACAGCGATGCAGTTTCACAGGTAGAAACTCCCCTCACCAGGGTGGTGAGGATTAAATGTGATGGAGAGATGACGTTCCTCCCCTGCCTCCAGCTTCACAGGCTGCAAGGAGAGGGAAGGGTATTAGCCACTGTGTGATGAAGCCCCAAGGTCTGATGGCACAAAGTATCTTAATGCTCAAAGCTGGCCCTCCATGTGGGCTTCTCAGTTCATCCTTCACACCCTTTACAGTGTGTGCCTGCCCGCAAGCACCACAAGACTAGTGTCTGACACCATCTTAGGCTAATATCTCTGTGCTCTTCATCAGTACAAGAGGGAAATAAATCTTGTTCTACTGAATCCTGGACCTACAAAAGCTGTGTGCTAGATACAGAACCAAATTGGCACCCTGGCAAGCCAGGGCCTTGTGCCCTGACTCCAGAGGAACTCCTTTACCCTCATGCTCAACACAAGCCCCGTGGCATCGCATCCCCACTCTTGCTGGGGCCAATTACAGGCACAGCACAGAAGCGGTGGCTGTGCCGACAACAACACGTTTAGTAGAGACGGTGTCCAACACCTTCCACTAGCAATAGAGCAGGTGCCAGGCTCCTCAGCCTTCTTGAAGGAAGGCCTGTCCTCAAAGAGACCAAGCAGCTCTTGCGGTTATCTGACGATGGCTGCTGGAGCACTAGGACTGCTTCCAAGAGACACCTTTACCACACGGCTTGCCCAGACCCAGCAGCCTGCTCCTTTCTCTTCATGTCTTAGAGCCAAGATGTGTTTCCCCAGTTCAGAGGACCTTCAGCAACTTCAAATCTAGTGTCCAAGACCAGGTTGTATGAGGCTCTACACAACCTGATCCACAGGAAGGTGGCCCTGCCATGGCAGAGGGGTGGAACTGGATGGGATTTAAGGCGCCTTCTGACCCAAACCATTCTATGATTCAGTCATTTAGTCCAGGCCAGTCTCCTGCTGACTCCAAAGAGAAAAATTCTCTCCTGGAGGGCCTCCCAACAGAAACACACCACCACGCGTCTCCTCTTCAGTCCCCACCAGCAGGAAGCTCCAGAGCTGCTCACCTCAATATCTGCAGGGAAGGGCTGCCGGTCCGCATGGCAGATTGAGAAGGGTTCCTCTAAGGCCAACAACACGCTGAGTGGCAGGAGGCAGGTGTTTTTTAAAGAAAAGGGCTTATACTGAAGAGTCAAGACGTCACTCGGTTGCTACAGAAACAGAAAAGGAGAGAAAACAACCTGAACCGGTAATGGACCTCGTTCCCTTTCTGATGTATTTTGAATTTTCATCTCTATTTACTATTTCTGTTAGTTCGTATGCTTCTAAAAGTCTTTTTTCTAAATATATCAGATGCTTTTCATGATTAGAAACTACAGCATCCCTTGGGGGAACAGGAAAACAGTTTCATGCACAGATCAGAGAAAGGGACCCTGAGTAGAGGCAGCTGCTGGAACAATATCAAACCCAGAAAGTGAACCCAGATCATCCATCTGCAGTTTTTATCCTCTCCTGGGTAGAATGGCACAAGATGTTTTTCACTCCCATACAATTTCTTGCAACCTCATTATCTTTCGTAGCCTCATCAAAAGCAGTGAAGTTGGTCAGAGGAGACAGGAGAGCCTGTAGTAGCTGAAGGTTAGTTTTCAACTTCTACATGCATGTACAGCCAGCTAGAAACCTCGGCAGCCCAGCTGCAACATGACTCCTGATGCCCCTGCTGCAATGACAGCGCATCTGTGGCTTCAAAGCTGAGCAAAGCATAAGCTGTTTCTTCTTGGTTATGCGCTGCTCTGGGCTTCCTGCATGGTTTCTATAAATTAGAGAGTGCTTGCAAAACTAGTTCTGCATGTATTGGTATCAAACAGCTGCAGTGTTATAGCACTCGATAAATCAGAGTGCACGGCACCAAACAGACCACAGGCAGACATCAGGGAGAGCCGAGAATCACAGAATCCTAGAATAACCAGGTTGGAAGAGACCCACTGGATCATCCAGTCCACCCATTCCTATCAAACACTAACCCATGCCCCTTAGCACCTCGTCCACCCGTCCCTTAAACCCCTCCAGGGAAGGGGACTCAACCCCCTCCCTGGGCAGCCTCTGCCACTGCCCAATGACCCTTTCTGTGAAAAATTTTTTCCTTATGTCCAGCCTAAATCTCCCCTGGCAGAGCTTGAGGCCATGAGGCTTGAGGCGGAGCTTGAGGCATGAGAACCTTCTAATTAAACCTGAACTGCCTGCTCATGGCATTTTGTGCTTCTCTGGACGCCTAAGAACTAAAGGAGAGACCTGAAAACACAGAAACTAAACAATGAAGTAGCCTCTCTTCTTTTAGACACCTCGAGGAAGAGGGCGGTAATGCAGGAGTCAGGATCCACAGACTCAAGGGCTTCTGCATTGGTGCTCCCACTGCTGCAGAAGGACTCCTGCAGGTCCTTTGAAGAAAGCAAGGCTGAGGGAAATGCAAAAAGCTTGCATCCACATTAATGCAGAGAAGGCAAAGAGAGACAAGAGATGGCAGGTTTTCCTCATCAGCCTGGGGAGCTGACAGGAATCCAGAGCTGACTGGTTGTTCTCAGCTGCCCTGCGTGATTGGTGTTCAGACTTCACTGTGTCATGAAGCATCCTTGCAAACGTCCCTCTATGAGTGGGTCTCTCTAGAGGTGGCCATGATCCCCTTTGACAGATCAGCTGTCACCAAAATAAAACCAAGATGAAGTTAAAAAGCAGTCGCATCTCTAAAAACAAGCTCAATGAGTTTACAAAGCACCTCAGGATGGGTTTAGCGTCGCTCAGCTGCAGCGATCTGCTCTCCTGCCCACAGTCACTGTCTGTGCAAAGCCCACAATGTTCTTCTGGGTCCCACACATCTCACCTCATGCCCTTGGCTCAGCAGCTCAATTCTGTCTCCGCATCAAGAAAAGTAGAAGAGACCTGGCAAGACTGTCCCCAGCCCCATCTCTGTGCCAATGGCAAAAGCTCGGTCCCACTCAAACCAATCAGCAAAGCCCCAGAGACTGGCAGAAGCTGTTTAGCTTCCTCCTTTGAACACAATCTCACACACCCCGCACAGGCTTTCAGTCATCAGCCACACAATTAACTGCCAGCATGCAATCCACAGCCTTACCTTCTCGACCTGGAAAATGAGTTCCGTGGAGGACAGTTGCAGAACAGGAGCAATGAACTCACACGTGACATCCACCTGCATCACCTGCACCTTTTCTTCCTTGCTCCCCACGCCGGCGTGCCACAGCAGCCGCTCCTTCAACACCCGTGTGCGAGAGCTGCACGTTACCCAGCAGGTGTGACCAGGGCACCCAGAAAACACACGGCATGTGCTCACCACCTGACTGGAGGCATAACGGATTCTGACAGCCTGCACGAAATTGTGTCATGGGAACTGGGCCATCAACCACCAGCAGGCAGTGCTGCCCTAAAGTTACGGCCGTTGCTTTCCTCAGCAGCCCTGCTTCCTTTTACACCGCATCCTATTTATTTTGCACTCAAATGCCCACACCGCTACACCCTAACAGCCACAAATTCACTTGTGAGCCAGGTGCTGTCTACAGCTCTAGTAACTACTGTCCCAAATGACTAATGCTTTGACGTACCCTGCTGCTAACATAATGCTTACAGAAAGCTGCAGGAACCAATTTAAAAATATATAACCGTATTAAAGGACGTTGGTGGCAGAAGGACCAATGCCAGCAAACCCTCTCTTGGAAGCTTAGTGGAAAAGGTACATGGGAAAACTCCAAACAGCCAGCCTGCCTCCCAGTAAAGTGGCAGCACTCATTCCAAGGGTGAATTGTGCCCTCCTGGAGAGGGTTTTAAAAGAAATCTCCCTAGGAAAGGGACGTCTTGCACTTCAGAGGGAAACTCTCTGCTTAAGCTGGAGGCTCTTCTATTCAACACCTTTTCCCAAGTTCTCATGGTTTTACGTCCCCAAATTCCTCCCTCATTTCTCACTCTTCCTTCTGGTACAGTGCCACAACCCAGCTCCTCATCAGAGCCTGCAGTCTTCAAAGTCATCTGTGTTGCACGTGCAGTGCAGGGGGCTGGGCTTCAGACCAGCCTGAAGAGCATGAAGTCCTCCAGATTTTCACCGCGGGAGCCAGCTGTACTCACAGACACCCTTTTGGCTTTCCAGGCAAGACACTCTCACCAGAGCCCAGACCATTTTATTTCCTTTCTGGAATCTTTTTCTCCTCTTCAGCAAACCCTTGGAGCTCAGAAATGCACAGGGACAGTCCCATCACAGTCAAGTCTTCCTCAAACTACCCCTGAGGCAACCCTTTAAAACACCTTCCAAAACACTCCTATCAGCAGGAGCTTAATGCATGCTTATCTTACATTGGCTTAAACATCTGTGCCCAGTGATTCCAGAGACAGGGAACGCACACCAGGCTTAGCTGGCAGCTTCTCCACAGCATTGCGTTTCCCCTGGGAAGAAGGGTCCAGGGAGGACACCCAGTGACCGTGCTGAAATCTCCCCCTCTGAGCTGCCACCCAGGGGCGCTGCGAGACCTGGCTGCCCTTAGGACAGCAGGGCTGGTTGAGAGGCTGGGGGGAGCTGTCAAGCTGTCAGTTATAATGGTCCTTGGGAACAGTTTCCCACAGGGAGAACATCACATTGATCATTCAAGCTGACGAACTGTGCTGGATTTTCTCCTCCAGGACTCAGTGCTAGACAAGCCCGCTGCTTGTCTTTGTCTACAGAGGAAAATCAGTGCTGCCCCCGTACACTCCCCTCCCTTCCCAAGGGATTTTGGTCCACTCACTGCTTCCCCCAGATAATTACCTTGCTTTTGTTAATTCACTTTCTGCCTGTGCTCCTAGTCTAAGTGTAACTCTCTGCCCTTCATTTCTGCCTCAGCACACGACACCTCGTAACCCGTTATCTGCCCCTGAAGCACCGATGCTTCCTTCAGATCAAATTTGGGTATCAACAAGCTGGGTTTACGGTAGCTACAGAAACATGAAAAAGCCTTAGCAATTGATGGTGGCCAGCAAGGAAAGCAACTGGTGCTGCCGTGGTAACTTCTGGCACTAAAACCGTTTGTTGAAAGCACTTGCCTCTCTTCTCAGGCAAATATCAAGGGGCTGCTGAAAAAGTCCCAGCGGAGGTGATCCAATGGGAAGGACTCAGCCCTCAGGGGAGACCTCACCTGTGGAGTGCTGGAGAAGCCTTCCACCACCATCTCCATACTCTTGCCCGGCATCAGCTCCATGCTCAGCGGTCGAAGCTTAAACACGGGGCAGGCAGATTTGGGGTTCTGGGAGGAATCCTCGCCCTCGGTGGTACTGAGGGCATCGAGACAGTGATGCTGCTGAAATGTGGAAAACCCTTCGGTTGTCCAATAGAGCAAATGGGTCTTTCTTCCTTTCTTCGTTACCTTGAAGCGGTAACAGAATGGAATTTTGCTAGAAGAGAAGCACAGATCGAAAATGTCATGGGACCTGCTATTTCACAGCAGTCACCCAGCTTCAACGCCCCAAAGCCATTATCTGACTGTGCATTTGGCAAGAAAGCCACCTCCCAAAAGGCTGACCTAGCAACCTCGCACCAACCCGCAGCAAGAGCCAGACCTTGGCTGCCCCTAAGCTTATCCCCGTCCAGCAGCTGGTCTGTGTGTGGACAGCGAGGGAAAGCTTTTTGAAGAACATCATCTCAGTCACAGTGGACAGAGCATTAAAATTAAGGGTAACTGAGAGATGATTTAGCAACTGGTTTCCATTTTGGTGCCTTTTGAGGATCTCAACCCACATTCACGTGGCCAGAAAATGTTTCTAAAAGAATTCCTGTAGTGTCAATGAAATGGCGCTGGGACCCTGAGTGCAGAAGGAGAATGAGCTGAAGGACTATGGCAAAACACCTCCTTGCTGAGCCCACGGGAGGAGCAGGAACCGAGACATACTCTACCTGAAGCGGGGCCCCAAGTTGAGCTCCGGAACAACGGGTTTGTCAGTGACAATTGTGATGCCGGTGCCAACAGCCTGGACGGGGATGACGTAGCTACAGCTGTTCTCAATGAACACCTTCACTTTGTCCTTAAATATTTCAGTGTCATCCAAGTTTGCTGTGACAGCCACAGGCAGCTCGGCGTTGGGGGGGATCACTCCTTTACTGGGTTCAATCCTCCAGCATGAGCATTTGCCAGCCTGTAAGACAAGGCAGACACTAGCTGAGGAGGGAAACCAGGACAGACTAGCACTGGGAATAAGAGCTACCGCAGTTTGCTTACAACAGACACCAGCAGCGTCTGAGAGATGGACGGATGCTGACCTAAGGGACGGCTGACAAGCCACCACACTCCATTTTCTTGAAATTACTTAGGGTTGGTTAATTAAAGCGATTGGGTCATTCTGGCCTTGCACAAGTGAAAGAGGAAGCAGAACTCAGCATTAAAAGTGCAGCTGTACTTTGCCAAGCCACACCTCTCCTCAGAGAGCATCCACACCCTGGTCTCTGTCATTAACAGGAATGTGACACAAAGCAAAAGCAGACAGAACAGGGAAACCAGAGGGGAACCCATGCCCTCTCAGCTGCAATGGGCTACAGGGTTCTCTTGAGCTCCTGGAGCTCCAAAAGCGTGATGGTCAGAGCTAAGCCCTTTCCACAAAATAAAGGAAGAACTTGTCAAAATGATCCAGGCTCATTTCTGCTCAAACAGCCACGCAAACTCCCTATTTTAATCAGGACTGCTCCAGGTAAAATTGCCCCCAGAGCCAGGCTCCTCTTGCTGCACTGTGGTGGAACAGCTTGCTTTCTCTCTGACAGAAAACGTTGTATATAAAAATTAATTCACAGGCTGCTACGGACCAGTCACTTTTGTTGGAAATTAGCCCCACAGACACCTACCATCTCTGCCCAGAAGGATGCAGGGCTGGGAGACTGGTTGGACAGGTGGAGAGTTTGGGAAACATCTTGTAGGACTTGGATACTGCCGAAATCTATTTTGCTTGGATGCAAGCAGACAACTGCTCCTTCTCCAATGCTCACCAGATGGATTTCCTGCTCCAGGAAGCAGGTAGGAAAGATCAAAAAAAAACCAGGGAAAGTTTAAAAAGGTCAGACAGCTCTGAGCGCTCCAAGCCTGAGGGATAATTACAGCTCTTTGAAGCTTGCAGCCTTGACAGACCGAAAAAAAAAGCCTGGAGCAAGTGTGGGACCTAAAGTGAATCCGCCTGAAAGCCACAGGCTCCCATCAGCAGCAGATGAACAAGCCCGGTTTCTCACACTTGCTTTTCCACCGCTCCGGGCCCGTGGCCTTGGCTGGGGTATTGACAGAGAGATGTGATGGATGTTTCTCAGATGTGATGGGCCTGACTATCAGCACAGTTTCTTACACAGTGCTTGCTTTAGCAGGCTTCAGGGATTTCCCTGTGTGCTGCTGAACCAAAGTCCCGAGGAAGCAGCAGTTGCTCTATCGAATAATGCAGCAGAGTGTGAGACCCAGGGACTCTGCTGATTTTCAGACTGGGCTTGCTATCCCTTCTCACAGATCCATCATTAAATGCTGTGTCAGACACTCAGTTCATCATCTAAAAGGATGCCATCTTTCCTCTTCTCGAGGTACTGGCTGTTGCTCCTGCTGTGAATCCTCTTGGTCCCTGTCCACACCAGCCATGTCCTTGTTTCCTCAGGAAGAATCTCTGCACCCTTTAGGCCCCCCCAGCACAAGTGCCCAGGCATCTCCCCTAGCACTCACCAGTGGGGATCCTTCCCTCCCAATCGTCATGACACGAGCAACAGTGTCCTGCTCTCCCATCACCCGCGTTTGCAGTGTAAATGGGATTGGCACCCAGCTGTGTGGCTGGATAACCCCACATGGCACGAGGCTGGAGTACTGTACAGCAGCAGCATCCTTGTATTCCTGTAAGGGACAGAATCAAACTCAGCTTCAGAGGAAACTAAACTTCTTGACAACTACCACAGCAGCAATTAACACATTTTAAAAAACCTCCAGGACAAAGCAGAAAGGCACAAAACCAAATACAAAACCAGCATGGGCTTAGCACCTTGAAGGGCTCCAGAAGCTGCTGTATCCACACCCAAACCTGTGCTGGCAGCCTCCTTGCAGCACCTTTTCACAAGCCTCTAAGTTCTCCTTCATGAAAGTATCCGAAGGATTAGGAGCTAATCTGCTTCCTAAGGAGTTTATATTCAGGTAGGAATATGAACACAGGAACCAACCTGAATATAATTCACCAGTCTTATACAGAACCCTTCTTATTTTTTCTCTAATAATCCCCTCGGTAGCATTAGAGGGCAGGAGGCGGATGCAATGCCAAACCTGAGGAAGAATCCTGTAGCAGCCCGGCAGATCGCTGTCGTTCACAAGGGTCACCATCTGCTGATAGGGGACTTCTAGGAAGCATTGTCCAAAGCTCACCACGGGGTTGAGCGCTCGCAGCAGAGGAACTACACATCTAGGCAGAGAGATGACCAAAAAGGAATTAGAGATACTGAGAGAATGCAGAATTTGTTTACTCCCTGAACAGCAAAAAATTAAGCACAACATGTTTGCCACTGCCAAACAGACATTTAGTACCCCTACAGCAAGAAACTGCCTTTAACTCCTTACTCAACAACCTCCTGTAAAGGAGGGGAAAACCCTGAGATTCAGCATCACAGAGGCTGCCAGGTGCCCAGGCAAAGCAACTTGCCCTGTGCCAGAGCTGTCTGACGGCTACCTTCACTGCAGGAGGTTTGCAAGGACCCTTCCAATGGTCCCAGAAAGGCAGGAGTTCAGGGGGAGCCTTCCCAACGGGGCCCAGGGATTGCCAAGGCTCAGGGAACGCAAGACCCCAGTATCTCAGCAAAGGTGACTCCCTCCCCTCCCACAGCACTGTTGCCCTGCCTGAAAACTCAGCCCCTTTGTCCCAGCGGTGGAGGGCACCTGCCACCACCTGCCTTTGTGCAGTGGGTGATCGCCGTCTCCCAATTCCACCCCCATGGGCCCATACACCGTCTCTTCCCATCCGCACGACTTTTACAAAACTGCAGCCCAGATACTGACTGAATGGCTATGTCTGCGAGAGGAAAACTAACCCCTCTGGTAATGAGAAAGATAATCACTGCAGCACAACAGGACCGAACCTGGCTGCAGGTTCAGCTTAAGTCCGAGTATGGTAATGCTCAAAAGAACCAGAGGGAAGCAGAAAAACCTGAGCTCACTTTCCACAACAAGGACTATTTCCCCCTTCATGAGATCTTACCTCGATTTTTCCCTCACCAGACCTGCCACAAGCCCCTTCCCCACCTGCACGCACCTTCATTAACTGAACCAGACAGCAGCTTTCAGCAGGCTCATTGCACCCCAACCAATATTTGCATTTTGATTGCAACCCAGCACAACTCTAGCACTTGCACAAAGGAGGAGACGTGGCCCTTTGGAAATTTGTTACACCTCAAGCACCAAAATCCAGGCCAATAATGACTATAATTACTGTTCCATTTAGGAGAAGGCTCAGGGCCGTGCCTGTCCACTGGAGCCCAGGTGCTTCACAACGTGGGCTGCTTTCAAAGCGCTGACGCTCTCATGTCTGGCTGGGCAGAGCTGGCTAGCTAGGCAGTGCTGCTTCTTGGAAGCTGCAGCCAGCAAAGCTTGTGCAAGGCAGCGTGCTGGTGGTGAACACACAAAGAGAGACAATGAGCTGCAAAGAAAGTAAAGATACCTGGCAGTGATGAGCAATGATGACACCTTCCTGCCAAAGCCCTCCACGTGCACCAGCAGTGCCAGTTTGTAACTCTTCACAGTGTTGGAACGCAGAGTGACCTGGTAGAAGAGAAGAGCAGTAAAAGCTTCATCACTCCCAAAAGCCATTGGCTATGCATGGTGTCCTCCAGTTCTCCTTCCATGGTAAGGAAAGGGAGGATTTTGCCCTAATTCTTCTACTGGTCCACGTGTAGAGCACAATCTAAAGGAGTGATAACAGTCTTCTGACAACAGCTACTTTGTTAAATATACCGTGCAGTTATCAGAGCACATATGAGCTAAATCAAAACACACTTGGGCTACTGCTCTACTCAATACTGCATTAAAATTAAGGGACCAATTTTTAATCTCAACTACAATAATGTAAAACCAGAGGAAAACTGTTGACATCATAAAAATGAGTTCAAGCTTACAGTGGGAAGCTGAGGGCAAACCGTGGCCCAGCTACACTGTGCAGTTCACAGGTCCCAGAGCTTTTTCAGCCTGCTCTGGAGATCTGTGCAGTGAATACAGCTCCTTCTGCTCAACAGGAGAGGCAAAATCAGACCAAGCAGAAAAACAAACCGTTTCATGCAATGACATCTCTTTTCATAATAGCCACCTTCTGTCCTCATCTTTCCTCTGTCCACAGTAAATCAAAGAAATTGCTCTAAGCAGTTCTCAAAACACGAATGGCTTCTCTCCTTGACAATACAGTACAAGACCTTCAGCTTGTGATTTTGGAGAGAAAATGGTGCTCCTGCAGAAATGCCCCACAGTAACCCAGCCAAGAAAAGCCTAACACTAGGGCACGTATCTGACTTGTGTATGCTAGCAGCACCAAAACCCTCTCATACAACAGCAAAGCTCCAGCTCCACCTGCTCCAGCACGTATGGCTAGACTGTTCCCATACCTGGATATCCAAGAATTCCTGGGGATGGATGGTCCCTCTGCGGGGAGTTATGGTAAATTCAGTTGGCCTGATATTCACTTGGGCTCCACTTCTCCAGGACAGGCAAGTGTCGTCCGACATCAGAGCATAACTGGTGACACTGGGCGCTCCGCAGCCGTCCCCAGGAATGCGAAGGTTGAAGCTCATGGGCCTCAAGGAGGTGTTAACGAGGCGACAGGACAATGTGCAAGGGAAGCCTAGGAAAACAACCCAAGGATGAATTTATGTACCCAACTATCCAAGGATTCCTAGTGTGAATACCCTGTTATGATAAAACTGTGCTTGGAGTTCAGCTCTTTTCTATCTGAATTACAGCCAATTTGAGAAACTAGGCAAGTAATTAATTGTCCCTGAAGTTCCCTTTGATGCTGATCACAGAGCTTGCCTCCTTGGTAATGCCTGCTCTTAGCAATGCTGAACACAAGAGGTTTCTTTCTCTTTAACTGAGGAGCTCTCTCACACCCCCACCCAAAACAGCAGGAATTACATTTCACTTACGAGTGCGCACCCAGACAGACCCCTTATTCTGAACATTGAATCCATAAAATCCCCTCTTAACTCTGTGAACAAGTAGCGTATTGGCACTGAGGAGAAGCTACAGGAAGACAAAGGATGGAGGAGCTTGGGAACTACAGCATGATGAAAAGCATTCCAATGCGGTTTCCTTAGGATCCTTAAGGCATCTCATGTTTTTTGTCAACCAGACCTAGCACGGGACAACTTGCAGGCCACTCCACAAGAAGCCACTTGACCTTCGATTTGTTAAATGGTCCATGAACAGAAGCACCTGGGGCACAGAATGATAACAGCCCTTCAATCAATCCACAAGTGATTTTGCACCTAAACTGGAGATCATCTCAGTAAAAAGCCTTTTCTGAGACCGAGATGCAAAACCAGAACCTGCATTTCAGTGGAGATGCTCTGGTTGCTCAGCCACCGGCTCTGTCAGCAGGGAAGGAGCCCACATCTCCAAGGACATCAGTGCCTGATGAAGAGCCATCATTGGGGCATATTTGCTGGCTGGTGATAACAAGGTGCCCTTGCAGTGCTGCATAACATCTCACGCTGAAGGTCAGGTGGGAAATTGGGGCCTTGCTTTGCATCAGGAACATTCACCCAGAGCAGCTACAGGCTCGTATGTGGCGTAAATTCCCTTCTCCTGCAGTCCCACGCCCTGGGCCCCTCTGGGACGTGGGCTTGCACAGTCATTCTCCCGCCAGGGATCACGCGGTTGGGGCTGGACAGATACGAGGGATATCAGGACACACTGACTTTCTACTCCTTTGGTCCCGTTTGATCTCACGGCGGCTGAATACTGCCTAAGCAACCAGCAGCCCTGGTTTAACACCCCAAAGGCCGCTGGGGAGGAACACAAGTGAGGGATGTTCTCATGCTGCAGTGCTCCACGATGGCCACACACAGACCTCTCAACTCAAGGTCCCAGCCCGGGGTGCACTCACCAAAGGGGACATCACCAAAATCGAGGGAAGGTACAGCAAAATGAACAGCTGGTGCAAAGACACAGCCCCTGTGAGGAGAAAGACAAGGGTTAGCTTGGTTAGGGACGTGCTAAGCTTTCAGCTTGCATTACCACTCAGATCAGCAAAATCTGGTCTCAGGGCCACGGTGAGTTTCAAATCAACCAGTCACCGTCATGCTCAGCATGACATCCATGTGGACA
This sequence comes from Phaenicophaeus curvirostris, assembly GCF_032191515.1. Lineage (NCBI taxonomy): Eukaryota > Metazoa > Chordata > Aves > Cuculiformes > Cuculidae > Phaenicophaeus > Phaenicophaeus curvirostris. The sequence goes on along the minus strand of NW_027206673.1, from coordinate 1,385,059 downwards.
GGAGGCAGCCAGGCAAAGCAGCTGAGAGCCACCGATGCGGCTCAGAGCTCTGTGCTACGCAGGGTTGGCCCTCGGGTCACTGCTGGCCCCGTGAAGGACCCTGAACAAATGATGGCTCTGTGCCTTATGAGGAACGGCTGAGTGAGCTGGGGGTGTTTAGCCTGGCGAAGAAGAGGCTGATGGGAGACCTCATGGCTCTCTACAACTACCTAAAAGGAAGTTGTGGAGAGGAGGGTGCTGACCTGTTCTCCAGCCCCCTCACCAGCTTTCTCACTCTTCTCTGGACTCGCTCCAGAGCCTCAACACCCTTCTTGTGGTGAGGGGCCCAGAACCGAACACAGGATTCGAGGGGCGGTCTCCCCAGTGCCGAGTCCAGAGGGAGAAGAACCTCCCCAGACCTGCTGGTCACGCCGTTTCTGATACAAGCCAGGATGCCACTGGCCACCTGGGCCACCTGGGCCACTGCTGGCTCATGTTCAGTCGGCTGTCAAGCAACACCCCCGGGTCTTTCTCCTCCAGGCAGCTCTCAAGCCAGACTTCTCCTAGCCTGTAGCACTGCATAGGTCTATAGCACTGCCTATCAACCATGGAGTCCCTTCATTTCTTTACTGTTTTGATCTAGTGCCTCCCAACAGCAGCAGCCCGGCAGCCTGGATGCTGAGGAGGCGCAGGCAGCCCCGGAGCTCCAGAGCACCCAGCACCAGCTTTCCTGCCAACACCACATTGTCCCCCAGCCCATGCTTAAGACTGACTGCGACAAGCTCGCAGGCTGCCTGGATCCCGAGAAAGGAGCTTTGCCACTCCTATCATCAGTTGTTCTTTTCCCCTTCTCCCCCTGGCTTGGTGAGGGTTTTCTTTTGCAATGGCACCAGCCTATGGGATGATACCCAAGTCCTTGGGACAGCATTTGCTGCTGGGCTTCCCAACTCCCCCATCAGCCCTTTTCTGTCTGCAGAAAGGAGGCTCCGGAGCTCTGGCTGCACAAGCGCTGGGAAGACAGCTTATAGCATCAGAGACGAAGCCGAGGCTGCTGCTTCCCATTTTGTATGGATTTTTAACAGAGGATTTTAAAAACACTGCTTCTGGCTGCAGAATCGCCCCAGGCTGGCCCAGCCGTCAGCCCCCTCCCAGGCCCTGCTGGCCCTGCTGTGTGTTCAGGTGGGACGTCTCTGACCATCGCTGCCCAGAGCTGATACCATCCCACTGTCTGCCAGGGCCCCCGGGGGAATGAGCTCCCTGTAGGAAGGAATCACTCCAGGTCCTTGGAGCCCGGGCTGGGCAGCAGGCAACTCCACACCTTTCCCCTGCAGCCTTCAGGCAAACTCTTTCCCATCACAGACATCACTTCAAGCCCTGGGGGTCTCACACAGGGGTAGCAAAGGGTCACAGAAAGAACCCGCTGCTGCCAAATTCCATGCACACAGCATCTTGGAAAATTGCAGAGCAACCCACCAGGAAGGCAAAGTTGCTTCCCACAGGGACTCAAGGCTTTCAGAGCTACACTGGCTATTGAGAGCATCAGAGGCACAGTCACTTCCCCTTATAAAGAACCGCGCTTCATTTGCTGCTGGAATTGCAGGATTCAAACTGGAGTGAAGCTTAAAAAGCCTTGGCTCTTCGTCTTCGTCTTGATCCTAGACACCCCACACTAAGACCTTAGACAAGACCTCTGCTTCATCACAAAATGAGGTTGGAGGGAGATGATTATCCAGAGGTGGCTACAGATGTGCCCAAAGAGCTCCTACATCCCTCCTTACCCAACAGTCAAAGTCAGAGGCTCAGCAGATCCATTCACCCGGAACCTGAACTCTTCCGTGAACTTCCCCAGGATGGTGGAACTGAAGGAGATCCTGATGACTTGGAACCCATCCGATGAAACAATGCCCTTCTGGGGACAAAAGGTGAAGCAGGAGCCCAGAGCTGTACTTGGAGGTATCAGGCTGAAGGCACCATCCATGTCTCCTGAGTTAAACAGGAACACCTGCAGCAGTAAGAATACAAAACAGAAACACATTAAGAAATCTCCCATTTCTCAGAAGGCTGATGGGCCGTGCTTCGCTGAAGACAAAGAAAATACAAACAAGACAAGTTCTGCCTTTGTTTTTTTTCAAGCAAAGCAGTGATAACTTCACATGAACAGAGTCACTCTGGGTTTAGCCCACTGACACAGAGCAGTCTGCGTCGACTTGCAGTGCAGAGGAGCTGCACAGCATCACCCCGTCAATGCAGCCCTGTCCCTAAGAACCCTGAAGGCCAACTGCAGCCTCGTGTGTGACTCACCCACAACAGCTTCTGCCCCAGGTCAGTCTGGTCCTGCCAAAGGCAGAACACCTTCAGCTTCCACTGCAGCCGACAAGGTCACTGCCTGCAGCAGATACCTTGGGGCTGCACTCAAACCAACCTCAGGAACGCTCTCCAGCTCTGCTACAGGACATCAGTCAGGGTTTTTTTTTTAATTTTAACTTCAACGTGACAGTTTCTCCATCCTTGTTTAGACTGATACATCAGGAAAGGAGGAGCAGAAGGTGCAGAGCTGCTCCATCTACTCCAAAGAATTTCTCTTCCCTAAATACAGCCAACACAAATGAATTTACCATTGCGAGAATAACTGCAAATCCAGAACCACGCCTATTTTCTTGAACACTCAGTAGATCAGCTGCCTTGAACGACTCACACAATCCCGCAGCATTTGCCAAGATGAACTTCTTTCCATGTCAGGGAAGGAGGGCCCACATCTGCCTGCATGCTGTCACCAAGAAGCCCACCCAGAACCGAGCTGGAATGTTCCTAATTGCTTCAGGGGCAAGCCCTGCCACTTGCTGCTCAGTGTGGCACTAACAACATCACCTACTTATTCATATTTTCTCAGGTAATGATACTGATAAATTGATACAGAGAGAATCAATAAAGTACCAGCATTAAAAATGCAGAGAGCACAATGTTTTGGTAAGAAAACACCTTAATGTGTCCTCGCCTGCCAGAGTCCATCTTTTGAAAGCATCTGGCATGCTCTATCACCTCATTTTCTACCTCTTTTCTTTGCTCTATCTTGGTTTTTTGCAAAAGTCTTGACAGTGGGGGGAGGACGGGCAAATTTGCAAATATGTAGACAGTTCTCTGCTTCTTTCCAGAAATGTTTTGCTCTCTTTAGAGCCAGAGATGTCCCAAGACTCAAGTGGCTTTTGATCCACTGTTGCTTTTGCGTCAAGGTGCTGGGGTTTTTTTGCATGAAGCCTCCCAGCTGACCTCAAAAGGAGGTTGCCCAAAGGCAGGGATTAGGGCTTCATGAACAACACATGCACATTTTGGACCCCATCAAACAGCATCCACATTCTCTGACACCACCACCCCCCACCATTGGACTGTTATGTCAATATTCCCTGCCCACAACTGCCTGTGTTGCCAGAAATCCCGTGGGTCCACAAGGCTCACAGTTCCCAGAAAGCCATCGGGATCCACCCCAATTCCCATGTACCCCTACTGCTCACCTCACAGCTGCGGGCCCATCCAACAGAAACGTCCCCAATGTCCAGTTGCTCGTAGCTGAACCAGAGCTGGGGCCCAATGCGCTCAGCTGCGATGTGGAGGGGCAGCCTGGCTTCACGGCCTGGGGAGAGATTTCTGTTTCAGTACAATATTTCCCTCTGTCATCCTGGATTTTCCAGGCTGCCTCCATGCTAGTCCCTGACTCCAGGCTGGAAGGGACCAGCTCTAGATGCTCCAGGAGAAGATACAGGACCCGCAGGAGGTACGCCCTTGGGCCGCTGCCTAATTTTGAACCAATCAGTTCAAAGTTTAACCAATTGCAGTTCTGTGTACAGACGAACACAAAAATGAATTTTCAGCAGCTGAGCCCCACATCGCCTGCTCCCTCCCAGCGCCCAAGAGCCACAGCTTTATTTGCATGAATAATTAAGAAAGTTCGTTTTGAGCTTAAATATGTTCCAAGAGCAAATTTCAGACCACTGCCTAACTGCCAGTTTTGCCAAGTGACCAGTGCTGATCAGTTCTGTAAAGAACCAATCCAGAAGCATCTGCTAAGCCATTAGCGCAGGACCTGCAAAAAAAGCTGAGGCCAGCAAAGTCCCTTTCCAGTGAGGCAGGAGATCCAGCTGCAAAGTTCACGGTACTGCAACTGCAGCAAAGCTGCCAGATAATCCCAGCAAGAGGCATGCATGCCACCCGCACATCATGCTCCAAAGGGATTTGTGACCGGCACCCAAATGCATGAACAAGGCAGTGAGAGAAGCCAAGAAGCAGAAATAATTGATCCTCTAGTTAAAGATCATCATTTTCTTCTTTAAACTCTTTGTACCAGGCACCTCGGCTCTGGGACAGTTTCCATCCTGACAATCGAGTGGTTCAGCTCTATTTTGTAAGGGATAGGGGTAGGCACGTCGTTCAAATGACCAGCTAGAGGTCCTCTCCCAAGGAGCCAGTGGAAGAGTTCACCTCTCCCCAGGGCCCATCAGGGTTTCTCAAGAACAGGCTCCTCTTGCTAAACACACATTAGTTAGCCAGCTCTGTTTCTTGTGACTCCCAGACCAGTTATAAGCTTGCACACAAGTAGTTTTCCTGTTTCTCTGCAACAAAAAAGCTTTCCTGCCACAACCCCCAGAGTGCCCTGCAGCAACGTGAGGGACACCGCTAGCACCAGTACAAGAACCTCAGAGCCAGGAGCACAGCACTGAGTGAGGAACGCCTGGGAGCATCTTTTCAAATCAACCCTTTCCTCCCACAGCCCCAACAACTGCAGCTGGTGGGCAGGAAGACTTCTTGTTGACACAAGCCCTGTGTCATCACCACAGGGAGCGTTTGCCCAGTAAACCCTGCACAGTTACTGTTTAAAGCTGCTCCATCACATTTGTATCTGTCAGCTCAGAGCAGTCAGGAAAGAAACAAAGCAGCTGGGTCAGTCATTTCTTCACCTTCCAGAATGGGAGCTGGGGATCACGGGCCTCCCACCTCTTCCTCTCAGATGGGGAAAACCATCACGTTCCCTGGATGGAAGGTAGACAGCCATGCCCTGCTCCTGAAAACCACCCAGAGGAGCACCATGCAGAGATGCAGGGGAAGGACAAAGTAACCTGAATCACACAGCTTGCTGTGAAGGGCGAAGCTGGGTAGGGCAATGACAACTGCTCCCAGAAAAAGACTTGACAGCACTTCTGAAAGATGGCATGAGCATAAAGCTTGTCTAACAGACTACCTGAACTCCGATTTCCAGGAAGGGTGCTCACCCTGCTGCTCCCAGCCAGCCCTGTGCAATGCTGCCCATACGCACCACGGACTCAGAGCTACAAGGTGACAACGCCCACGCAGGGAGAGAAGCATGTGCTGGCCAGAGGAGGTCCTTTCACAGACACCCTGTGCTCAGCAGGGCTCAGACGCCTCAGGTCTGGCAGCATCTGGGCAGTGGGAGGTGATCAGGGCCCTGGGAGCACAGTGGTAACTCAGCTCCTACCACCTCAGTAGTCTGATGATGCATCTGCATAATAAAGACTCATCGTGGAAGGAAATGGGCTACAGGAGCATCGTACTTGTCCATTAAAGCTCTTCTGCTCTGTAGTTCTTTGGCCTTCACAGACACCTCACAGGAGAGCAAATGCTGGCAAAGCCCTGGCAAATTCATGCTTTGATGGTTCTGGGATCAGTGAGCCAAGCTTAGAGCCAGGCATCCTGAGGGCTGGTCTGGGACAGAAGGCTACCTGGAAACCACAGGGACAGTGGGCACGTGCCAGCACAACCCTGCTGGTCGCTGACCCTTCCTAGCAATTACACAAGAGCAGAGGGAGCTGGAAGACTGTGCCTCGCCTTCCCTGGGCCTGACAGAAGACGAAGGAGCCGTACCTGAGATGTCGCAGTAGACTGTTCGTCGATAGACTCTGGCTTCTTGGGGTTTAAAGATCACGTTAATTTCAACCGGAGAATTTGGCAAGACATCTCCCTCCTAAAACACAAGACAAATCATGCATCTTCAAATATTGCATTTCTTGTTTTCAGCTCCGCACCTGGAGCACTTACTCAGAGCATCAGTGCCGAGAAAGTAGCCAACAACACCCGTCACCAAAATTTATAAGAGCATTTGGAATCAGCTGCAAAATAAACTTTCTAAGTCCCCCACCCTTACCAGCACCTGGCAGAAGCATTTGGTTAAATTCAGGCTATAGAGAAGGAACCAAACCGACTCATACTCCAGCAAATCAGGCAGGATTTCTTCAGAAGTACCAGGCAGTCTAAGGGACCTCTCTCCTCCAAATCTTCCACTGTATCCCTGTGCCACTATGGCTACACAAACGCTTTGACTTAGATCAGAAAAGATTGAGCAAATCAAATGTATTTTTCCATTCCAGGTTGAAAAGGTGCTGCACTGACACCCTGCCCCTGCACAGATACCTACAAGTACATAATGCACCCTGATACCTCTGAAGGCTGTAAGGACACTTAAGTGCCCTCAATTTATGGCCCTCGCAACAGAGATCAGTTTTAGGCAGCTCTGACCGCCTGCCAGATGCCCGCAGTTCAGAAATGGTTTTTGCAATAAGTTCTCCCAGCCCCATGAGAGAAACCCGGAGTCTTCTTTCTCAGCACATCCAACCAGCTGATGTGGGATCTGCCAAGTGACCTCGTCAGGGAGAAGGGGAGGAGGAGAAGGAGAAGGAAGGGAGCTTCTCAGCTGTCACTTACCACTGGGTCAATGGTGAAAACATCATTGGAGAAAAGCAGGGAGTCTCCTTGCACTTTCTCCCTCTGCTTCTGGAAGCCGCGGGAGAGAAGGGGAGCATGTTCTCGGAGAGTGGGGACTTCTGTGCACTCCTGAGAGAACAATCCGTCTCGTTCTCCCGCCTCTGCAGCCTGTGGCACAGCCTGCAGGGAGAGACAAACCAAGCAGATCATTTAAGAAGCAACATCTTTGCAGTGACCATCAGGTAAGCACAAGGGCAGCAACGCACTCGAGGAGGAACAGCAGCAGCTCAGCAAGGGGCTGACCCTCTGCCACGGGGTCCCCAGGGATCCAACTGCCACCTGCTGCCCTCCGGCACGGCAGGCAGTTTTACTCCACACTTACAAGTTCTGCCTTCCAGCACAGGATCCCAGAACACTCGAAAAGCAGATGAATGTATTCAGGTATCGCAACAACTTGGTGAAATTTAATGGGGTTACATGCATGAAAACAGAGGCCCTGAGAAAGGAAGGGGCATCACCTCTGAATTCAAACACTTCATTCAAAAGAAAAGCCTTTTGAAACCCTTTTGCCCGGCATCAGAGCTGCTGCAGACAGTGCTGTGAAAACCCAATTCCCTCCACCAAGGCAGAGCGTGGAGCAACCTGATCTAGTGGGAGGTGTCCCTACTCATGGCAGGGGGTTGGAATTGGATGATCTTTAAGGTCCCATCCAACTGAAACCATTCTGTGATTCTAGCCTTAAACCACCTTTTCTGTTTCCTTTTTGGCCTTCAATGCAGAGCTTTGATGCAGATGATCTCTCCCACACTTGCTAGTTGCAGCAGGAATCATTCACAACCAAGAGAAGAAAAGGGACTCTGCTGCAGCGCAGCTGGCATACTGCTCTCCTCCCTTCCCACGCCCGTCCCCTGGCCGTGACTAACCAGCAGGAGACATCTCTGAGGGAGAACTGGAAGGCTGCATGTGCAGCAGATGGAGGCGCAGCAGTAAGAACAGGACAGCGATCGCTACCCAGCTGAATTCAAACACAGATAGGAGGGAACCACAGCCACGGAGCTGCACACAGAGCCACGGGCAAATGCTGTCACCAACACCAAAACCCCTCACTTCGGCTCACTCCCATGCAGCACACTGGGAAATGTTTCTCCAGGGCTGACAGACGATGCTGTGCATGGGGAGGGCTTCCAGTCTCTGAGATGGACAACCCTCAACTCAACCCATCCACAGACAATAATTCCACCCTTACAGCCCAGAAAGTCCTGCAGGAGGGGGACAGAGCAAATCCCTGGACAGGCCTCGTAACAATCCAGGTCATTTTGGGTCACATCCTAGTGCAGAGTCCCACGCTGCCTCCTCCCTGCTCCAAGACCTCAAAAGTTTCTCTTAGAGCAGCACAGTGACCCTGGAGCTATGGACATCCCTAAGATTGCGAGTAAGGAAGAACAAAACCTCCTGGTCAGCGTTGAGGACACAAACTGGTGCAAGATCAAATGTAACTAGGAAAAAAACAACAAGGGTCAATGTCGACTGTGGGGAAACCTGGTTGCTCATGAGGGGAAAGAGGATCACTCAGGGTCCACTTTGAGACATAGGCAGGTAGGAAGAGACGGAAAAGGAATGGCCCGGGGAAGTATCAAGAGAAGTTCAAGAGGTTTTCTTTTAACACACTGAGATTCCACGGAAGCCATGCACTGGGTAATTAAAAATAGAGAGCAGTGGAAAACTCGTTTTGGCCTTCAAGGCATTTCTGACCTAATTACACTTAACCTTATTTGCTCAGAAGCCCTGAAAAAATCATGCAAGTTTAGGACAGTTTCCTAACCATGATGGGTTCAGACTAACTCCTAGAGACCTAAATCCACCCAAGGCTGAGAAGTCACACAAGAATTTCACAAGTCACCCAAGCTTTTGTGTGTAATTTCTAACTCACTCACCCAGCTCTAAGCGTTTCTCTGCGCTGACCTAAACGGCAACTGCAAAGCTTCACCAATGATGCCCTTTGAAGAACCTGCCCCACCTCTCACTACCAGGAAGACACAGGCAGCTGAAGCCCAAATGCGCTTCTCGGCTCTGTACTCTCCTACCTTCCCTACAGAACTCTCCACCTCCAAACTCTCACCAGACTCTAAGGAAGGGCAGAAACACTTCATTCTGCTAGAAACCAAGACCAAAGCACTCTGTCCTGCACCCTGCTGGGAAACCAGTTGCCACATTATCAAAGCTGGAGCAGAAGCAACTGCAGTCACTGTCACAATAGTTCTGCTCCCTGAAGCTACATTCCTCAGCCTCATGGACCCTCTGGAGCTCAGGGATCTCTGGACCTCAGTGGTCTCTGCTCCCACAAAACACCAATTTGCTCTCTAGTCATTGCAATCAAACTTTTCTCCCCAAAATATAATCCTTAGCTGGAGCATGGGTGGAACTGGAATGGGAAGTGCTCAGCTCTGTTATCTCGGAGCTCAGTGGCATCCCCTGACACTGTGAATGCTTTACTCGTCCTAAACCTTTCCAAAGCACCGACATCACTCTGAGGCCATACGTTAGTTTTACGCCTGTGCAGAGCATCCAGCTGAAAGGAGTTTTGCAAACAAACCTCAGCTTTTGCTGATCCTCCCGTTCCCGAGGAACAGCAGCCTTCCACTGGAAGTGGGCTGTAATTTCACTTCCATTGTGGAGGACCACAGAGCTGCAGTTTGCCAGAGTAAGGGAAGTCTTCTCAATCGTCAAGGAGCCCTTCTCCAGCTCAATGCTGGCATCTACAGCCCATCCATAAAGTCTTGTGTGGATATCTTCACCTGGAACAAAGCACAGCGGAGTCTTTGCTCACCTCACTTGCTGATACTACAACAGAGCAAACCACCAGTAGCAGAAGGAAGTGTTAGGGCTCTTTGCAGTATTGACAGTTTCACAGACCAGAACATTTACCACATCCTGACAGCTGCATGTGGACTGCCAGAGGATGTCCTGGACACCACTCTAAGCACCCTTTCTCTGGGTAGTTGTAGACATCGAGCCCCAAAGTGACGCTGTGACACTACTGACAGTGAGATTTTTCAGATGTGCCCAGGTGGCCTTTGGGTTGCCATCCCACTCAGGTCACAAGGAATTCTGGATTGAGGTCATTCAGGTGACTGAGGAGTCCCAGTTCAGCCAGGCCTCACGTAGAGCCTCATGCAGACCTGCCACCAGGGCTGTGTTTCTCCTGACCCCTTGGTGCTGACCAGCAAAGGGATCTGGGGGCACATGGGCAGACAAGGGAGGTTCAGAGGAACAAGAGAAGCAGCAGCACACGGCAAAAATTAAACCTATATAACGCGCACCTGATCCTGCCTAAGTCACACTGACAGCAGCATGAGGTACTGGGATATGCTGCCACTGGTGAGCCAAGCAAGTCAGCACGGCAAAGCACAGAAAATGCCTCCCAACCTCCCAAACTGCGGGCTTATTCTTAGAGCTTCTGTTTTGTAATAAACAGTCTGCTGGTGGTGTTTCTGAAAGAGCCACATGGCTGCTTTTTGTATGTGAATCACAGGGAGTCTGACTTAGTGCAGGACAAAGCAGCCAGGGCTTGCCAGGTGAGGCTGGGTGACATTGCCTGGTGCCCTGCTCTACGCCTGCAATAAGCAGCTGTTAAGACTGAGTGATTAAATATTTCCATTTCACTTTAGCAATTCATCTCAACAGCATTTAGCTTCTTTGCATGCTTTGAAGCTAGAGAGACAATCCCTCAAGTAATCATTTGCTCTCCGTCTTAAAGTTTATTTCAAAATAACTGCATCATAACTGTTTTGAAGGAAGCTGAGAGTGTGCAGCATGCAGCGCTTACCGGTGTCATAGTGACCTACCAGGGACCTGGAATGATTCCCGGTTTTCAGCAGGTGAAATTCCACTGTTACTTGTGTGGCCTCACCAATCCCAAGGTTCCCAATGGAGCGATCGACAGAGAAAGGGCTGCAACACAAACAGAGATATCAGCACTACTGTGGGAGACTTGAGGACTATATTCCTTTTGCAGTCTAGTTCACTTCAGCTCACTTAGGCAAGCAAGGAACAATCAAACCACAGTCAGCAGAAGCAAACCCCAACACCCAGGATCAGCAACAGAGCTGCTGACTCTCCTTTCTGAAGGGATCCAGCACTTCAGAAGATCCTGTGGTATAAAACGACCTCCTCTCCTCCAGACTCCCCACCCAGCTCTCTGCAGTGAGACTCAAGAGTCTGGCTGCGAGCAATACAGTCAGAGAATGGTTTTTGAAGAGCGCAGAGGCGGTGAGAACTGTTTGCACACACAACTTGACCCCGACTGCCTCAGGAGCTGTGCCACCTACAAACCACACCTCAAGAGATGCAAATGTCAAGGCAATACCTGTTCCAATGACATCACAGGCTATAAATCAGACAGGGAGAATGAAAGCGTTTCTTGAACACCAGAGAATAATTATGGTTTAATTTTCAGCATTCATTTTTTACCTTCAAAAAACAGCCTGGCTGAGGCTAGGAAAGGTTCCATTTTATCAGCATTGCAATGAAAGCTGCTCTGGGCAAAGGAAACATCACACAAATCTCAATGAATGCAAACATACACTAGATACTACCCCATGGTAACAAAAGGAGAATCCCATTTACAGCCTGAACAATTAAATGCTGAGCTAAATTTATCACCATTAACGGAAGCCTATCAAGGTGAGCTTAATGGAGGTTTTCTCTATTCCCAAGCAATGTAGTCTGGGAATCTGGGCTGTAATCCAAGCTTGTAATCTGTCTGCTTGGCCCAGCAGACAAATTCTGTGCAACGTGTTGGAAATAATTACAAAAGTGTGCTGATGTTCTCCAAATGAATATGAGTGATGACAATGATCTGTTGCCAGCTAAACAGCTCTTGGCTGACAGATACAAAACTCAGTGCTTTAGTGCTTAGTGACAAGCCAAATGAAACACTCCTGCACGCGGCAGCTGGGCTAGGTGGCTCTTGTACAACCACACTTAGAAAAGTTACTTGGTTTAGTGCTTTGCTAGTGGTCAATTTGTCACCTTAAAAACAGGTCCTGGGTATTTATTTTGGTGGTGACAAGGAGATCTGGAAATCCCAGAGGAAAACTGTGGAGTGATTGACAGGTTCCTGCCTACGTATTTCCCACAGTGAAAAGCAGCAGCCTGCTCAAAGAGCATCCTAGAAGTTTGCTTCAACTGCCTTGCCAGGCTTTGGGGGAAGCTTCTCTTGGACCCTCACAATTCACAGAAGAAAAGTCAAATCCTCTTCTGAGCCTTGTTTTGATGGAGAAGAAACTGTGGTCACTCAGGCAGCCCCAGTCAGACAGCAGGGTCTTTGCTGCAGTCTTGACCTTGGCTCTGACACCAAGACCTCTGGGACTAAGCAACTCTCCACTCCTCACCAGCCAGCTGAACTGGTTTCCTTGCAGATGTGGTGTCAACAAAGCATTACCATTTCCAGGTAACTGGAAAACTGGTGACTGCCTTCTGAGACCAAAAGGAGCAACGCAGGCTGCCCACAACACAGCCCACGCCAGGCATTTGATGAGGGGACCGTGGCAAAACCGTGTGCATGTGAGCCCAGAGAATGGGCGTGTCTGGCTGGCAGAGGTTTGTAAGCATTTCTGGAGCTACTTATGGCCAGGAGGTTGCAAGCCAGCTACTAGCATATTCTAGCACTCTCCAGGAAATCTGGGAGAGACAAAGCTCTGGAAGAAAAGGCCATCAACCTGTACACCAGGCATTTGCTGCATCTTCTGTAGAGAGGAGGGTGCTGGCCTCTTCTCCCAAGAGACAGGGGACAGGACAAGAGGGAATGGCCTTAAGCTCCACCAGGGGAGGGTCTGGCTGGACATTAGGAAAAAATTTTTCACAGAAAGGGTCATTGGGCACTGGAACAGGCTGCCCATGGAGGGGGTTGAGTCACCTTCCCTGGAGGTGTTTAAGGCACGGGTGGACGAGGTGCTGAGGGGCATGGGTTAGTGCTTGATAGGAATGGTTGGACTCGGTGATCCGGTGGGTCTCTTCCAACCTGGTTATTCTATGATTCTATGATTCTGCCTGTGCCCACGTTAGCACTCTGCTCTCAGGCTGCAGTGCAGTTTTGAAGCCAGTGCCCGCTCAGCTCCGCTTTCGAGCTCATTCTGCTTAGGAATATTTGGTCCCAGGGGCCAGACCAACTGTCACACCCTGGGCCCCCGAGCCACACGCTCACATCCAGGCCTGACTCGGGGTGGGGGAAGTGGATTCATTTAGCCGTGTGGCAATCCAGAGGCTAATAAGATCACTCCCAGGGTAAAGATCAAAAGCAGTATTTATTCTGTTTGCAAAACAAAGTTCCTGGACCACTAAGCGTTACTGTCAGGGCCTCAATGCCAATCACTTTGATTGCCCATCTCTGGTTGCACTTGCTTACACAGACATAGCTGATGACACCGTCTTAAATGTCTCTTTCAGTAGTTCGGAGCTTACCTGCTTCTGAACACGGCATTTGGTCTGCCTGAGCCGAGCTCCCAGAGCTGCTGCTGCCATGCAGCATCTCAGACAGCCCAAAGGCACCCGAGGTGCCTTCCTGTGTTTTCCCTTTCAATCTAACAGAATCAGTCTTGCTGCATGCTGTGCTGGAGACATCACTGCAGTATAAAACTTTGCTGCAGCTTGCAGAGTTTTGTCAGGAGATGTCAGGACAAATTCAAAGCAAGACAATTCTGTAAATCAACCCCATGGCACGAGGACTCCAGCCATGATGGAGGAGTTTGTACCTTCATCCCGGTTCATGGGGATATCCACAGTCCCTGGGGATGATACAACAGCAGAGAGGCAGAGAAAGCTCAAAGGCAGCACTCGGACACCTCCCACAAAGAAAAGCAGGTATTCTGCACACAGGCAACTGCATGCACAAGCACAGGAGGCTTTGCAGGCGCTGTGCCCCTTCTGACCTCGCTGCTGATGCACTTCCAGCCGAGCTGCAGCACCCTGGTACTGCAGGGACTCACACTCCACCAAGAACAAGACAAAACTGTATTCAATTTATCCAACATTTCTATTCCACTGTCAGTTCCCCCGTGCTCCTCAGCAGAAACCGCCTAGTGTGGCGGAAGCTGTGCAGAGGAGCTCTCACTGGCAGAGCTCCCTACTCCACACACTCACCTACTCAAGGGTAAGATAAGGGACAAAGTATTGGACATCAGGGCTCTCTGGGGTTGCCTCGCCCTGCTTCTCTTTGTAGCCATGTTCATATGTTGCTCTGCTGCCTCTCTAAAATTGAAGAGCGGCACTTCGCCTTTCCTGGGTACAAATTTATCTCCTCCATCCCAAAAATGAACACTATTTGTTACTAATAAATCATATTTTAAAGGCACCAGTTTATTTGGCAAAGCTTGTCTCAGTGACATGAAGCTCGTGTCGCTTGGTTGCTTGCAGAACTGCCTTAAGCCAGCAAAATTTTTACCCTAAATATTAATGATGTTAAATCACTTCTCAGTCTCTCCAAAGAAACAGATAATTCCACAAGCATGGGGAGCTAGAGATCACAGGGTACTTTCTCTTTAGTTCTCCATATCCATGCTCTTTGAGGGTAGCACAAGTTGCAAAACTAAATCTAAACACCAAATGAAAGATGAGAAAACAGGTATGCCCAAAGAGATCTTGCACCTGTGGCCTGGTGCACAAACATCTGCTGGCTCAAAGTTATCCAACAGAGCCATGCTAAGAGGTAGCAGGATGTTGCCTGGTTTTGTTCCCCTGCAATGCTTCCTCCCTTCCACCCCCTGGACTAAATCCTCCTCCGGTAACTGGCCAAGAGAGCAGCATTGACCCCTCACGGCACAGCACTGAGATTCAGACACGCAAGGATCACAGCACTGACAGTCAAACCTCTGAGCAAAAGCCATGCGCATTTGGCATGGAATAGGGGCCTGGAGGCAGAGCAACCCCAATTCCGTGCATGAAGACACAGGCACAGCAAGACAGCTGCCCTCAGGCTCTGGGGTGATGTGTCTGCCTACTTATTCCTATACACGCTCTTCCAGGCAGGCATCTCAAAGCCATCAGCAGCACAGCAACCTCGCTGGAGCTAAGGACATGGCCCAGCACTGAGGGATAAAAGCAATCTGAAACACTGAAGAGCCTTCAGACTGAGAGAGCAGCATCTTTGTGACACGGACAGAGGTTCCCCCAGTTCTACATCCAGTACCACCCCACTAAAACCAGCGCAGTTCCTCAAAACCAGATGCCCTGTTCCAAAGCCAGCCCTGGAGGTTCATCTTCCACTGAAGGCACGACCCTCCTGGGGCCTCCACTCTCACCTGGTTCTCCTCAGGGATGAAAAGGATGTGGAAAGTTGCAGTCCTGCCAGGTGGTACCTTGTGCCAGGCAAGATCGTGATTGACCAACTTGAAATATGGTGA
The DNA here is from genome assembly GCF_032191515.1 of Phaenicophaeus curvirostris. Lineage (NCBI taxonomy): Eukaryota > Metazoa > Chordata > Aves > Cuculiformes > Cuculidae > Phaenicophaeus > Phaenicophaeus curvirostris. The sequence continues at coordinate 1,369,973 of NW_027206673.1, read as the reverse complement.
GATCTCCGTGGTGACCTTCACCAGCCGAGGAACCTGAAGGAAAGACAGGAAACTATAATTTTGCCACTCATGGAAACACAAGAAGAGACCTGGACACACCCTGGCAAAATCCTTCCTCAGCCTCCCTGCCAGAGCACCTTTCACTCCAGATTTAAGTGTGTATGTCTGAAGACATACACTAACAGCAAGTGCTGACAGAGGCATTCATCAGAAATTTCCTCCCTGCTTTTTCTCCCCGCTTGCAGCTGCGTTGTCTCCACTCTAAAGGCACAGGTGGGTCCCCTGCTCCTCCACAGAGACCCTGGTCATGCTGAAGCCAGTGGCTGCAGCATGTTGCTAGTTACTTGTGTGCTTGTCTGATGTGTTCCCCAGCTCCTGGGCAGTCCAGGGCAATCCTTAACCAATTGTTACAAGTCTTTCGCTGGCAATTTTCTGCTCCAGAGCCCACCTCAGTCATCAACACGTTTGGACACCCAGCAGTCATGTGAGAAAAGCAGATTTAAACAGATATCTGAGAAACCAGTGATCAGGATAAAGCATATCCACTCCGCTCTGCCCAGGGCGATTCCCCCATAGAGCTGGCAGCATCCCGCAGGCTGCAACCATAACACCCTTCTAAGGCTCCCACACCTTGTTCCAACCCAAAACACTCATGCAATTCGTTTTGTTAAATCTTAAGCAATTACCACAGGGCCTACAGCCTTCAGAGGCTGTGGAGGTTTTTGCAGGCCGAAGGACACAGGCAAATGGAGGCTGTCCTTGAAAAGACTTTGGCTGGGAGAAGGAGAAGTAAAGTAACAAGAAGAAACACCACGGCGCAGCAACAGTTCATCTCAGCCAATAATATTCCTGACCTAGGGGGGGAACGAGTAGCAAAACCCACTCACTGTAAAGAATACATCGCCTGTTCTCACCAGTTAACATATGTAAAGGAGCCATTAAGCCTAAATAAAGGTCTTTGCTCCTCAGGCAGTAGTCCCTGCAGCAATCCCCTCCAGAGGCCAGGGCTACTCCCCCTGAGGGAGTCCTGACTCCAGACATTTCACAGGTTCAGCAAGAGGATGGAAACTGGCAGGGTCCTCATGCCCTTGTGCTCTGCCCTGGTCTTCCCCCAGCACTGTGGTTACCCACGGTAACTGGGATGGGAGCTGACTCCAGCAAGATCCACCGCCTTCAGCGAAGGTTATTTCTATCAGCCCAGTGCACATCAGGACTGCAATGTCCCACTGGCAAAATAGGCTTTCTTCGTCCCCTAGCAGAAGGAAACCACTGCCCCCCGCAGCCTGAAAGGACCACAGAGCCCAGTCACCAAGGGGTCTGCAGGAGCTGGAGCCAAGCCTGTCACAAGCAGGCACCTTCTGCAAACGTCACATCAAAAAGCAAAGAGAAGGGCAGGAAAAGGCTACCTTGTGATAAGAGGCTTCACTCACGTCTCGAAGCTGGGGAATCCGGCCATGACTCAGTCACCTGGAAAAAGCAACAACGAGACTGTGACAATCTAGAATCCCATTTGTGGCAGACAGGACACCCCTGTGTCTCCAGGCTTTATCTCCTTCCTCAGGCTGCTCTGCCACCAGCCTTTCACCCCGTTGCCATCTCTCTCCCAGCCGCTCTGCCCGCTGCTGCCACTTCTCAGGGACAGGCTCTGGCATTCCCTGCAGCCCGGGAGAAATAACGGTGAGGGTCCTTAAGCAAAGAAAAGGCAGGAATGTGAAAGCCATTCTGGCAGGGGGCGGCCGGGCTGGCAGCTGCTGGCACATCTCCGCCCCGAGATGATGCTCGGATGGGAGGGTGCTGCACACACCCCCTGGGGTAAAAATACACAGACAATAAGAGTTTGCTGGAGTCCATCAGAATGTAACACGACTACACCGAGTGTACCCCTAGACCAGCCAAGAAGATTGCAACTAACAATTTTGTATGTGCCTACTTTTACTATAAATGTAACTCCACAGGTACAGCCGGGGTCGCTCCCCTTGAAGAGTGTCCCTGGCGGCCAGTCTGGTTTTTAAGCTCATGCGCAAGAGAATAAATTCTGTACTTTATTTTTGCACCAGCTTGCCGTGCCGTCTCGTTCTTAGAGTCTGGACCCTAACAATAATAAGCACCAGTAACAACCAGTGTATTCCCCAGCGGCCGGTTTGTCTTTTTCCTGGGCAAGGGGTCCAGGTCGCAGGACTCGGCACCTTCGTTTTGCTCCAGGAGCAATTCTACATAAAAGAAAAGGGGCATGTGCTTTGACGACCAGCTGGACATGGGTAACTTCTGCCTGTGGGAGATGGCGTGCCCCACAGAGCTCATCCCTTGGGAGAAGGCAGCGGCCACCCTCCGCTTTCCCCCTCCACCTCTTGGGGGATGTCTGCTCTCTGCTCCTTGGAAAATGCTGGAGTGAAAAATTGCCTTCAAAGGTCGTGGGAAGGCTTGAGCTTCCCCCAAACAAACCCCACCCCTAACAACTCTTTCTGCAAACAACCTTCACTGTGACATTGTGTTAGGAATTAGTGATTGATAGGAATGGTTGGACTCGATGATCCTGTGAGTCTCTTCCAACCTACTGATTCTGTTATTCTGTGATTCTGTGAATCTTAGATGGAATCGTGGCTGCTGAGGTGCTGGTGATGTTCCTCCTCCTCGCTAGTCGATGTCAGGATCAAACTGCTGACTTCTGGTGGCTCCTGCAAGCCACCTCCTCCCCGACAAGCATCTTGGAGAGCTGTGCGTGAAAGACCATCCTTCTGTACCATTTCCAGCTGAGGAACAGGCAGCAGGTTGCCTTCCCCTTCCGGGACATGGCCATTCTCTGCTGTGAAGGCAATGGCCTCTGCATGCAGTTTTACGCCGACTGTGTCTCTGAGCTGATGCCCAGCCCATCACCACTCCCGTCAGAGAGAACTCTCACAGAGAACTCTCACAGAGAGGACTTGAAGTTCCAACTTCTGGTTGGGGGAGATTCCCGATAAAACCTGTGCACGGCCACACAGGAAAAGGAGGATTAGCGGTGGGAAGCTGCAGAGGGCAGGGGTCACCCTTCCTCACTCCCATGTCAGTGTTTACATTCTAGGTTCCAGATCATTGTTACAGACAGATCGAGGGCTCCTAAGAAGCCGCAGAAGAAGCGTGTGAGGTGCTGCTTCCCTGTGCTGCCCAGCCAGCATCCAGGCACAAGGCAGCAAGAGATGGGGAAGGCGACTTCTGCCACGTGAGACCCTTGTGGAAGGGATAAAAGGGATCCTGGCACCCATGTAGGAGAGACATCCCCCTTGGCCACTCTGGCATTGTCCCTGGGATGGTGCTTCCTGCAGCTGCAGGGCCCAACCCTCCCCTGAGGGAGCCCTGGCAGAAAGAGGACACTTCCCTGCTGGCTCTTGTGAGACAGAAGCAGGTTCTGGAGGCTGGCTTTGGGCTGGACCTCCCTGACACCTCTGTTTTTCGGCCAGTCTTCTCACTAGGAAAGTGAACATCTTGTGCCAGCTACAGTATGTGCTGAGCAGACGGGTCTCCTGTTATCCCTTCCTCTTTGTTTATAGTTTTTCCTTCTCTGAGGAATGTATAGTTGGGCAGACAAGGAAACTGGTACAATTCAGTGGAGATATGGCTGTTGGGAAGCTTATAATAGCATTAAAAATCATTCTGAGAATCATAGAATAACCAGGTTGGAAGAGACCCACCGGATCATCCAGTCCAACCATTCCCATCAATCACTAACCCATGTCCCTCAGCACCTCGTCCACCCGTGCCTTAAACACCTCAGGGAAAGTGACTCAACCCCCTCCCTGGGCAGCCTCTGCCAGTGCCCAGTGACCCTCTCTGTGAAGAATTTTTTCCTATTGTCCATCCTAAACCTCCCCTGGCGGAGCGTGAGGCCATTCCCTCTTGTCCTGTCCCCTGTCACTTGGGAGAAGAGGCCAGCACCCTCCTCTCCACAAGCTCCTTTCAGGTAGTTGTAGAGAGCAATGAGGTCTCCCCTCAGCCTCCTCTTCTCCAGGCTAAACAACCCCAGCTCTCTCAGCCGTTCCTCATCAGGCCTGTTCTCCAGCCCCCTCACCAGCTTTGTTGCTCTTCTCTGGACTCGCTCCAGAGCCTCAACATCCTTCTTGGGGGGAGGGGCCCAGAACTGAACACACGATTCGAGGAGCGGTCTCCCCAGTGCCGAGTCCAGAGGGAGAAGAACCTCCCTGGATCTGCTGGTCACGCCGTTTCTGATACAGGCCAAGATGCCACTGGCCTTCTGGGCCACCTGGGCACACTGCTTATTATTTCTGCTTATTCCACATTATTAAAATATTTCTGCTTATTCCACAGCTGGCTCCAATCCAAAGGGAAATCAGCAGAGATATTAGAAACAGCCGTGATTCCATTTCTATGTCACATTATGATGTGCTGCTCTACTCCGAAGGATTTAGTAGAGGTTCACGGAAACTGATATAAAAGACGACGAAGGCAAAGGGAACTTGAAGATTCCTTGAAAGGTGGACAAAATTTCATTCTGTGTGTTGGAAACAAACTAGCTCTCCCCATAGTTTTCCTTTCCAAAAGACTCATTGTTTTGCCAGCTTAAGTACTTCAATTAATTACATCCAAGCTGTAGGACAAGTGCACCCCTTGTCAAAACTTTTTTACTCAGCTCTCCTTCCAGCAAACTTCACCTTGATCCTGACAAGCAGACATACAGAGTGTTCACGCAAGCACACTGCATTCTTTTTATTCTCATTTGTTCTTTTATATTTTTTAATTTGTCGGCAGGAATTAAACGTTATATTTTTAATACCTGGCTCTGCATCTGCTACAGTACAACACTAATATATTCAACCCACAGATGTCACAATGCACTCTTATTCAAACCCCACTGCTAAATCCTCAAAATAACAATGCTTTCTATATTTGAAAGCTTACAATTTTTCTTTTAGTAATGCTCTCTAATTACTGAAACTTATCCACACGTGTAGACAAGTAAAATTCAGACTCTGAACTTCAGTACGTTCTAGGATATTATCTTTACCATTCCATGAGAAATCACTGCAGCTGGAAATACACGTTTCCCCACTTAACACTCGATCAGAACATTTTTGTGAGCTACTTACTTGTGTGAGCGAGCTGAGATCCTTGGGCAGTATCAGATCTGTTGGTATTCTACTCTATCCACAAACAGTTAGAGGTGCTATTCAGCATAACTCCCATCAAGTCATTTTTGGTGAAGGCTCCCAGAGAGTGCGCAGAACTGTCTTTTCCATCATACACCTTGTGGAAAACAAATAATAGCATTGAACTGGACATCTTATCTAAATATCTGAAAAATATGAGTTTATCCTTATACAACACTTCCAAAGTCGGCTCTGTATGGCCAATAGTTTCTCCAAAAGCATCACTGTTTCCATTGTGTCAGGTACATACGGCTTGGTTACGCAGTTCAGTGAAATATAAAATATTCTGTCACTGTTAAGATGTTTTTCAGGCTTTTTTCCTTTTCAGTTTTGTGAGGCCATTTTGAATGGAATTAGTATTTATAAGCAAGCCCACCTTCTGAGGTTTCATAAAATCAGATTATTTATCAAGATTATTCACAAAGGCTGACAGAAGCATGACCTCTGAAATCACCACTGAAGTAAGTAACTGCTCTGTTTTCTAGTGTCTGGAGATATTAACATCAGAGCTGAGGGAGACGTATTAAAGTCAATCTGTCACTGCTTATTTCAGACTCTAAACCTACAGCAACTTTTTATCTTACTAAAGGTTTTAATAAAGAAAGAAAGGTCTTAATAAAGGTTTGAGTCTATTTCCAGCCTAAGTGTGGAGATGATCTCCTTTACTTATGTTATTTTATTAAAAACTTTCAATGAGAGACAAAATCAACACTATTAACCTCCAGTCACAGAATGAATAAGAGTTTCTTTAGATCGTTCACCAGTACAGGACAAGCACAAAGAATTGGCTAGGGCTTGACAATTTAGTTTTGCTTATTGCAGAACCTTGAAAGCCATAAAGTACCGAAACAGTCCTCTAAGGGTTTTTCTGTCTGTTTGGGTTTGGGTTTTGGTTTTGTAATCAAAATGAATTAAAAAAAAAAAAAGATAACTTCTTCTTTAAATTAAATAAATCACCTGTACTTTATCATGGAAAAATAAACAAATATGAAGTGAGTTTCATAATTCCAAGCATATACCATGCATCATGGGAATGCTTATGGAAAAGCAAAGAATCAGTCTGAACAGCTTTCTTCTAATATGAAATAAAAGATAATTTACCCTGATGTCATACAGGCGAGAGGGACTGCAGATAACTAGTATAAAAGACACAACTGCAGTATCTTAAGCTCTTAATTCATTTCCAGTGCTGACACTAGCAAAATAAACTAATAAAGCCAGCATGCACAGAGATTTTTTAAGCTAAAAGCCTAAATTTAGTTTAATTAACATAAATATAAATAATTACCTTCCATAAAAGAATCTTTTGAAAAATAATACATGATGCTAGCCATTAATTGAACAATGCTTTCTGTCTTTATTACTAAGGAAAGATTGTCTTATATCAGGCCACGTGGATGAGCTCTCAGAAGAGACAATCAATTGTATTTAAGATTTGTGCCAGCAGTAACACGTATTTAATGTCTACCTGTAGGCAGAAATATGACTTTAAGCTGTGCTAAGAGCATCTGAAAAAATGCTTCCTGGCTTCTACCATTGTCCTAGGCCAGAACTACAGATCTTTCATGGATTGATTACGCTTTATTTATCAGAACTGTAAATCCACTGTACAAAATAAATAAGCATTTGTTCATCATAAGATTTATTGTTTAATAACATCCTGGTCACACATATTATGCAAAAACACAGAGAAAATTTACTTGGATTGAGGAATGGAATAATCTATTTTTAATAGTCATTAATAAAGTATCACAACTATGTTAAAAATGTGATTTTTCTTCACCTTAAAATAGAAAAGACAAAAACCCCACATCAGCCGATGACGAACACTGTTCCTTAGACATCCTCTTCTAACAGTTTTCTAATACTGCATCTCTCAAGATGAATCCAGACACAAATGAAAACATTGTTTGATGAAGTAAAAATGAGATAAGACGTATCACATGACAGTAGATGCAAAAAACCCTAACAATTTTTAACTGGGGACACTTATCCAGTTGTTGTTAACATTACAGATATAAGTAGGTACATGTCTAGTCTAGTAATTGAAATAATATTGCATTGAATCTCCGTGGACTAAACTGATAACTAGCTTGAATCACCCCTGGGAAAGTAAATTAGACAATTGGAGAACACATTTAACACATGAATCTAGACATTATCACTATTAGATCCCACATTTTTAACTCATTTCGGAGGATCCATTTGACATTCACGTTACGATTACTATTTTCTCTGTCATGACTACAAAGAGAAGGTCTATATGGCCAAATAGATGAAAGACGTGGAATAACATCCTGGTTTTCCTCTTACCTGTGACAAATTCACAGCGATTGCATTATAAAGATTTCACTGTAAGTGGCCACTTTAAAGAATTATGAAATTTCGAGTGGGAATTACAGCAGGGAGATCGGGAAACTGAAGTGTTAGTGATGAGAAAGGATAAGGTTTAAAATAAACAGATAATCCAGGTACTCAGTTTTGCCATATGCCTCAAAATGGTGATTCTGTTTCTATTTCTTTACTTGAGTTCAGATTTCTTCCCTGCTAATTCAAGTTCAGATTTTGCTACAGCTGCAGAAAACTTTGCCTGCTACTCAGTCTTTAACCTGCACGAACTCTCCTTGAAAACATGAGTTTTGACTCCCCCTCACATTCCTACTGAGGTCAGAAACACCCTTGCAAGTGTTATTTTTGATGAACTGAAAGGGAAGTGCTTGCTCTACTGCTGGGATCAAAATATGTAGGCACGAGGACAGTGCTACAATTATTCCTGAGGTAGTAACGGTGCTAATTTCTCTGCATCTGCTGTGAGAATATAAAATCAGACCCTCCCCTGAAGGAGAGGGAAAGGCTGGCTGGATTTTCTTCAATTCCCGTTTCTCATTCTGACAGTAAAGAGAAATTACTTACAAACAAACTTTTCAATTTTCTTTGATTGCAGAGATTTTAATGGCATAAAATCATCCCAAAGGGGAATGTATTTTAAAAGCTTTTATGGTTTGAGGGATAATTCCTGTATAGCCTCCTGACATTTTTATGCACCTTCCTATATATATTCCAAAATCTCTTAATTACGTCCTCACGGAATTCTTAGTGCTCCTGTCTCAAACTAATAGCGATACTATATACACCGTAAGACACTCATGTTGAGTTGACCTTGGCGTTATCAAGATTCTTTCCTCACGCTTCCTTCCTTCACTCCTCTTTCTCACACACTCTTGCACAGCATTTTTTGCCCTGTTACAAATCCCCTTTTCCCAAGGCACCACCACCTTGGCTATGGGGCTCAGCCACCCCCTGTGGAAGGCTGGGCACCTGCACCCAATGTGGAACGACTTATGTACCTATTCTCTTTAAAAACAGAGTAAGGTGGGAAAATGCCCTGCATTTCAGCAGAGGTTTTATAAATATTCTTCATCCTTAGTGCATCCCTTGCAAGTTGCCTGCAAGGTCATCTTGGGACTTTCCCCTGTGCAGACACAAGACAGAAAACTCAGGCTTATAACATATTGTGCCCATATTTAGGATACAAAAAGGTAAGGAAGAAAACTTCAGAAGCCCACAGCTCTCCCAAAAGGGAGGGGACGATTATGTTATGTCAGTTGAGAGTGAACTCGTTCTTGCTGAAAAACTAGGTGCTGTAGACCATAAGACATTTTCCTTTTGCCTAACTGATATTTAAAAGGCTACTTTCTTTGCAAAAAAAAAATTAAAAAACAAAATGGAGAAGGAACGCAATAGTGACTTCTGATAAATTTCTGAAGAAGAAAAATACATGACCTTGTATGAAGGAGAAAACATCAATTCACACGTGTACAAACAAAATTGACAATTAGTCCTAAAGATGATTTAGCCCTGAAATATGAGAGTTTGTAGAGGAATGAGGTTTAAAAACAAAACGGTGGGCATTTCTTTGCCTCTGCTTATTGACTTTTAGTGCCCATTTCTTGAGCTGTCTGTGCAAGTGAGGAAGAACAGAGCAGAGCTGTAGAAGTCACAGACACGGGCAATTGTTGAGGGGTTTATGTTTTAGAAGCAGAGACTCAGTTTGGACAAGAGAAGGCTGAGAAGGGATATGATTGAAGTTTACAAAATCATGAAGGTATTGGAGAGCAAGCTTGCAAAACTGTTCATCAAACCAGCACTGTTAGAGCAAAGGGCACTTAATGAAACCGGATGTTTCATTAATCAATTAAGAATGTGGATTTCAAAGAGATAAAAACAATGACTTTTTCATGCAGTACACAGTGAACTTCCACGATTTGATGGCAGCGAGTAAGTTTCTAGCAGCATTAATTAATTTAAAGGACTAGCAGATTTCAAAGACAACACGGTAGCAGCAGGTGGAAGAGACGGCAAAGTGCTGCTTAACTTAACCCACCAGGAGCCTGAGGGACCGTAGGGGCGATGGAGCACAGACAGTGGCCAAGCTTGCGTGACCTCAATAAATTACCGATTGCTATAATCAGGGCAAGTGCACTGAGCTACATACGTGCAAAGCTACTGGCAGCCTGAGGGACCACAGCCGAGAAGCTCAGTGGGGAGTTGAAGTCTTTGCCTGCACTGTCAGACCACGGGAGGGGACAATATCGACCAAGGGACAATACACACCTCGTATTTTGCCCACTTACTCAATTCATTTTGATCTAAAAGAAAAACCACAGGCCGCGGTCTGGCAGTGTTTAATTCACTGTGTCCACACAAGCATGGAGGTGTTTAGTATCAACAATTTTGTGGGTAAAGATGGAGAAAATGCTGTTCTTTTGACTGTAACTTTCTAATCCCGTAGGGGATTCTTAAAGGTTTGCTTATTTCATGGTGTAATTCAGTCTTGTTAAAAAGAACACGTGTAACAACAAAGTTAGGAATGTCTAGACTAATAAAGTCAATACTTATTGATTTATATTTATAGAGAGGGGTCTCTCATTTTTATTTCCTTCCCACCTTCACTATAAGGGAACTTACAACTTCAAATTGAATTTTCACACTAATCTACATAAAGTGTCTCTTAAGATAACAAAAAGGATAAAAAAAGGCTACCAAAGGCTACCAAAACTGGATTCATAAAACTTGGTATTTTTTCCAGCCCCAGGGTTTTTCCCAGAAAAGAACTATTCGCTGACCTGGAGCTGACTTTGAACAACAAGACATTATGTTTAAATATTGTAGTTCACGACGCTGTATTACAGGTTTTAAAATGTAAACAAAACAAGCCAAACCAAAACAAGCCGGGTAAGAGTTAAAAGAATGAAAACACAATACGAAAAAGGACCCTTAAAACCAGCCCAGTTGCATTGTGTCAGTACGGAACACTTGGAAAATGTGCATTTCAGAGTTGTCTCCTCTACTGATACTCAGTCCTGTTTCTGTGTGTCTTTATGGCTACATCTACAGTAATTAGCTGTCTATTGTGTCCCACCAACATTGCATTTATTTTCTTATTTTCTAGGGCTGCAATCAGCTTGTACTGTAAAAGTTTTAATAGTTTATCATTTTCTTTAATTATTTATAAGCCTTGTACACATAACTCGTGATTCATTTCAACCCCCAAACAGATTTAGAAGTGAGAGAGTTAAAAAAACTAAATTATATATGAAGAAAGTGACGGGGCACAGGACAAGAGGGAACGGCCTCAAGCTCCGCCAGGGGAGATTTAGGCTGGACAGTAGGAAAAAATTCTTCACAGAAAGGGTCATTGGGCACTGGAACAGGCTGCCCAGGGAGGGGGCTGAGTCACCTTCCCTGGAGGGGTTTAAGGCACGGGTGGACGAGGTGCTGAGGGACATGGGTTAGTGTTTGATAGGAATGGTTGGACTCGATGATCCGGTGGGTCTCCTCCAACCTGGTTATTCTAGGATTCTATTAAAGATGTAACAAAAAGTCTAATGAGTTAAAAAAAACAAATTATATATGAAGAAAAATGTAACAAGAAGTCAAATAAAGGGTGAATGAAAAGATATATGACCACATTTTCAAAAAATGTGCTTGGGTTTCCTTAAAAGAGTCATAACAAACATTCTTGTCTATCTGTTCGCCACCCTATAAACCTTGGCCCATTTTCTACAGTAAGGACTATATAATTTATATTGCTCTTTTTTTCCCTGATTCTTCATAAAGTTTTTGCTATCTACAACTAAAAATATCTGAAAACAGTTTCCAGACATGTAGCAGAATTGAATTTCTTACCTGAAAATGTGATGCTGAAGCCTTCATGAGAAATCAAAAAATCAGATATAAATCAAAGCGCAGTAAAATTTGCATTTTCAGTAATGAGCAAATAATCATGAGAGCTCTCCAGGTCAAAGGTGTGAAAAAACAGCTGGACACCTTTAAAAATATTAAAAAGGGGAAAAGACAAGCATTAAAAGGGAAGTTTTTTTCTCTTCCTTTATAAAGAGGTGACACAGAAAGCAAAACTTACAGTATATGGAAAGAGTTTTAGAAAAAGTCACACACGGAATCCAAACATGACACACAGAAAAGAAAACATGCAGAAAATAAAACTTGCAGAAAGAACTCGGGCTTAACCAATCCAAATGTGCAGTGTGGACGTTTGTTTAGCTCGCTGTAAATCAATCCCTCCCCTCAGAGGACTGATGGAATTCAGAGCTATTTGTATACAGCACTCTGAAAATCAAAATTTGTATGGTACAGATTTTATTCAAGTTCCTCTATGTCTCCTTCATTTATAACCTCTGTCATAGTCTTACTATTAAACCAGGAGATGTACATTAATAATTGGCTAAGACTTTGTATTCAGGTTTTATATTTTGCATTTTTGTCCAACAGAATTCTATCTTTTATTCTAACCTTCCAGGAAGTGCCCACAGATACAAGATTTGTGAACAGTCTTCCATATATACAGATTCATATTTTCTGGGACCAATCTTTTACTCAAGTCATGCCTGTTTTTTCAATTTTGAATTTCCATTAGGTTTTCAAATACAATTATTTACTGTAGGGAATAACGTTCTTCATGGAAAGGCTTCTCGTACGATTTACATTTAAAATGCCATATACATTTTAAACAAAAACCCAGCCTGTAAGAAGATTTTAAACAGCAGAAACTTCCAATATAGTTATATATATCATATATAGTTATATATATATATTGATAGGAATGGTTGGACTCGATGACCCGGTGGGTCTCTTCCAACCTGGTTATTCCATGATTCTATGATTCTATTATATATAGTTATATATATAATCACACATAATAGCATCCAAATGCCACTTTACTATATGTATTGCCTAAATATATATAATTTAAATTCAGATTTAAATCTGAAATCTAAGGTTCCTAATCAACAGATCAAATCTGCTTCTTCACGCTTAATAATCATGCAGAAGAACAACCAACAGGATCCCCACAGCTTTCACCAAACCTTTTGTGCTATTTAATAAGTAACTATTATTTTAATGTATTTTACCTCTTCTACTTTTCCTAAAAGAGACTAAAAGACATTTGTTCCGCTAATAATTTAAAGAATGTTTCTTTTGCGGAATAAACACAACATTTTAACACCGCATTCAAAGATATTTATTTTGCAAAATCATTCTTCCTCAGAAGACTGGCAGAAAGCACTAATTTAATACATAAAAGGGATTTTATTGCGTTTCTGTGTTTCAATTTTTTAAACACAGACATTATGTAGGCAGATGCAACTCCCATTAGATTCTTACCCTTGCCAGGTGACACTTCAGTTGTCCAAGTGCAGTTTAAAGAGTTTGGATAAAAATCAGGAAAACCTGGAGAGAGAACAAGCAAGAGGAAAAAAGTGAGGGAGAAAACCACACAAGTCATACAGAAGTCCTGTTTATTATTGAAAACATGTAAAAAGAAATCAGTTAGCTTTTTAAACTATCCTTAAAATTAAAAACAGGCTCAATTATTAGAGTAAGATGTTAATTCATCCAAAGCCATGACAAGCACCTTTGACAACGATCCATTTCTTCTTCCATTAGTCCTTGAAAAAGAGTTTATTTTTCATCTACAGCCTCTCCTGTTAGTTAATAGGATACAAAAATAGGTAAAACTTTGTTCCAGAGCTCTGCAACCATTAATTGCTATTGTAGCATTGCTTAAGAAGCAAGATTATTATTTTGTGTGAACTAAATTAAAACAAAGTATCTTGCATCTAATTGCAAGGGAACAGATTGATCGGAGCGAGCCCAGAGGAGCCACAAAGATGATCCAAGGGCTGGAGCAATTTCTGTACTAGGACAGAGATAGAGTTGGCACTGCTCAGCCTGGAAAAGGCTGCAGGGAGACCTCAGAGCAGCTTCCAGTACTGAAAGGGGCTCCAGGAGATCTGGGGAGGGGCTCTTGATCAGGGAGGGCAGGGATAGGACAAGGGGGAGAGGGTTTGGGCTGAAAGAGGGGAGATTGAGATGAGATCCTAGGGAGAAATATGTTCTGCTGTGAGGGTGGGGAGGCCCTGGCCCAGGTTGCCCAGAGCAGTGGTGGCTGCCCCAGCCCTGGAGATGTTCAAGGCCAGGCTGGATGGGGCTTGGAGCCCCTGATCCAGTGGGAGGTGTCCCTGCCCAGGGCAGGGGTGGAACTGGATGGGCTTTGAGGTCCTTTCTAACCCAAACCATTCCACAATCCTGTGATTCTCCAGCCTTGGTGTTGAGGTTCTGTTAAAAAGAAACCAAAACAACAAAAACCAAAAAACACACTACAAGATTTTCACATTATCACATCAACCAGAGCTCGCAGAGTACAGACTGAAGTGATGAGAGAAGTTGTGCTTAAATCAACATTGTTGCAGAATGGCACATGCCCACAGACTTCCTATCTCCTAACTTGGTTTCAATATTTTTAAAGCTAAGGAAGCCCAGCACCATTCCTGCCTCTTCAGAAATTCATGTTGCCAGGCAAAGAACTCCAGAACTTCCAGCTGACCCTTCAGAAAAAGACCATGACTTCTAGGAACCTGAAGTTTAGGGAACACAGTCAAATGATGGTTCTGGGAACCAAGAGCTTCCTAGGAGAGGACTAGAAGGATAAAAGAAGGACATTGCTTGAACAAAAATTACCTTTGCCTTTCAAAAAAAGCTTTTCCTTCTTCTTTAACCGAACCTGGTACGGCTCAGCCAGCCGGCTCCTACAACTATCTGAGGATAAAGCTCCAGACTCGATGAAACACCCATGGAAATGAGCAGATTTGGACAGGAAGAACCTGGACTTTAGCTCTTTGCTGAAACCCCCTCTCCTCTCAAGTCAGAGTCCACACCAAGCTTCTAAGAAAACGCAAAGGAGATGAAATGGTCCATTTTATAGAGCTCAGAGGGAACCACCTCCCTTCCGAGACTTTTCCACCCTGCACACCACACATCTCTGCCTCAGCTTCATCTCCTGCTACAAATCCTCTCCTACCTGAGCCTACGCAGCACAAAACAAAAGCCTCCATCACCAAAACAAGCCAAAGGGAGAAAACAAAGCCAGACCACACACTATCAGCCTCCAAAGCTGCTGGAAAGCACAGGACCTTGAAGGTTCTCCGTGCAAGGAGCCGACCTACAACATCACAGCACCAAGACCTGCCGGCACCGAAGTCACCTCCCTGTCCTGCTCATAAAAAAACCCTTACAAACATCTTACCAAGATTTAATGTACATTTATTCTTAACACGTGGAACATATAGTTTAAAGATTTCATACTGAATAACTGATATTCATTAAGCCAAAAAAGGAAAAAAGGGAGGAATTTACATCAAGTTTTTAGCTACATTGTCTGAAATACAAATATGCAGAATTCATCACTGAAAAATCTCAATTGCGTTTCTTCATCAGGAACTTCAACTGAACCTACAACTTTTTCACACCTCGATTAGAAAGAAAACAAAAAACAGGAAAAAAATACACTATAAGTTGATTGGCTGCTGAGACAGCAATGACTTTATCCACAGAGACCGGTACAGCATCCTCCAGGGAGGGATGTCTGGCAAGAGATTAAACAATTGTGTCTCGCTTTTGCAGGTCATCAACTCGGTAACTCGTCATACTATAAAGGGGGAGGAGAGGGGGACAAAACTGCAGGGGATCTCAGGGTATGTGCAATGTACAACGTCATATATATATACACACGTGGCAGCGCTCGGGCTGCGGCTAAAGGTTAAAACCAGTTCTAAGAGGTGATCTCAGGGTTATTCACACAACCCTGAAAGGAACCAGAAAGATTCTTCCCTCCTCCTCCTTTTAAGTGCAAATGGAGAAAACAGTCAGTTGCTGAGATAGAATTAAAACCCGAGCTCTCTCTTGCATCCAAGGGTCGACCAAGCTGCTACACAGTCTCCTTGGAAGCTCCACGGTCATGACTGGCTTCAGATGGAGCTCTAGGGCTTCAAAGATGCCGAGCGCCAGAGTAACTCGAACTCTTGGCTTGGAGCCCTGTGGCTCTGGTTGCAGAGCCAAACTGCAGAGCAGTTGGAATTATTCTTAGCACAGCTCAGCAAGTGCCCTCTCCATGCTCTCCTAAACCAGAGGACTCAAAATTATCAGAAAAACATTTACAGGTCTTGGCACGGATACAGAGAGCAAGTCATACGCAAGGATTCTTGAAAGAGATTTATGTTCATTCGAACTCTGTCCTGAAACAAACCTGCTGGTTTGGGGAACAAGGAGTAGGAGGCAGCAGGGCAGTCAGGAGAGGAGGCAGGTCTGGAGCCTCTGTCTGCAGGTTCAGCAAGGCAAAGACAACAAAAAGCTCCGCATTGTGGTGCAGAATGACCCACAGCTCCCCCAAATGATCAAGAACTGACTCCAACCTCATCCCACCACTTGGGCCCCAAGCGTTATGGAGTTTGGGATGTTCCAGGGGGGAAGGGAAGCCCAGTAAAGCTTCCTGATCTCCTGCTGCCTGACCAGAACATGCACACCTGCCAACTGCACAGCCTCCGTTCTCAGAACGTTGTTTTGCTAGCACTGGGAATGCTAATTAAAGCTTATCTAAACTATCTGGAAACTAGGAAAAAGCGTCTCCTGTATAAAGTACTTAGTTCTACACATTCATAAACACAGAGTCCCAAGCTTTTTCATCCTCCCCTCAACACAAATTTGAGTTGGACATTGAGGGGCTGGCGTATAGTTCAGAGACAGGAACGAAGCTGGGGAAGGGTCGGGAGAACAAGTCTTATGAGGAGCAGCTGAGGGACCGGGGACTGTTTAGCCTGGAGAAGAGGAGGCTGAGAGGAGACCTCATTGCTCTCTACAGCTCCTGGAAAGGAGGTTGGAGCCAGGTGGGTGCTGGGCTCTTCTCCCAAGTAAGAAGCGATGGGATGAGAGAAAACGGCCTCAAGCTGCACCAGGGAAGGTTTAGATTGGATATTAGGGAAGATTTCTTTACCAAAGGAGTGGTGAAGACCTGGCAGAGGCTGCTCAGGGCAGTGGTGGACCCTCCATCCCTGGTGGGGTTCAAAAAGCACGTAGATGTGGCACCTGGGCCATGGTTTAGTCAGCACAGTGGGGTTGGGGTAACGATTGGACTGAATGAGCTGTGACGTCTTTTCCAACCTTCAAGATTCTATGATTCTAAGAAATTTCACAGATTCTTCTGTCCCTCAGTCCAGCAAACGAGAAGCTTGCCAACAACTCACCTGCTGCTGCTGTTGATACATGGTGGTTTGCTGGCAAGGGAAGGGGTTGCCGGAGGATGTGCCTTGAGCGGAGAATTGATTGCCATAGGAATCACGTCTGGAGAAGAAACAGATGCATTACTTGTGTGACCACTCTCACAATCCCAGAGCTCCCAAACCGGGCCGAGCTGCTGCTGGGAACACCCCGCACAGACCTTTGTTGCTGCTGCGGCTGCGGGTAGCGGCTGGGAGAATACATCCCCGACTCCGGGCTGGAAGGCATGATGTTGGGCTGCGGAGTTCCGCTTGCTAAGTTGCCCTCAGGTCCCCTGCCGGGCTCCGTCCTACAGGGAAGCAAACACAAAGACCGCACACGTCCAACTTGAATTCACCCTCGCTCCTCAAATGGATCAGGAAAGTCACAATGGGAAGTGAAAGCGATCGTTTCACGAGGTTCAAGCACCCACCTCACTCTGTCGTAAGGACCTCCGTAGGAATAGTGTTGCCGCTGTCCGATGGCCATATTACCCATCCCTGGACCTGCAGCACGATTGTAAGGGTCACCCATACCACTGTTGGGGCCCTGCCCTGAGGACATGAAGGGAACGCTTCCAGGCGCTGAAACACGGAAAGAACCACCAGTAAACACATCTTTCTAACGCAGACGTAGACAGGCCCTGTCTCCTGGGGAAGGAGGGCAAGCAGAAGGTCTCCTACAGCTAATTCCAGCATAGAGAGACAGGGATTAGTACTCAAGATGAGGGAAAGGAGCACACGAGGACCTCCTCACCTTTCCTCACACTGCTGTAAGGATCTTTATTTGGCTCATAAGACATGTGACCCATCATGTCAGAGGTATTCATGCTGGGCTGGTACCCTGGATTTGGAGTCATGGAGTTCCGCTTTTGGAACGTAGGATCACTACCATCAGCAAAGGCATCCTGAAGGCCCACCGAGTTACTCCTGATCCAAAAAAAAAACCACAACAGGATTATAGAGGTCCACCATGCTCCTCAGGATACCTTTCCCCACGTTTTTTCTCAGGTGTTGCTGTCCCCTAGGATCACAGTCACACTCCTCCAACAAAGTCACAAAGAACTGCCCTTCTACAAAACTGTCCTTGACCCCAAACCCAAAGGAATCACTATTCTCACACAGATCCAGAGCCAACGGTGTTGCTGTAAGCCATGAACGAAGGAGCAAAGCCAGGGAGCCCCACCACAAGAGCCATCTGTGGTAGGGACCCAGCAGCACCCTTGCAGTCACACTGGGAGCGATGGTTTCATACCTGATGCCTGGCAAAGGGGGCATCTGGCTGTGTGGCGTAGACGCTGGAGTTGGTGGCTTCAAGTCTCCTCCTTCTGCCATGGAGCTGCTGGTGGACTGAGGCACCTGAGGGCCCTGCATGGAGCCTGAACCCGCTGCAAGAACAGAAACGCATGAGCAGAGAGCCCTCCAAGAGACAGAGATGAACCACGGCCAAAGAAGTACAAGGAGCAAAACGCTGCAAGGAGAACCTGGGCCAGACTTCCCAGAAGAACCACGTGCAGTAGCATAAAGCTGAGAGGACATGTTTGCTCTCATTGTGACTTTATTCTTTACCACGTTCTTTTACACAAGGCGCCACCACCATGGCACCATGTTGTGCTGCCCAGGACATCTCACTCCAAAGGCTGATGCTCTACAGTGCACCTTCATGTTCTCTTTCTGTCGAGAAAGAAGGCGGGTTTGAGCCCTCTCCTGGAAGCGCGAGCCCTCTCCTGGAAGCGCGAGCCCTCTCCTGGAAGCCTCACCATCTTTTTAGTGATAGAAACTCCAGGATGTAAGCGGAAATCACCAAGTTAACTCTGAACAAGGCTCTGCCCTTCCAGAGGGGTTAATTCATGCAGGTCAATTCAAGCACCACTCCCAAGGATTCCTGGAACAGGGAATGCCGGAGATGCCAGATCTTTCACTGAACAACCAAACCCGTCCAGCAAGTTCCCTGGCTCCATACAGGTTGCTTTACACTACAGTAAGCTTTCATGAAAAAATCTCAGGCCATCATGTGTGATCCAGCTGTGCCACCGGCTCGAGGAGCTCTCCCTGCCCCAGATCACTGTGACACTGCCAGCTCTCAGGTTCATACACTCCTCGCAGCTGGCAAGAGCTGAACTCTTCATTAATGTTTCCATTAGTTACCATCCCCAGCACGCGATATCCCTCGGCTTCAGCCCTGCTGCTTGATGAGTCATTTCAGCTCTTCATTAAAATCCACCGAGGTCACGTCCAGGCCATGTTTGTTTACACCCCACCTTCCTGGCACCCTGTCCTCTTCTTCACGGCTCCCTCCCAGCCCAGGGAGGCCTTGGCAGAAGGAGGAGCAGAGGCAAGCTCAGCGGGGAGTTTCATTCATGGGCCCTCCCCGCCGTTCTCCTTCCCGTTCAGCTCCGCTCGCTTCCCCCAGAAATTCACCGTTTGGAACGCTGGCATCGGCAGGAAGAGGCCTCGAGACATTCCCCACCTCGCTGCCAGTTGGTGCTTGTCCCCACCCCCTGCTGTCCCTCCCACTCACAAATTCACACACGCTTGGAGCCAGGCCAGTTCCATTACTCTGGGAATTAAAACCCAACGGCAGACTGATTCCGCACCCCGGGGACGCGCCGCAGTTTGTGAGCAGGAACCCAAGCTGGGCTGCAGGAAACCCGCGCCACGTGCCTGCGCGGCACCACCCGGCCCAGCCAAGGCCCTTCTGTGAATACGTTTGGGTTTGGAGGGTTATGAATGCACACTACATGGAAAACAGCTCCAGCACCGAGACCTCTACCTAGAGCATTATCCTGCAAGGCCTTTGGATGCTCTGCAGCCTCAAAAAGCAGCCAATGTGGAATCATGCCGCGCGATCCTCAATTCACAAAGTTCCAAGGGCCACAACAGGCTGGAACGAAGGAAAATCAAAACCAATGGATTATAAAGTCCGCAAGAAGCACAAAGTGGTGTCTGCGTGGGATGCCTCAGCCCTTTGTCCAAGTGACGGGACTTCAAAATCATACAATCATGGAACAGTTTGGGTTGGAAGGGACCTCCAAGCCCACCACTTCCACCCCTGCCATGGGCAGGGACACCTTCCACTGGATCAGGGGCTCCAACCCCCATCCGACCTGGCCTTGAACCCCTCCAGGGATGGGGCAACCACCACTGCTCTGGACAACCTGTTCCAGGGCCTCCTCACCCTCACAGCAAAACATTTCGTCCTAAGATCTCATCTCAATCTCCCCTCTTTCAGCTGAAAACCATTTCTCCTCATGCTATACCTGCACTCCCTGATTAAGAGCCTCAGCTGCTGTCCACTTGGCTTTCAAACAGGGAAGGCTTTGGAGTCTGGAGATGAAGTTGAGAATGCGATTTGTGTTGTGTACTACACCCTCTGTTTGGGCTGATCCAGAGGAGCGAGAGAGAAAGGAGGAAAAAGGAAGCAGAAGAGGAGGATGAACATGGACTGATACAGCTTAAAGGATCAGAGCAGCCCTCCAGTACTGAAAGGGGCTGCAGGAAAGCTGGGGAGGGGCTCTTGATCAGGGAGTGCAGGGATAGGATGTGGGGGAACAGTTCACAGATCACCTGCACCACGGCCCTTGAAGGCAGAGTCACCACCTTCACACACTCCTGTATTGGCGAAAACAAAACAAAATATGATGCACCACCTCATCCATCCTGACAGGCATCTTGGCTGACATCCTACAAGTCCCAGGCTCCAAATGCTCTGAACATCTTTGTTCACCTCCTGGCATCTCAGAGGGCAAGAAAGTTTTTAGAAGGAGGTGGGGATGGATCTGTAGTCTAGTTTAAGCAGAACTCAGACACCGCTTTAGACAGGTCGCTCTAATGACACACAAGTTGCTTTATCTCACAAAATACACCAGGTTTGGAGCTACACCAGGACAGGCTTCCTGACGAGCGAAACAACACGATTTAGTTCTTTATAAAAACCACCACTCTAACTGAGCAGATAAATGTAGTTGCCAACAGATTATTCGGACAAGCACGCTGTCGATCAAGGGCTTAGCGGGGCTGAAACCCAACTGCAGCACAATCAAAAAAGGGTTCATTATTCCCCTTCCTCAGAAGCCAGACAAAGGTAATGCTGGGTTTCTGAACCAAAAAGGCATTTTTTGCAAAAATTACAGGAACTTCACAGCAGATAAAGCTTACTTCACGTATAGGAACAGGTTCCTGACCAGAAAAAAAAGCATCTGAACGTTTTACTTATAAGACAAAGTGGAAAATCTGAAGCTTAAAGGGTTGGCAAGCTCAGCAGTGATTCAAGTCATGAACCTAAAGCAAATAAGACAGAGTGGATCAGACTTCATGAAGACCAAAATGCACAGCAGGCACTGTTGGCCTGGACCTCATGTCCTCCTTTAACTTCTGCATTGAACACTATGCTTAATTATTCCAAAACCGGAGCCTCCCATCAAATCTGAAACAGCAGTTCATTTGAAAGGGCTTGAATTCTAGAGCACTCAACCCGTAATAGGCTCGTGGAGCTCTCTGGGCACAAAGCCTCCAAGTTCTCACTGTCTCCTCTGGCGCAAGCATCCATTGCACACCCTAAACCCAAGTCTGAACTCACCTGGAGACGGAGGCTGGATCTTCGTCTGAGATTTCTTTGAATCGGCAGCTGCAAAGATATCCGGAGGGGGGTCTTCACCTCGCTCTATCTTGCACTTGAAGGCGTAGAGACACTGGATGTACTGCTTCTTCAAAGAACTAGCTGCGCTGCTGGACGTGCCCACGTTGAGATTGGTGGCTAACTCACACCACTTCTTGTTTTTGCTGACCTGCACAACCAACCAAGAGGCTCTAAACTCAATATCCAAGTTCCTTCTCCTCCAATACATTTTCTAGGAAGAAAGCAACACTCCCCAGCTAAAACAAAGGACGCTCTAAGGGCTAAGCAAGGCAGACACAGTTGTGTTCAAACTCAGAACTAGTAGTAAACTCTCTTCCCCACCTAGAGATCATTTGAATAGGGACAGACTGCAAATCAAATTAGCCATGAGATCAGTTGACAGCCTGATGCAAAGTCAATAGAATCATGGGGTGGTTCAGGTTGGAAGGGACCTCAAAGCCCATCCAGTTCCAACCCCTGCCATGGGCAGGGACACCTCCCACTGGATCAGGGGCTCCAAGCTCCATCCAACCTGGCCTTCAACCCCTCCAGGGATGGGGCAGCCACCACTGCTCTGGGCAACCTAGGCAAGGGTGTCCCCACCCTCATAGGAAAACACTTCTCCAAGATCTCATCTCAATCTCCCCTCTTCCAACTGAAAACCATGCCTCCTTGTCCTATCTCTGCACTCCCTGATCAAGAGCCCCTCCCCAGCTTTCCTGGAGCCCCTTTCAGCACTGGAAGCTGCTCTAAGGTCTCCACGGAGCCTTTTCTCTCCAGGCTGAACAACCCAGCCTATTAAGGAAGCATTAAAAAGCATTTTTAAAATTATTATTAGCATTATTTAAAAAAGTAAAAGCAAAATAAACAGGTAAGTGGGAAGCCAGGGCTACCCCAGACCTACAAAGCTACTTTGAATCGTGTGGCCCATTGACTTGTGACTGCCAGACAGGAAGCAGCTCTGACCACAGACACCTGGTCACCCACCTCAGTCAGTCCTCTGATCTCCTTCTCTGAGATGCAGAGCCGGTAAAGGACCAAGGGCTTCCTGCCCACCGCTGGCAGATTTGTCATGCCCATGGCCTTCTCTTCAGTAAAGGCCAGGTAACGATCGACCCAGAGCTTCCTCTCGGGCTCACCACCCAGCTCGTAGAGTTTGGTGATCTTCTCATTGGCTGTAGTAGAGGAACTGGACTTCTAGGAGAAGGAAAGAGATACCAGCAGTGAGCAGCACAAAACCAGCTGGCTTACAGCAGAGAGGGTTTCAAAAAGGCAGTCAGGGAAGAGCTCCAAGTTCTGCTCAAGAACAGCTTTATATTAGACCCACACTTGTATCAGACAAACATCAGGCAGGCATTATTCGACAAAGGTATCTCAAAAATCAGCTGCTACTCAAGGAATTCACAGAACGTGTGTTTTCAAAAGTGAAAGGTGTCAGGAATGCCACAGAAACCAAACAAACCTCAAGGAGTCTTTGCAGAGAGCCATCTCTTTGAGGCATCCTTTGTGGGCTCATTTGCTAAATACAGGAGAAAACATTTAATTCAACTGCAAAGGAGTTTCCCCCTGGCTACTGCACCCTGCCAGGGTGAGAGCTGCCTCTGGTCAGCCTCTTCTCCTACTCAAGAGGGAGATGCATGCCTCAAAGGAAAGCTAAGATTTGAAGCACCTGTGACCTCAAAGCCCCTCCAGTTCCACCCCTGCCATGGGCAGGGACACCTCCCACTGCATCAGGGGCTCCAAGCTCCATCCAACCTGGTCTTGAGTGAGAGGTGTCCCTGCCCATGGCACAAGATGGAACTGGATGGGCTTTGAGGTCCCTTCCAACCCAAACTATTCCATGATTCTATGATACTAAGAAGCCATAACACGAGCAGAAGTGAGAGATCTTCTCAACGTTCTCGCAGGCAGCTGGTAGCACAAGTATCAAACTTCCAGAGCATTTGCTGTCCTTCAAGTAGAGACTATGGGCTCAGAAACTGCTTGTTTTGCTGGCTCTTTTGAGACTGGTAGCAGCAATGCAAAGAAAAACATTCCCTGAAGAACCTGTTTGCCTCCCTCTTCTGGCTTTAATACAGGATTAGGAAGAGGTTTGTTTGGGAAACAACTGTAACACTTTAGAGTCCCACCTCCCAGCTGAGAGATGAGAACCAAGTAGCTCCAAGCCTACACCAGAAACAAACCCCGCGTTGTTCACACTCCTTTGGGCAGTTTCACTCTGGCAGGTGATAATTCCTAATACTGAATCATTTTGCAAGTGTAATTGATTGCTCCCAAAGGGCTGGGAAATGCTCCTCTTCATTTCTCAACGGTTTATGAATCCAGAAGCAAACCTCTCAATTGTTCCCTCATAAATCCTAAAAAACCTCTTGTAAACACTGTTGAACCACTGTTCCAAGATGGATCTGTTCTAGGTACAGTTCAAGCCCAGCCAGGGCTGGCCACATCAAGTATAATTCAATTTTCCTACACTGAGCACTTCAACAAGGTGGTTTTTACCTTTACACTTTGGATTCAAGCCACACACTACACTGATTAGGTATTCAAAGGACCCGGGGACTTGGGAAAGGTGACCCAACAGGTCCACCTGTGCAGGTACCTTCTCCCCACTTATCAAAGGCCCAAAAGTGCAACGAGAATGTATAAATAAAGTGTGCCAGGCATCCATCAGGAATTCTAGAGAGGCTTGAACTCTTGAGTCACAAAGAGGGGAGGACACAAGAATTCTGATAGAGAAGTCCCTTTCCTGGCCTTAATGAGGGTCGGTGGGTATGGCAGCCTCACCATTCAGGCTCCTCCACAGAACTTATTACACATGGATTTAGTGGTTTATTGCAGAGCCCTCTCCAAAACACACTTGTCAAGACAATTATTTCTTTGAAATGAGTGTCCTACTCACTCATCACACTCAAGTTAAAATCCTGGTTGCAAGGAGCAATCGGATCACACGCTACAAGGACAACTTCTCTACAGCGAGAAGTCTGTCCAGGGTAAGGAGGAGGAACCCAATCGTGTTCTCTCAGGAACCACAGTCACCACTAGACAGATGCACTGTTCCAGTTACTGTGTCATGGTTTTATCTCCCTGGATGCTGACAAGGATGGAAGTCATTAGAAAAACGAAAACATTTTACCTTTGACTTGGATTCTGCTTTGGGTGTCCCATCTGCCTTATTGTTCAATTTAGTTGCGGGTGTTAATTTGACATCCCCAAGGCCTATCATTTCAGGGCTTGCTGCCATCCCTAGGAAGTCAGAAGAATCTTTAACACCGATTCTCAATATGGGACAACGAAATCAATGCAACATTTGACAGATGGTACCGGCTTACCTGCAGAGTTATTAGCCATGTTCCCACCCATCGGATAGGGCGGGCCCTGGGGGTTCATCATGCCAGCCATACTGTTAATTCCCTGTCCGTAAGGAGGTCCAGTGCCCATCATCCCACCTTGGTTCATGTTGGGATAACCAGGAGGCCTATAGAAAGCAAGGATAAAAGACATTCACTCCAAATACTGAGCATTAAGATCTTGTCCTCAAAAGAAGCAGGTTTGCTAAGAGAAGTCTACAAAGGATGTGGAGAACTGACTTTCCCCAGCTTCCTTCTCCAGCAAAAGACAAAAGATCAGGTGCTACCTGACAGTTCAGCTGCCCTAGAGTCTCATTCTCAACAGAAAAGGGGATGTAAACTAGCTCGCAAGAGGGAGCTCAATTCTGAACCTTTTCACCATCGGTCTTGTTCTGCTGCACCCGTAAAACAAACTTCATTCTAGTTGTTGTCTTCACAGGGAAGAACAGACCTGCAAACACCTCAGCCCTGTGAGAAGAGTTTATTTGTAGAGATCATAGAATCATAGAATCATAGAATAACCAGGTTGGAAGAGACCCACCGGATCATCGACTCCAACCATTCCTATCAAACACTAAACCATGTCCCTCAGCACCTCGTCCACCCGTGCCTTAAACCCCTCCAGGGAAGGTGAATCAACCCCCTCCCTGGGCAGCCTCTGCCACTGCCCAATGACCCTTTCCATGAAATAGCTTTTCCTAATGTCCAGCCTAAATCTCCCCTGGTGGAGCTTGAGGCCATTCCCTCTTGTCCTGTCCCCTGTCACTTGGGAGAAGAGGCCAGCTCCCTCCTCTCCACAACCTCCTTCCAGGTATCTGGAGAGAGCAATGAGGTCTCCCCTCAGCCTCCTCTTGTCCAGGCTAAACACCCCCAGCTCTCTCAGCCGTTCCTCATAAGGCCTGTTCTCCAGCCCCCTCACCAGCTTCATTGCTCTTCTCTGGACTCGCTCCAGAGCCTCAACACCCTTCTTGTGGTGAGGGGCCCAGAACTGAACCCAGGAGTCGAGGTGTGGCCTCACCCGTGCTGAGTACAGGGGGAGAAGAACCTCCCTGAATATTAAATATTTCCTAAGTATATCATTAGCGAAGAATTCCAAAACCCTGCTTGTCCAAGTGTTAGACTCTTAAGATTGATGAACAAGTCTCCAAGGTGGGCAAACCTTCCAAGAAAAGTGTGTTAAGTGTCACTCAACTTTTGGGTTATTCCATCCACAGCTCTGAAAGAGAGACGCAGCACAAGAAAGGGACCAGGAGAAACCTCGTTCCTCACCTCGTCTGGATGGAGTTGGCAGCTGCGTGCATGGCAGTGGCGGCTGCTTCTTGTGCTTTGCGATTCATGCCAGCGGGCGGGGGACACATCCCTGTCCCCACCTGCGGCGGGATATTTGCCATGTTGGGTCCGTAGGGCCTGTTCCCCATGGCCGCGTGGCTCATCCTCCCGGGAGGAAGCCCGCTGTACGGCGGCACACCCGTCTGCCCGTGCATCTGGCTCCCTGCTCCCATCGGGTTCATGCTTCCTCCCATTCCCGGACTGGGATAATTGGCATTGGACATCGCGTTGTAGTTTGGCTGCCTGGGAGAACCTCCTGAGGAGATAAAAAGAGAGAACGACAACATCGCTCTACCAGTTAGTTTATGAATCACCATAAAAAAAAAAAATCTTCTATCAGCAAATATTTAAAGATCACTAACAGATGAGGGGGAGTGTTAACACCTCAAGAAAAATTCGAAGTACTTCGATATAAGCCACAAAAAAAAGGTGTTTTGACATAGCCAAGCAGCAATATCGATTCAAAAGCTGCCTGAAACTCTCCCAAGGCAAAACTGAGTGGAGGAGGGGATTTGAAAAGCTCACTCAACCCTTTTCCTTCCCCTCCAAAGAAAACCAGCCCTTCTCATCTTTTACATTGGACGTACGACCTATTTTTAAATGAGGAGGAAGGCTCCTAGGTTTAGAACTACACCTAGTCCTGAAACCACTGCATTCCATCCGTCTCAACACAAATGAAGCACGGTTCCTTCCAGCTTGGAAGGAGCACACTGTTTTGTATAACCCACACATGAAGAAGGGACAAATAAAGCCAGTTTATCAAGGACAAGAGCCAGGAGCTGACTGTGCCTCACCTTGAGGTCCGTACTGCCCACCCTGGGCTCCGTAGCTTCCCATGGAGTTCTGCTGGTACGGCCCCATTCCAGCGTGCATCTGGCCTCCCGAAGACTGACGGGGAGATAAGGCTGAGCCAGGCTGGGGTGAGCTGTACTGGGGCATCTGAGGGTTCCTCTGCATGTAACCTGGTCACCCGGGGAGAGGAGCAAACTTATTAGTGCAAAGTATCCAGAGGTGCCTCTGGACACACACGTTCTTAGGGAACAGCAGCCCCTGGGAGCCACTCACAAACCCCTTTCAGCAGCAGCCGAGACACATTTTACAGTGGTTGCTATTAAGGAGACAGCGTTATCTGCTAAGATAACGGATCCAATTTCCTGGTTTATGCAGAAAAAAAAGCCCTTAGTGTCACAGGAGCAGACAGCACCACTCTAAATCCTGGGGGCTTCTCGTCATCGCTAGTTTTCGTTTGCTTATTTGCCTCCTCAGGGTGACAACTTTCAGCCAGGAGAACTGAAGCTTTACCTGACTTTCCCCCCACATCAACCTTATTCTCTTAGGGGGAAAACGTGCAATATTATTGTGAACGCCCCTCATTTTGAAGCTTAAGGTCATGGACAAACAGCATTTGTAGAAAAGCCAGTCAGAAGCCAGAGAAAACATCTTAGAAGCCACTCTAGGAGCCTGGATGGAACGGTAGAGGCCAACCAACCAAAATGAGCTCAATTTACTGCAAGGTGCCTAAACATTCAGAGGTTTTAAAGGGGCAGCTTTTAAATGCTACCTCACCATAGAATCCACGTTATCAGGCCAGGCAGTTTTTAGTTACACAGCTAGCTTTACAATTAAGTCTTTTAACTCATGCCACACACCTCGATCTTGCGCTGTGCTTGACTGGTTCACGGAAGGATGCATGATACTGTCCGACTGGCCGCTGGGCGGTCGGGGTGGCATCTGATTGCCTACACCGCAAACAGGAGAGGGGTTAATCACAAAAACTCCACACCACAAAGCCCAGGAGGCAAGAGTATTAAACACCAGGACTACAACTTGAGGAGCAGGGTATGTTAGCCGCAGCGAAGGAAAACAAGCAAGATTAGTCACGTTAACCCAGCGAGATGACAGTGCTGGTTTACCAGCCTTCTCACCCATCCTACTGCGTCCTTTAACTGTTCAAGGTGTTCGAAAGCCAACAAGTGAGATCAAAGGACCTCAAATAACCGGCCAATTCCTCCCCACTGGCCATTGTAATTCACTCCTCAGCTGCACAAGGCAGCCCCACTAGAAGATCAACACGTGCCAAGAAGAATTACCTGGTACTGCAGCAGGTGAAAGCGGACCGGAGCGGGACTGAGCAACGCTGGCTGGAGACCCGACCGGGGATGGGGAGGGTCCTCTGATGCCTGGCAGGTGAGGAGAGGTATGCGGAGAGAAAGGAGACTGAGCTGGGTTACTCTGCTCTCCTTGACTGCTGGAAATCCCTGACGTGCTTACTCCAGGACTCAGGGCTCCTTCTGTACCCACGGGGAGATCAGCTATTGAGCCAGACAGGTCCTGCAACACACAGAGAGACAGATCAGGCCAAAAATAAGAAGACATGGCACTGTGATCTCCCGTATCAGTAAGAAAGAGCGTGTTTCTCCCTTAGGGATGCTACAAATAGAAATCCGTGAACTCTGTTCATGTTATTGTCAGCAATGAAGGCAGCTGTAGACACCAGTAACTGCCAAACGCGTCTTATCCTGCTGTCTGTCTCCAAACCCAAGAGTTCCCCAGCCGGTTTGCTGAGCGCTTGCTGATGGTCCACACAATCGGCTGATTCTCCTACTTGCTTCTTAGAATTCAGTTTAGAGGCGAGAAATTAAAGAATGCATCAACGATACACAGAGAACTGCAAACAGAGGAGACTGTCCACGTGATGATGGCTTGGAAGCAAAACATGGCTCAGCCTCTGAAAGACAGAAAACTCGTGCCTCACCATAATTAATTCATAAACCTCAGATGAGCTGGGAAACTACTCACTGGCGATGGATAAAACCAAATGAAACAGAGATTTAAAAGAAAACCATAAAGTACTTTTCAGGGTTCCCACTTCCTTTTCTTCAAAGACAGCAAAAATTAGCAATTGCAGTATCAGCCTATCAAGTTCAGCGTTTCACCGGGGCAAGGCTAGAAAACACCTTTCCTATCATGTGTATCCACCCTGAAGTAGAAAAGCATAAAAAAACTTACGGAAGTTAAAACCTCAAACTGTCACAGCAGCAACTGCAAAGCGATGGCACCAAATATCATCCGGGAAGTCTCGAAAACCAGGGATACTTCCCAGATGATGATGTGCAGATCCAACACGCGCAATAATAAGGTTCAGCAGCAGTTCAGGCTTAGTCAAGACAGAGGCAGCAGTCGAGAACTTGAATGGAAAGCTGGGAAATCACAACTACTCCAGTGATGCAATGAAATCTTTGCCAGAGATTCAAAGGATGAAGAAGTGGGAGACCAAAGCTTCTCAGGACTTCACCCGTCCTTCCTAAGTCTTTCAGAGTGACCAACCTCAGATCCAAACCATTCCGGACTGAGCCCTGAATTTCAGATCAAATCCCTCCACACAGAATCCAGCCGACCAGCATGACCAGAGCCAACATCATTTAAACACCAAGCAGAAAGGCCGAGCCAACTGATAAATAGCTTGGACACCCCAGTCTTGTTTACACTGACTCGATGATGCCTTGTTTAGCAGCAGTTGGGATAGCATTTTCCCAGCTCTGTGCAGCACAGGAGGACTCGGGATACAAGATACCGCAAACTCAGCCTGCAGAAGAGCCCTATCGCTCTGCAACACCTGCCTGCCAGGTGATGTGGGAAAAGGCTCTGGCAGCACGTCCCCAGCATCTAGGCTCACCACATCCTAGAAAGTGGAGAACTGGAGTTACCGAAGAATAAAATATGACCCAAACGCCTCATCACACTTAGAATCATAGAATCACCAGGTTGGAAGAGACCCACTGGATCATCGAGTCCAACCATTCCTATCAAACACTAAACCATGTCCCTTAGCACCTCGTCCACCCGTGCCTTAAACACCTCCAGGGAAGGTGAATCAACCCCCTCCCTGGGCAGCCTCTGCCAGTGCCCAATGACCCTTTCTGTGAAGAATTTTTTCCTAATGTCCAGCCTAAATCTCCCCTGGTGGAGAGGGGAGGTTGGACAGTGACATTGGGAAGGACAAATGGGGGGTACCAGCTGCATCACATTCCGTTGTTGGTTGCAGCAGAACCATCTTGTCTATTTTAACAGTTGATCAAAATGCTTCTACAAACACCGGCAAATGCTACGTTTGAGCTGAAAATGCCAGTCTGTCAGTGGGGTGACTTAGCACATCGCCCGTCCTTCCTCCTCTCCATTACTGCCTCTGTTAGAGATCACTTCCTGCACAGCTATCTTGGAGGTAGATTTGTTCAAACATTACCTTCCTGGAAAAAACCCCTTTGTTTTATTTCAATGAAGGCTAAAAAAATGCCTAAAAAGCCTAAAAATAGCATCTAAGATCTCTTGCAATTTTCACTGCCTTCCATTGTAACATCAAAAACGTTGCTCATTTACGCAGCTCCTTGTTTTCTTTTCCTCCTGGTCAACTTTGACAAAACCCACATTCCTCCCATGGAAACCACTGGAAGTGGGAGTAAAAAGACAGTATTTTCAACATTTTGCATTAAAAAGCATCAACCAACACAAACAACCGAGAGCAAAACGCTCCTCTCCCTGGGACTCGCTGCACCTAATTCTGCCTCCGGTGTGAGACCCACCTCTCAGCTCCCCTCTGAGTAGTGAAGGGATCAGAATGTCCAGAAGCCAATTCAGTCCAAGCTAAGATGAGACAGTAAAAAACAGTATTTCCCTTAAACACATTAAGGTATTTTTAGTCTGAATCGCCAAATGCGGTTTTCATCATCACTGAAACAAAGCTGGAGGCCAAACCCCTTTGCAGGAGATTTTAAAATCCCCGCCCCAAGAGCTCGTGGCATTTCAGAGCTATCAAATCCTCAAGCCCAGAGGGGCAGAGCCCAAAGCTACAGAGATGAGCTATTTCTATGCTCAGAGGAAAAAACACAATATAAATGTACACCAAAGAAAATATAAGCCTGAAAGGACAGATACACAGCAACGGTGCAAGGTGAAACGTGAATATCCCCTTCCATTAGCAGGAGTGAGCAGCCTGCTTCTCCGAGAGGCAAAGGAGAAGGTTTGCCTCCAGGATCTGAGAGGGGTCACTGGAACCAGGAATATTCATACATGAACCAGGCAGAACGAGGGGATACAGCTTAGTAACGCCAGGCAGGAAAAGATCTGCAAGATGTGAAGCCAAACAATGTTAAAAACAGTTTGAAAATTACCTCCTAACCCACCAGCTAACGACCTTTAAAGCTGATCTCGTCAACTTCACCTATGCATCAAGGCTTAACCTAAGTACTGCGAGTCATTTAAAAACGCTGGTTTAATTAAGCAGGTTAATATAGGGTTGCTTTAGACGTGTAAGCGAGGGATCCCTGCCTTGCTAGCGCACCATCATGGACCTCGTACCCAGGAAGACACCAGCCTTTCAGCTCTGAGATCACAAACAGGACCATCAAAATCAACTGGTGAAGTGACTTTCACCTCTAAAGATCAGTAAGTTTTACACATTCAAACAATAAAGCCATTTCCCAGCAAAGATGCCAGCACAGCAGCGTTTACCAAGTGTTATCCAGCAGGACTAAGTTTCTTGGAAGCGAGACTGATGCAAGGGGAAGGTGAGAAGCCAGGACTGGAACACCTAAAAGCAACCAGCACATCCATAAGGGACTCTTTTCAACCTATCAAGTCATTTTTTTCCCCATCTATCAAGTAATTTTCCCAGGATGCCGACCGTCAAGGCACAGAGTAGAGTTTTTAACCAAACCTGACGGGTGCCATCCAGCTCCCATCTACTCAAGAGGGGAAATAGAACTCAAGGCTACCCATAAAATGGTCTGTAGAGAAACAGAGAAGCCTTTCAAATAGAGCAAATCTCATTGAAGTCATGGAGTCCCGCTGCCGGCAGCAGGTTCTGGATCGAGCCCAAGAGGAGAGGGCCAGCAAGGTTTTATTTGCCTCCCACAGAGCATCAGGAGGGGACCTGGAACTAGACGGTGGCCCCAGGAGAAGGGCTCTCCTCTCCCCTCCTCCCGCCAGCGCAGCCAATCGAGCCGAGCCGGGAGGTGAGGCTCCACAGCCGTAACTCTGCCAACTTGAAGGAAACGTCAGGGGCTGGAGAATTTCCTCACGTGTTTCCAATGTGGTTTCTATGCATTTTATTGCTCATTTGCAGATCAAAAATGCTGGAGGGATTCCAACTATTTCACACAGAATCTCACACTCCCGGCTGGCTGCAGTCCCAAAGCCTGAGTTTCTTCCCTTGAAATACTGCCCAGTGTTACTTTGGGATGTGACCTGATAGCGGAAGCCCACGGGGACCCTGAAACGATAATCGTTCCAGCTGCGATTGGTTGCCCAGCGCTGGCTGATGCCAGCACGGGTTTGTCAGTGCTGCTGACAAACAGGGACTCAGCAGCTAACGCCTCCTGTTCACACCACAACAAAAACCATGCCTGGAATCACACAATCCGGTACCCAACGGAGGAGGCAGGGAGTTCTTCCGCCTCAGGGAAAGGGTTGCAAGTCCTGGCATGACCAGCCCAAGGGAGCCTGATGCTGGAAACCGCCACGTTTCTTTTCTATGAAAAGAGGAACCACCAGTTTGCTATGTGATAGCAGCTGGTTTGTTAAACAGGGATGAAACAACAAGAAAGACTTCACATCAAAACCTTCGAGGAGAAGGGATTGAAGGCTCCGCTCCAGCCCAGCCCACCGAGCCTCAACAGTGGGAAGACTGACCAGAAAGCAAAGGGATCTCCTCGCTGGGGTTTGCAGCCTTCCCTGCTCATTGGAGAAGAGGAGGCTGAGGGGAGACCTCATTGCTCTCTCCAACTACCTGAAAGGAGGTTGTGGAGAGGAGGGAGCTGGGCTCTTCTCCCAAGGGACAGGGGACAGGATGAGAGGGAATGGCCTCAAGCTCCACCAGGGGAGGGTCAGGCTGGACATTTTCACAGAAAGGGTCACTGGGCACTGGCAGAGGCTGCCCAGGGAGGGGGTTGAGTCACCTTCCCTGGAGGGGTTTAAGGGACGGGTGGACAAGGTGCTGAGGGACATGGTTTAGTGATTGATGGGAATGGTTGGACTCCATCATCCAGTGGGTCTCTTCCAACCTGTAGATTCTAGGATTCTATGATCTCCAGCCTAAGAGTGGATGGCGAGGGAAGGAGCCGGACGACGCTGTCAGATCACTAGATAGCACTCAAGGAAATGATGATCAGGAGACGAGCATGCGGCAGAGCTTAGAAATTCCATAAGGCCGGTTGTTTCCATACAGGCGCTCACAAGCAAAACCAGAGAACAATAGCTAAATTTATTCCCTCATTCTTTCTGAAAGGGAAAAAAGCTGCTTCATTGCCTCTGACTAATCGAAACACCTACTTTCTATTACAATTTCATTTTCACTGCAGTTTCTTTTCCACTTAATTCAAGAACTATCAACACTTGGAAATCACAAGCTTGTCCTTTCCTTCCCCTTTATTTCCACACCCAAAATACCTCAATCTCCTCTATCACAAATTACACAGCTGACTGGCAGCAATTTTGGGGAAACGGGTAGACCTGTTTCTCCTTCTAAGGCACAGAAAACAGAATCTTGCATCTCATGCTTCACAAAACACTTTAGAGATAAACACAAAGAGACCTGGAGATCTTGCCATGCTCTGTCCGCACCAAACTTCTCATCCAAGGCAGCACCTGGCAAAGCTGACCTGACATTTCCACAGATCATGGAATGCTTCGAGTTGGAAGGGACTTCAAAGCCCATCCAGTTCCACCCCTGCCATGGACAAGGACACCTCCCACTGGATTAGGGGCTCCAAGCCCCATCCAGCCTGGCCTCGAACCCCTCCAGGGATGGGGCAGCAACCACTTATCCAGATAACCTGGGCCAGGGCCTCCCCACCCTCACAGGAAAATATTTCTTCCTAAGATCTCACCTCAGTTTTCCCTCGTCCAGCTGAAAACCATTCCCCCTTGTCCTATCCCTGCACTCTCTGGGTGCCCTCAGTAGCACCACGTTTTGGGAGCGTGGTAGGGACACCTGAGGAGAACAGGATCAAAGAGTCGATCGCATCCATCAGGAAGGCTGCTCAGGTATCAGGCCTTGGAAAGGAAAGTGCCTGTGAGGGACTAGCGTGGGTCTGAGACGACAGACTACAGTCACTTAGTTATTAAAGAGCTTTTCTCTTCCTTCTAAAGGTTTTTAAGTACCCCGCTTCACTCTGAGGACAAACTCCAGCCCCTTCGCAATGCTACATCACCCAAGAGGCAGGAAGCTCCCCTCTTTCTGCCAGCCATAAGGATCTTCCAACTCCCCAGCAGTGCTTCCTCTGGAAGGCACTTTCATCTCCAACATGTTCAATTTAGACTCCAAAGCGTTGAGTTATCTCGGCATGTGATGGTGCCACCATGCCAACCACAGCAGCTTGGGTGGGCAAAGTACCGGAGCAAAGGCAAGAGGCTGAATAATCACAAACTTAGACAGGCGTCTGCTCAGTGCAACGCTTGGGATTTTGAGACAATTCAGCTTTTGGTATTGTTACCTGCCTCTTTGAAACAACCGAGTGACAGAATTCCTGAAATAAGCAGAAGGAGGAAAGATTTTAGGAGAGAATAAGGTTTCGAAGGTACCAGAAATTAACTGGTGGCAGTGGCAGAGGGCTCTGCACAGCCCAGACTGGGCCCAAGTGCTGCAGCCTGATGGATCTGGCAGTCCTTTCGCTGGAAAAAGCTGCTAGGGAGAGAGCTGAAAGCTGGCAGCTCCTTTCCAAAGTCCTCCCAAAGCAGGGATGCAGCGATGGAGCAAGCTGAGGGGCTACAGCTGAGACCCTGGACACTGCCAGCTGGGGTGGCTCTGGAAAAAAACATTTGTGTGCAAGGATCTGCTTGCAAAAATGCACCTGCTGACCCAGGGAGCATGGAGAAACTGCAAACACATTAGGAAAGAACTAAGGGAATTCTCCTTTCACCCTTCCTCAGCGCAGAGGAAGGGGTAGCATAACCATGGAAACCTGGCCCATGCCAGACATTGATGTATGCCCAGCGCTACCCCTTGGGCCAGGGTGCCAGAACAGTCAATTCCTAAAAGTTGCCCCCTTCTCCCCCTTCTCCTTTTTCGCCCCCTTCTCCCCCTTCTCCTTTTTCGCCCCGCTTGCTCCCTTCTCCTTTCAATACACATTTCTATTTTCTCATGTAAAATCCTATTCAAAACCATAACCAAACCCAGTGACACAGCTCCTCCTCCAATTACGCGGCCTTATTTGAAATCACGGCATGAACTTTGGACCCACAAGGGCGCAGGCACCGGCCCATCCGAGCCGCGCAGCCGCTGCAGGACGGAGCAGAGCAGCCAAGCCCTGGGCCCCTGTCCTGTCCCACATTTGAGCTTCATGTGGAAGCAGTTTTCTCCAGGGCATTTATGATCGTGCACGTCTCCAAGACGAGTCAATCCAGCCCGCCAAAAGGAAAATGATTCCCATAAACCAAAAGCTCAGGTGTGGCAGCGTTTAACACACATGAAGTGCTGTCAGCTGAAGTTAAACACCTTTGTTTTCCCCTGCGACTGCCCCACGCAGTAGCTGAAGGTCACACCACCACGGGCTTTCCCTCCCTCACATGGTGCAGGACCTCTGGCAGGTTAAGTTTGAATGGAAAGGGAAGAGGTCGAGGTTAGTGTGCCCGACAGACTGACAAGAGGCTTCCGCACCATTTCAAGTGTCTCCAATGACACCAAGTCCGCAGCAAAAAGGAAGGGCCAAACTGATTTCCCTGCTCTACAACAACGAGCTGCTCAAGAGCGAGGGTCACCAGTGAGGTGCGTGCTTCAGCAGCCACGGCGCAGGGAGTGGCTCCGTATTCCCAGGCTGCGGCAGCGCAGGGGATGCGTGTGACGGGGCACACGGCTATTGTTCAGGATCCCAGACCAGAACTGGTCACCCTACAGCAATTCCCTGATTAAACACTGACCCGCCTTCTCACGCCGGCCAGGCTCAAAAGAAAACGAGCCCGTCCGCTCCCGAGCAAGCTGCCAGGCGTCCCTGCTGCCCACCTCCACACGGAGGTCGCCGTCTTCTTTTTCAGTAGTCTCCGTATCAGACATCGCTCCTAAGGAAACGAAAGGCTGGGGGTTAGGGGAATGTGTGCGAGGCGTGCAGGCAGGAAGCAGAGCTGAGCAGCTCGAGACCAGAATAGAAACAGGAATCGAGCCCGGCATCGAGCGCAGCGCAACGCGCTGCCGGCACAGGCTCCTGCGAGGCTGCATCGGCAGCTCCACGCGGCATCATCTCGAAAGGGATGCTGATCGGAGGCAGAGGGCTCCGCGCAGCCTGGATTGGGCTCAGGAGCTGCAGCACAGGGTGGGGAGTTTCCTCCTGGAGCACCGGGGCGGATTAAGCTCCGTTCAAACTCAGACGAAGGGGCGGGAGGAGAGAAAATTGCCACATGGACAAATAGCTGCGCAACCCAGAGAAACAGGTTGCAGTGTGAAACACGTCAATGGGGTGGCTGGAAGGTGAGGGTGATTTTGCAAGCGGCAATCCGAGCCCTTCACCACTGGAGAAATTATTAGTAAAATTAAGAATTAAAACAAACACACACACAGCCTTCCCAAGCAACCACACAGAAGTGATGGTCAGTATTGCACATACAATGAAAAGCGCTGGCAGAGAAGCCTTGGCCAGGAAGAAAATATTTCCAACTCCCAATATTGGCATAATTTGGGATAAACACCTTCCTATCAGCATAAAACACCATTCACTGATCCTGCTAATCCCAGTGTTCCAGGTCCTGGGCTCCCCAGGGCATTTCTCTGCACATCCCTGGTGATGCCCGGGCACCCAGCGTGCAGCCACCCTGCTCTGAAATGCACACAGCTCTACTCCCTCTCCAGGCAAGCAATAAGACAAGCTCAAAAGGCAAAATGCAAACCAAACAGAAGCATTCCGACATGGAAAAAGGAAATAAAAAATAGTTATAAGGAGCCTGAAGTGACCAGCAAGTTCAACTCGAAAAGGTTCTTTTCCCCTCTCCCAAAACAGATAGCCAGAATGATCAGTTTTGAGCTCAAATAATATCAAGAAAGGGTTCCTTTCCTGGGCTGCCCCTCCCTCGGCAGCACTCTCAGCTCTCTGCTGTGTTTCTGCCTGTTGCAGCGATTATTTCCAGGTCAGGGCACGCAGCTGACAGAGCTCAACTTTATTCCACTCCAAGAGCACACAAGCTGAAGTGACCACTTGGGAAGAATGGAGGATCCAAACGGTGCTCCCCCAACAGCCTCCTGAGTACCCAAATTCAGAACCTACCTGGCTTAAGAAAGGAAGAGGCAAGCAAACACAGAAATACCCCACGCTGCTGGGGATATGCACAGGAGGGCTCCTTCTGCACCAGCCAAACCCTGCAGCCTCACCCTTCTCCCCTCCCCACAAAATCCAGTTTCGTTAAACCCATTTTAGATGGGTTTAGATCCAAGACGAGAACACCTTTAGAAGTTAAACCTGGATCAGGAATTTGGCTGCAGTCGGTTATACCCCTTCCTGCCATTGCCAAGACACTTTAAGGCTTGAAAGCAGAGAGGAACCCAAGTGAAACACAGCTGGAGAAGCAAAAGCGTTTTCCAAAGAGTGCAAAATACCAAGAGTAAAACAATTCCCATTCCACAGCCAGATGAAAAGAAGTTGCCCAGAGAAGGGATGAGGTTTCTCCTTCAGGCCAAAACAAACTAAGGACTTTCTGGGGTGGGAATTCCAAAACTTTCATACAAGTTGCCCCAGTTTGCTTCATTCGCCGCAACAAAAACTCAAAGACAACCTTGCTCTTTCAGGACCCCCCATAACCCTGTCAGCATCCATCCTTCTGGTTTGGCAAGAAATCCCATCCCATGCAGAACCTTTCCCATTGAAACATTGCTGAAAACAACACAGAATCACAGAATCACAGAATAACCAGGTTGGAAGAGACCCACCTTTAAGAGAACACCTCTTACTAATGTTTTTTTTCCACAGCCCCCACAAGGGAAACTTCAGAGGAATCCCAGAAGATGCAGCAAAAAGCAAACACGATCCAGTATTCGCTGGTATCAAATTGGCTTTGCATTATAAACGGCTTCTGGGGCCAGCCTGGATGTCCTAATGCCACAGCCAGCAACCTCTGCGGTGGGGAAGGTGGATGGAAACAGCCTGGCAGGGCAACCACTGCCTTGATGCTCTGCTCCACATCCCCCTCAAAGACATCAGGAATTCTCACATTCACTTCCTTCCAGGCAGTCCATAAAAGACAAGGAGACTGGGGTAAGATACCAACCTGTCGCCTCTTCCATAACGAGACACAGAATTCCTCCCAACAAGCCTAGAACTCCAGAGAACTTGGACTGTAAATCAGTTCTGTTGCCAAGCCCAAATGGATGTCCTAGCACCCTGTTTGCTTCCCCTCTATCTTCTGCCAGCGCCTTCCACGTCTAAGCAGAAGGCAATTAACAGCTGGAAATATCTGACTCCTACAGACGCAGAATCCAAGCCTCGAAACATAAAGGCACCAAAGAAACCGGATACGACTCACCAGGAAGAATTCTTTGCGAAAGAGAAGAGACTAGGGAATCCCTTGGGAGAAAGATTCTATACTAAGGATTACTGTTCCTCGGTTACAGCCAGACACCAAAGAACACACTTCTCCCATACACAACAGCAATCTCAGTGCAGCTGAGCTGCAATCCTGACAGAGGCCAAAAGACTAAGGCCAAAGACTCGCAAAGGCACCAGGCACATTAATTTAACGCTTCCTAAGTACCTAAAAAGCAGCAATCTCCTTCCCCTGCTGCAGCTGATCCATGTTTAATTAAAGATGATGGATGGCACAACTCACCCCGATTCCAAGATATCCAACGAGCTATTCCGAGGCTTAGAAAAGGCCTAAGAACACCACAAAAAAAAATTAAAAGCCCACAAATGAACTGTGCTTCTGTAAGTCAGACATAACAGCAGAACAGGGATGAAGGAAGCCTCCTGAGTAGGATAAAACTTTCTAAACCAGACAGTCTGAGCAATATAAGGAAGATAAAAAGAAATTGATAGCACCCTTCCCCACCGCTCTTTTGTTTCTAAGCACCCACAAGCCAAACTTTGTGAAGAGATCGATGCCTGAAACAGAGCTGGCTGACACACACCTCGGTGGTCACCCCTTCCACGACATCGCCCTCTGATCCATTTCTCCATTTACACACACAGTGTTGGTCTTGTTCTACCAGATCGCAGCTGGAGGGCAAGGAACGATGAAACACGTGCAAGAATAAGGGGGAGTTTCTGCACAGGGGCTCCTTTTTTTTCCCATTTTTGACTTAGTGTGGAAGAGAAGGCCCAAAAGCACAACGGGGCAGAGTGAGCTAAAGAGCATCTGGCTTCTGTCTTTACGGTCACGGAGATGACCTGAAGGGCTGGAGCACCTCCTGTACAAGGACAGGCTGAGAGCATTGAGGTTGTTCAGCCTGGAGAAGAGAAGGCTCCGGGGAAACCTTAGAGCAGCTTCCAGTACTGAAAGGGGCTCCAGTAAAGCTGGGGAGGGCAGGGATAAAACAAGGGCAAGCAGTTGTAAGCTGAAAACCTGATCTGGTGGGAAGTGTCCTTGCCCATGGCAGGGGGTTGGAACTGGTTGGAACTTTGACAGACTTGCAACCCAAACCATTCCATGATTCTATGACCCTCAAATGCAAATTATTTGGTGATAAAGCCAAGAAAAGAAGATAACTGGAAAGAAAGCCTGTTTGAAACATAAATAAGCTTTACAGCCAAGCTAGTCTAAAAGCTGCACTGATTTTTTTGCAAACCTCTTTAGCGCATTATTAAAAACTGGTGGACATTTCAAACATTTAAACTGGATCAGATTCCCTTACTTCCAGGTTCCTTCACCTTTACAGCGCAGATGGCTCTTTTCTTAAACTGCTTGGGAAAACTTGAAAGGGGCCAAATATATTAAACCACAAGGTATAAAACAAACTCCCACTTGGTACTTAGAAGGAGCCACTTCTGCTAAGCAGAGCAACTAACTCCTACAATCTGAGTCAGAGGGCGCTGATTGGTAGGATTCAGGAAGGCTCCATCAACAATGCTGCTGAACAGGACTTCCCACCGTTCTGAGCTAGAGCAATTGCTTCAATTACTTCAGCAGCTTCGCTTTTCCTACGTTCTTCACCAGAAGATGGGTCACATGGAAGAACTTGTGCAGAGGCAGAGTGAAAAGAAAAGCTATTTAAAAGGATTTTTTTTTTCCCTAGGCCTCAGAACAAATTAAATCTTTGTAATCAGGGTCCAAAAGGAGGAAGAAAAAAAAAGGAAAAAGAAAGAAAGAAACAACCCACAACTAGTCCCATTAGGTGGTCAGAACCAGAATCACTTTGTATTTGGGGTGACAATTTGTACCCACACTCTGAAGGAGTTATTTGAAGGGGCTCACAACAAAGCCATTCTTGCTGCCGTGAGCAAAAATAACTTTGCTATGTACACAGCTCGCTCTCCTCTGCCCAATCCAACTGCAGCTCTGAAACCTCAGCCAGCGCTGAAACACAAAAATAAAAGCTCACTCACTTTCTATGGGTTACTATGAAAGAAAGCAGCAAAATCGGAACTCGACAGCTCAAAACTCATCCTCTGAGGCAGAGGCACAGACTAGCCTGTGCAAATCAATCCAACTCTGAATCCTGCTCTGTTTTCTTGGTGAAGTTTCAAGCCACCCAAGTCCCAAACCTGCTAGGACATCAGGCACCAACCTCACACCCAGCTGTTCACCATACACACAGCAAGCAGATTTAGTACAGAAAAGACAACTTAATTCTCCTTCCGCCAAGGAAGGTTCTACCTGGCGCTGATCTTCCTCACCCTGGGTACTAAGAAACTTGTCTTTTTCAACAATTGTTCCGTTAGATTGGGCCAAAGCAGCTGAAACCAGCAGTTCAAGGATCCAACAACACCGACAGGGAAGCACACGGCCACTCGCTACCCACCGTTGCGACACCGGGCAAGGAACCCAAGTGGGACATAAACGAGATGCCATCACCACAGGTCAGGGCCTATTCCAACAGCAGTCAGGTACTTCAGACACTGCAAACAAAGCTCAGACACCCTCTTAGCTCCAACACGCAGACCAGACCATTCAGGGTTAAACGTTACTCGCAAATCCATTACTTCTGTAAATTACATTTCATCTCCAGTGGGAAGCCAGAAGCTAATGACTTAGTAAAAAGCACAGGCAGCCTCCATCATTCCCATCTCCATGTAGAATACTACCAGTGCTAATTTATCCTGCTGTGCTTCTGATTGCCCTCGCCCCGTTCACTTCTAGATCAGCTCCCCACTCACCGGCAGGCTAGAAGGCCTGGACTGAAGAGTCAAGTTCATATCTTCTTGCCCTTTACTGGAAGCCACTGAGGGAGCAGACGACGCCTGGGACCCAAACGAGTCTTGAGATAACTCCTGAAACAGCAAGAAACACCAAAAAAAACCCCACAAATGGGAATAAAATCAAGGCTCTGCTGGAATCTCTCTGGTATATTCTTGTGTGGTGGAGGAATTTGCCCAAAACAGGAAATAATCACAGAATCACAGAATAACCAGGTTGGAAGAGACCCACTGGATCACTGAGTCCAACCATTCCTATCAAACACTAAACCATATCCCTCAGCACCTTATCCACCCATGCCTTAAACACCTCCAGGGAAGGTGACTCAACCAATTCCCTGGGCAGCCTCTGCCACTGCCCAATGACCCTTTCTGTAAAGAATTTTTTCCTAACGTCCAGCCTAAACCTCCCCTGGCGGAGCTTGAGGCCATTCCCTCTTGTCCTCTCCCCTGTCACTTGGGAGAAGAGGCCAGCTCCCTCCTCTCTACAACGTCTTTTCAGGTAGTTGGAGAGAGCAATGAG
This sequence comes from Phaenicophaeus curvirostris, assembly GCF_032191515.1. Taxonomy (NCBI): domain Eukaryota; kingdom Metazoa; phylum Chordata; class Aves; order Cuculiformes; family Cuculidae; genus Phaenicophaeus; species Phaenicophaeus curvirostris. The sequence continues at coordinate 1,328,077 of NW_027206673.1, read as the reverse complement.
GTCTCCCCTCAGCCTCCTCTTCTCCAGGCTAAACAACCCCAGCTCTCTCAGCCGCTCCTCATCAGGCCTGTTCTCCAGCCCCCTCACCAGCTTTGTTGCTCTTCTCTGGACTCATTCCAGATCCTCAACATCCTTCTTGTGGGGAGGGGCCCAGAACTGAACACAGGATTCGAGGAGCGGTCTCACCAGTGCCGAGTCCAGAGGGAGGATAACCTCCCTGGACCTGCTGGTCACGCCGTTTCTGATCCAAGCCAAGATGCCATTGGCCTTCTTGGCCGCCTGGGCACACTGCTGGCTCATATTCAGTCGGCTGTCAGTCGGCCTGTAGTTTCCTGGATCCTCCCTGTGACCCTTCTTGTAGACGGGCACAACATCAGCCTCCAGTCCAGTGGGACTTCCCCAGTCTTCCAGGACTGTTGGAAGATGATGGAAAGGGGTTTGGCCAGCACACCCGCCAGCTCCTTCAGTACCCTAGGGTGAATCCCGTCCGGCCCCATAGACTTGTGGGTGTCTAGTCGGGCTAGCAAGGCTCTGACCACCTCCTCTTGGATTACGGGAGCCTCATTATGCTCCTCTAGCTCCTGGGTTTGTACACAGACGGAACGACCCTCCTTACAACTAAAGACTGAGGCAAAGAAGGCATTAAGTACCTCAGCCTTTTCCTCATCCCCTGTTACTGTTGTTCCTTCTGTGTCCAATAGGGACTGTATGGTCTCCCTAGTCCTCTTTTTATTATTTATATATTTACAGAAGGATTTTTTGTTATCTTTCACTGACTTGGCCAATCCAATCTCTAGTTGAGCCTTAGCCCTTCTGATTTTTCCCTACACAGTCTCACTTCCCTCCTGTAGTCCACCCAAGAGGCCCATCCCCTCTTCCAGAGCCCATAAACATTTCTCTTCTTCTTGATATCCCTCAAGATCTCTCTGTTCAACCAAGCTGGCTTTCTCCCCTGCCGGCTTTTTTTCCGGACCACGGGGATGGCTTTCTCCTGAGCTGCTAGGACCACCCTTTTGAAGAGCTCCCAGCCCTCCTGGGCTCCCTTGCCCTTGAGTACTGTCTCCCATGAGACTTCACCAACCAGCCTGCTGAAGAGATCAAAGTCTGCCCTCTGGAAATTTAATGCTACCGTCTTGCTAACCACCCTCTGCACTTCACCTACAACAGAAAATTTTATCATCTCATGGTCGCTTAGTCCTAGGCGTCCACCTACCGCCACATCCCCCACAAGGCCTTCTCTGTTCACCAACAGCAGGTCCAGGAGGGCACCCTCCCTCGTTGGTTCATTCACCAACTGTGCGAGGAAGTTGTCTCCCACGCCCTCCAGGAACCTCCTAGACTGCTTCCTTTCTGCTCTATTGTACACCCAGCAGATATCAGGCAGATTGAAGTCTCCCACCAGAATGAGAGGCATCGATCTAGAGATTGACCGCAGCTGTTTATAGAAGAGCTCATCAGCTGCTTCTCCTTGGTTGGGTGGTCTGTAACAGACTCCCATCACTATGGGTCCCTATAGGCTCTATGGGGTCTCTATGGGGTCTCTATGGGGTCTATGGGGGCTCTATGGGGGCTCTATAGGGTCCCTATGGGTCACTATGGGCTCTATGGGGTCACTATGGGCTTTATGGGGTCTATGGGGTCTCTATGGGCTCTATGGGGTCTCTATGGGTCCCTATGGGCTCTATAGGGTCACTATGGCCTCTATGGGGTCTCTGTGGGGTCTCTATGGGGTCCCTATAGAGTCTATGGGGTCTCTATGGGCTCTATGGGGTCTCTATGAGTCCCTATAGGCTCTATGGGCCCCTATAGAGTCCCTATGGGGTCTCTATGGGTCCCTATTGGGTCTCTGTGGGGTCTCTATGGGGTCCCTATGGGTCTCTATAGCCCCTATAGAGTCCCTATGGGGTCTCTATGGGTCCCTATTGGGTCTCTGTGGGGTCTCTATGGGGTCCCTATGGGTCTCTATAGCCCCTATAGGTCTCTGTTCTCTATAGGTCCCGGTGGATCCCCCGGAGCTGGAAGCCAAGGGGGGAAGGGCCGATCCAGGTGAGGGGGGGTGGGTGGGGTGGGGGGGCTGATGGGGGGCGTGGCCTCTGCAAGCCCCGCCCCCTCTTCTAACCATGTTACTCCCTCCCACAGGCCCCTCCCCCTTCCTGCTGGAGCTGCGGGGGGGCGGGCCCCCACCCCGATCACGTGACCCGGAGGCTGCAACAGGTGGGCGGGGCCTCTATGGGGTCTCTAGGGTCTCTATGGGGTCTCTATGGGGTCCCTATGGGGTCCCTATGGGTCTCTATGGCGCCCTATGGGTCCCTATGGGGTCTCTATGGGTCCCTGTGGGTCCCTATGGGGTCTCTGTGGGTCTCTATGGGGTTTCTATGGGTCTCTATGGGGTCTCTATGGGGCCCCTATGGGTCCCTATGGGTCCCTATGGGCTCTATGGGTCCCTATGGGGTCTCTATGGGTACCTATAGGTCTCTATGGGGTCCCTATGGCTCTATGGTGCCCTGTGGGTCTCTATGGGTCTCCGTGCGGTCCCTATAGGTCTCCGTGGGGTCCCTATGGGTCCCTATGGGTCTCTATGGGGTCTCCATGGGGTCTCTATAGGTCCCTATGGGTCTCTATGGGCTCTATGGGTCCCTATGGGTCCCTATGGGGTCTCCATGGTGTCTCCATGGGGTCTCCATGGGGTCTCCATGGGGTCTCTATTGGTCCCTATGGGTCCCTATGGGTCTCTATGGGGTCTCTCTGGGTCCCTATGGGTCTCTATGGGTCCCTATGGGGTCTCTAGGGGGTCTCTAGGGGGTCTCTATGGGTCTCTAGGAGCACTATGGGGCTCCCATTGATCCCTATTGGTCCTTATTGATCCCTATTGGTCCTTATTGATCCCTATTGGTTCCCATTGGTTCCCATTGATTCTATTGGTTCCCATTAGTTTCTATGGGTCCCTATGGGTCTCTATTGATCCCTATTGATTCTATTGGTTCCCATTGGTTTCTATGGGTCCCTATGGGGTCCCTATGGGCCCCTATGGATTCTATGGGTCCCTGGGGGTCTCTCTCTCCCCGCAGCGCGAGTGGGGCCGCAGCTTCTCGGCCGTGGAGCAGAACCGCCTGAGCTCTCGGTGAGGGGATCTCTGGGGCCGGGGGTGGGGGTGGGGGGCGGGTTATTGATCCGTGGGGCAGGGGGTGATCGATCCCCGCCCCCCCCAAAGATTCCTGCCCAACGCCGAGGTGTTCGCGGCCGCCTACCCCCACAAGGCTTTCTGCGGCGTCTTCAACGGCAACGGCTCCCTCTTCGTCTCCGCCTGCCAAGGTACCTGGGGGGCTCCCTTGGTCCCTATTGATCGGTATTGATCGCTATTGGTTCCATTGATCCCATTGGTTTCCGTGGTCCCTATGGGTCCCCATTGGCTTCTATGGGCTCTGTGGGTCCCCATTGGCTTCTATGGGTCTCTATGGGGCACTATGGGGCTCCCATTGATCCCTATTGATCCCTATTGGTTCCATTGATCCCTATTGATTCCTATTGGTCCCATTGATTCCATTGATTCCATTGGTTTCCATTGGTTTCCATGGGCCTCTATGGGTCCCCATTGGTCTCTATGGGCCTCTATGGGTCCCCATTGATCCCTATGGGGCTCTATGGGGTCTCTATAGGTCCCCATTGATCCCTACAGGGTCTCTATAGGTCCCTGTTGGTTCCCTATGGGTCTCTAGTGATCTCTGTGGGTCCCCATTGGCTTCTATGGGGTCCCTATGGGTCCATATTGATCCCTATGGGGTCTCTGTGGGTCCCTATGGGTCCCCATTGATCCCTATGGGGTCCCCATTGATCCCTATGGCGTTCCCATTGATCCCTATGGGTCCCCATTGATCCCTATGGGTCTCCATTCATCCCTTTGACTCCCTATTGATCCCTATGACTCCCTATTGATCCTTTTGACTCCCTATTGATCCCTGTGTGTCCCTATGATCCCTGCGGGCCCCTGTGGGTCCCCGCTGACCGCCGGGGGGCTCCCCTGTCCCCCCCCGAGACCACTCCCTGCGTGTGTACGGGGCGGCGGGGCGGGGGCTGCGGCTGCTGCGCTCCACGCGGGGCCGCGACGTGGGCTGGAGCATCCTGGATGTGGCCTTCACCCCCGACGGCCGCCACGGCCTCTACTGCAGCTGGTCCCCCTACGGTCAGCCAGGGGGGCGGGAACGGGGCTCAAGGGGGTCTCCATGGGGGCTCCATGGGGTCTACGGGGTCTCTACGGGGTCTCTACGGGTCCCTATGGGGTCTCTATGGGGTCTCTACGGGTCCCTATGGGCTCTATGGGTCCCGGGGGGTCCCTATGGGTCTCTCCCCCCGCCCAGTTCACGCATTCAACATCCACGGGGAGGACGAGACCCACATGGCCATGGATCTGCGGTGAGTTATGGGGCAGGACCCCTCTTCTATGGGGCAGAACCCCCTCTATGGGGCAGGACCCCTCTATGGGGCAGGACCCCCTCTACGGGGCCCCATCTCCTCGCTATGGGGCAGGATCTCCTCGCTATGGGGCAGGGTCCCCTTTCTATGGGGCAGCCCCCCCTGTGTCCCCCCCCAGCCCCCCGGATCGGCGCTTCGCGCTCTTCTCTCTGGCCGTGGGGCCGGGGGGGCAGGAGGTTTGGGGCGGCGCCAACAACGGCTGCGTTTACGTCTACGACCGAGGGGGCCAGCGCCGCGTCCTCCGGGTCAGCGAAATTGGGAATTGCGAGGAAAATTTGGGGAATTTTGGGGAAAATTTGGCGAATTTGGGGAAAATTTGAGGGAAATCGTGAAATTTAGGGGGAAATTTGGGAATTTTGGGGAAAATTTGGGGAATTTCAGAGACAATTTGGTGAATTTTGGGGGAAATTTGGCAAATTTCAGGGAAAATTTGGCAAACTTGGGTGAAAATTTGGGGAATTTGGGGGAAATTGTGAAATTTTAGGGGAAATGTGGGGAATTAGGGAGAAATTTGGGGAATTAGGGAGAAATTTGGGGAATTAGGGAGAAATTTGGGGAATTTGGGGGGAAGTTTGGGGAAAATTTGGCATATTTTGGGGAAAATTTGGCAAATTTTGGGGAAATTTCGCAAATTTTGGGGAAAAATTTGGGGAATTTGGGGGAAATTGTGAAAATTTGGGGGAAATTGCAAAATTTGGGGGGAACCTTGGGGGAAATTTGGGGGGAAATTGCGAAATTGGGGGGAAATTTGGGGAGTTTTGGGGGGGAAATTGAGGAATTTGGGGGAAATTTGGGGAGTTTGGGATGAAAATGGGAAGTTGGGTGGAAAATGGGGAATTTGGGGGGAAAATGGGGATATTTGAGGGGGAAAATTTGGGAATTTGGGATGAAATTGGGGAAAATTTGGGGGGAAAATGGGGAAATTTGGGGGGAAAATGGGGAAATTTGGGGGGAAAATGGGGAAATTTGGGGGGAAAATGGGGATTTGGGGGAGAAAATGGGGAGATTTGGGGAGAAAAATGGGAAATTTGGGGGGAAAATGGGGAAATTTGGGGGGAAAATGGGGAAATTTGGGGGGAAAATGGGGAAATTTGGGGGGAAAATGGGGAAATTTGGGGGGAAAATCAGGGAATTGGGGGGAAAATGGGGAATTCGGGGAGAAAACGGTGAATTTTGAAGCAAAATCTGGGAATTCGGGGGGGGAGAAGACGCAAAGAAGGTGGAGGTGGTGGAACTGGGATGGTGGCCAGAAGGTCTGGAGATGCCGGGGGGGGGAACTGGGAGCACTGGGAGGGGGACTGGGAGGTAGTTATGGGGCACTGGGGTGGACTGGGGTGAACTGGGAGCAACTGGGAGCTACTGGGAGGGAAATAGGGAGGAGGAACCCGTGGTGGGATGGTCTTCAGAAGCTTGGGAGATGCTGTAGGAGCTACTGGGAGCACTGGGAGGGGGACTGGGGGTGACTGGGAGGTAGTTACGGGGCGCTGGGGTTAACTGGAGTGAACTGGGAGCAACTGGGAGCTACTGGGAGGGGGAGAGGGAGGAGGAACCCGCGGCGGGATGGTCTTCAGAAGCCTGGGAGATGCTGTAGGAGCTACTGGGAGCACTGGGAGGGGGACTGGGGGTGACTGGGAGGTAGTTATGGGGGACTGGGGTGAACTGGTGTTTACTGGGGGGGTCAGGTGGAGGTGCACGAGGCGGACGTGAACGCGGTGGCGCTGGCAGACGCGGGGGGGCAGCTGGTGCTGAGCAGGGGGGACGACGGGCTGGTGCGGCTCTGGGACCGACGGAGCCTTGGCCACCGTGGCCACCGCCCCGTCTGCCGCCTGGCCGGGCACCGTGGGGGGGTCACCTTCATCCACAGCCCGGTGAGGGGGGGCACTGGGAGGGACTGGGAGGGACTGGGAGGGGATTGGGAGGCACTGGGAGGGGATTGGGGGGCACTGGGATGAACTGGGAGGGGGAAAGGGGGGATTGGGAGGCACTGGGATGAACTGAGAGGGGGAAAGGGGGGACTGGGAGGGACTGGGATGAACTGGGAGAGGGAAAGAGGGGACTGGGATGAACTGGGAGGGGACTGGGAGGCACTGGGAGGGGGAAAGGGGGGACTGGGATGAACTGGGAAAGGACTGGGAGGGGATTGGGGGGGACTGGGATGAACTGGGAGGGGGAATGGGGGCACTGGGAGGGACTGGGATGAACTGGGAGGGGATTGGGAGGCACTGGGAGGGGATTGGGAAGAACTGGGAGGGACTGGGATGAACTAGGATGGGGAAAGAGGGGACTGGGAGGCACTGGGAGGGGATTGGGAGGCACTGAGAGGGGATTGGGAGGCACTGGGAGGGGGAAAGGGTGGACTGGGGGGGAATGAGGGGGACTGGGATGAACTGGGAGGGGGAATGGGGGGGACTGGGAGGCACTGGGAAGGGACTGGGAGGCACTGGGATGGAATGGGAGGGGAAAGGGGGGATTGGGAGGCACTGGGAGGGGGAAAGGAGTCACTGGGGAGGGGAAAGGGGGAACTGGGATGAACTGGGAGGGGGAAAGGAGGGACTGGGATTCACCCCTATTTACCCCGATGACACCTTAATTACCCCCATAACCTCTGAATTCGCCCTTAATCCGCCGTTAATTACCCTTAATGACTCCCCTAATCCCTTAATGAGTCTCCTAACCCCTTAATTACCCCAATAACCTCTCAATTTCCCAGTAATTAGCCCTTCATTAAACCTTCACTACCCCTTTCCCCCCCAATTACCCCCATAACCTCTCAATTCGCCCTTAATCACCCCTAATTACCCCATATCCCGCCTCTATCCCCCTATTTACCCCTTTAATTACCTCAACAACCGCCCCATTCCCCTTTAATTACCTTTAATTACCTTTAATTAACGCCCCCTCTCCTCACGCTCCATTTCCCGCCTCGCCTTTCCCGCCCTTTTTGTTGCCATGGCGGCCGCGCGCGGGGGGGGGGGGGGGGGCGCGCGCGCGTGCGTGGCCACGCCCCCTTTTTTACGTGATGACGTCACCCCCCAGCGGCGGCGGCGCTGCTTCCGGGGGACCCGTCGCTGCAGACGTTCCGGGGTCACGTGGTGCTGCACACGCTGCTGCGCTGCCGCCTGGCGCCCGCCGGGGGGCGCGCGCTGGGGGCGGGGTGCGCCTCGGGAGGCGTCATCGGTGAGCGACGCGGGGGGTTTGACGTCATCGGGGAGCGACGGGGACGGGAAGGGGAAAGCGTGGGAAAAGGGGCTGAGGGGGGATCTATGGGGCAGAGGGAGGGGTCTGTGGGGCAGAGGGAGGGGTCTGTGGGGCAGAGGGAGGAATCTATGGGTCAGAGAGGGGTCTATGGGGCAGAGGGAGGGGTCTGTGGGGCAGAGAGAGGGGTCTGTGGGGCAGAGGGAGTGGTCTGTGGGGCAGAGGGAGGGGTCTGTGGGGCAGAGGGAGGGATCTATGGGGCAGAGAGAGGGGTCTATGGGGCAGAGAGAGGGGTCTATGGGGCAGAGAGAGGGGTCTATGGGGCAGAGAGAGGGATCTACGGGGCAGAGAGAGGGATCTACGGGGCAGAGAGAGGGATCTACGGGGCAGAGAGAGGGATCTGTGGGGCAGAGAGAGGGGTCTATGGGTCACAGATTGGATCTATGGGTCAGAGAGGGGTCTGTGGGGCAGAGGGAGGGATCTATGGGGCAGAAGAGGGATCTGTGGGGCAGAGGGAGGGATCTATGGGGCAGAAGAGGAGTCTATGGGTCCGGGTGGGTCTCTATGGGTCCGGGGGGTGGATCTATAGGGCAGAGGGCACCCCCTGACCCCCTCGTTCCCCCCCCGTCCCCCCCCCCCGCAGTGTACGACGTGCTGACGGGGCGGGTGCTGCGGCGGCTCAGCCGGCACCGCGGCTGCGTGCGCGACGTCTGCTGGGGACCCCAGCCCTGGCGCCTCGCCAGCGCCTCGGTGCGCACCTGGGGGGACGCCATGGGGCAGCTATGGGGCAGCCAGGGGGCCCCGTCAGCTTCCGGTGCTTTCCGTTGGGTTCTATAGGTCCCCATTGGGTTCTATAGGTCCCCATTGGGTTCTATAGGTCCCCATTGGGTTGTATTGGGTCCCCATTGGGTTCTATGGGTCTTTATTGGGTCCCCATTGGGTTCTATAGGGTTCTATGGGTCCCCGTTGGGTTCTATGGGGTTCCTATTGGGGTCTCTATGGGGTCCCCATTGGGTTCTATGGGTCCCCATTGAGTCCCCATTAGGTTCTATTGGTTCTTATTGGGTTCTATGGGTCCCCATTGGTTTCTATTGGGTCCCCATTGGTTTCTATTGGGTCCCCATTGGTTTCTATTGGGTCCCCATTGGCTTCTATGGGTCCCCATTGGTTTCTATGGGGTCCCCATTGGTTTCTATGGGGTCCCCATTGGTTTCTATGGGTCCCCATTGGGTTCTATAGGGTCCCCATTGGGCTCTATAGGGTCCCCATTGGTTTCTGTGGGTCCCCATTGGGTTCTATAGTGTTCTATGGGTCCCCGTTGGGTTCTATGGGGTTCCTATTGGGGTCTCTATGGGGTCCCCATTGGGTTCTATGGGTCCCCATTGGGTTCTATGGGTCCCCATTGAGTCCCCATTGGGTTCTATGGGTTCCCCATTAGGTTCTATTGGTTCTTATTGGGTTCTATGGGTCCCCATTGGTTTCTATTGGGTCCCCATTGGTTTCTATTGGGTCCCCATTGGTTTCTATGGGTCCCCATTGGTTTCTATGGGTCCCCATTGGGCTGTATAGGGTCCCCATTGGTTTCTGTGGGTCCCCATTGGGTTCTATGGGGTCCCCATTGGGTTCTATGGGGTCCCCATTGGGCTCTATAGGGTCCCCATTGGGTTCTGTGGGTCCCCATTGTGCTCTATAGTGTCCTCATTGGGCTCTATAGGGTCCCCATTGGGGTCTCTATGGGTCCCCATTGGGTTCTATGGGTCCCTATTGGGGTCCCCATTGGGTTCTGTGGGGTCCCCATTGGGTTCTGTGGGTCCCCATTGGGTTCTATGGGGGCCCCATTGGGTTCTATGGGTCCCTATTAGGGTCGCCATTGGGTTCTATGGGGGCCCCATTGGGTTATATTGGGTCCCTATTGGGTTCTATGGGTCCCTATTGGGGTCCCCATTGGGTTCTATGGGTCCCTATTGAGTTCTATGGGTCCCCATTGGGTTCTATTGGGTTCTATGGGTCCCTATGGGGCAGGGGGAGGATCTATGGGGCAGGGCTGGGATGTGTGGGGCAGGCCCTCTGGCTCTGCCCACAGTGGGACGGCACCGTGCGCCTCTGGGGCTACCGCAGCCCCCAAGCAGAAGAGGACGAGGAGGAGGAGGAGGAGGAGGAAGGCGCCCCCCAATAAAGGCCTCTGCCCCACAAGTGGCTCCCGGGCTCTTAATTGGGGGGCAGATGGCGGCCTGCGAGCCCCCTGCCCCATAGATCCCTCCCTCTGCCCCATAGATCCCTCCCTCTGCCCCATAGATCCCTCCCCAGCCCCATAGATCCCCACACAGACCACAACCGCGGAGAAGCTTTGAGATCTTGACGCTCGCCCCACACTTATGGGGCTGGGCGGGGGGGTGGGGGGTGGCTGGTTATGGGGCAGCGCCGTGGGGCAGGGCCGTCGCCTCAGGAGGAGTCGGCATCTGGGGGGAGAAAGGGGGTGGTGTGCCCCATAGATCCCTCTCTGTGCCCCATAGATCCCTCCCTCTGCCCCATAGATCCCTCCCTCTGCCCCATAGACCCCTCCCTGCCCCGTAGACCCCTCCCTGCCCCATAGATCCCCCCCCACACCCACCCTGCCCCCCGGCGGGTGCCATCTTGGCTCGGCAGGTGACGAAGGCATCGAAGACGAAGGCGAGAAGGAGGCTGAAGGTCTAAGAAGGGGGGGGGCGGTCACTTAGGGGGCATCCGTGGGGCTGGGGATCTATGGGGCAGGGGGGGTCTGTGGGGCGGGGGGGGGGCCACTCACGAAATCTTTGCAATTTGTTAATTAGCACTAGAAAGGGGTAATTGTTGCCATTTCGGTTCTTAAGTTGTCACTGGAAAACAGGATTAGAGGAGGAAGGATTTCTCTAAGCCTCGGGAGAAAAGCTATTGCCGTGGAATATTGATGCAAGAAGAAATTCTTATATTCTGTGCTCTTCAGTGTACTTAGGAAAATAGTTCACTGCCAGTCATGATTTACTGTTATGATATTTCTCTTCTGTAATTCATAGGAACAATCAGAGAAGGCTGAGTTCTATTGAAGCCAACCTTTTTCTGCTCCACCTCTCTGGTGATTCTCCTACTCTGTTCCCGCTTGGCAGCTGACAGCAGCGAAGCTCTCCTGGCTCCAAGTGCCCACTGTCTGCCCCTGCTCTCCTGAACTCCTGCTATAAAATCTTCCCTGGTGAAAATATCCCAGCAGAGGTGTGCTGCTTTCTGCACTTGGCGTAGGTGCCTGGAGAAGGAGGCTATTCACTTCAGCTAATGCTGGCTGGTGTTTTCTTAATCTGCCTTTTCTTCTTCTACAGACAATTTTCTTAGGTCTGTGTTTGTTAAGAAGAGGTAAGATATCTTCTTTAGGACTAAGTTGTCTTTGAAGTTCCTTTATGAAGTTAGCCTTGTACGTCATAACAGGTACTGGGCTTTATTCAATGGAACTACAAAATGCTTAGACAAGCAAATGATGTAAGGAATAGTGGAACTGTGTGTTGTTTGGAAAGAGCTGTGCAAACTGCTGCCCAATGTAGATTGATGTGCTGAAGATTTATTTCTCAAAATTCAACATTTTTTAGAACACCTCAGTATTATCTTGGATAAATGCAAGATGTTAAATCAAACATGGCTCTTACGAGGGGGAGCAAATGGAACTAAAACAGTGGCAGCGACGAGATGTTCTCACAGTGATTACTTGGGTCCTCGGGGGAAACCATGAAATGGGAAATAAATCACATTCTGGCCCCCATCAGCGTGCTATGTATCGCTTTTCTTAAGCAGGTCTTGGGGTAAAGAGCATACTAAAGCCTGAAAGGTTCTTGTGTGGGCAGAGAAAGAAAAGCATCACCGTCAGGATGTCAGCAGAGAGGGAGTGAAAGAATGGGAAAGAGAATAATTTGTTTTACCAGCTCCGGGATGGAGGTGTTCTAAAAATGACTAAAAGAACAGGGTAAGATGTATGTAGATAGAATCCATCCCTAGAGACTTCTTATTGTTTCTCTGCTCCAATCTTCATGTTAATACCTTTGGGTGAAAGAACTAATAATTATTTGCGTTGTAGAGGAGTGGTTTTCAAGGCTCGTTTTAATAGGAATTGTCATGGCGTTGTGAAAGAGCAAGAGTTAAAGGTGTTGTGTTAACAGGACTGGGAAGCAGACGAATAGTCCCGAGAGCTCTTCTGGGAGTGGGGGATTTCATCCAGGAGGAGAAGGCGGCTGCATAATCCTTTCCCCGAAGAGGTGAGTGCTAGAGGATGTAGGAGGAGTCTGAAGATGAGCTCATATTGCAACTTCTGACACCTACTGATTGTTTTAATTCAAGCATTCCAGAAAATCTGTTAAAAATTCATGCAGTTCGTTTTACTTTTCTAGTTTGGAATAATTGCAGTAGACTAGCAGGCTCCCATTTGGTTATAAGCTCTCCTAGATTTCCCCAATATAAACTACTTCATATTGTTCCCCTGGGAATTTAATTGCATTAAGAAATGATTGGCCCTGATAGACTTCTATGGTCTGTGATAATTATAATGGAATAAGATATCCATATAAAAGCATAAAATGATGCTGAAGCACATGCGTTTTGATCATTAATTAGTGAACTATCAAAGGCATTGCAGATGGAACTGGTTTTTTGCTTTTTAGAACAGAGCCTGACCACTGCAGCCTCAACTGTGTAGTAAGCTTATTTTTAGTCCTTCTTGCTTTAGTGAATACATCTGAACGTGTATTTATGTACATATTCAACTCTGCTGTGAACTTTGTAATGCTTTAAACCTTCCTGCGGAGAAGTCTGAGAGGTAGGTTTCCTTCTGGAAGAGGCCAGTGAGGCTGCTCCGTTGGTCCAGAAAGCTCTTTCTGTAGCAGTTTACTGTTTTCTTAGGGTGATACCAAATCTCCCCGTACTGGTTAATGGAGCAGCTGGGACCTGCTAACGAGCTGGTTCATAAGGAAACAGCTTACTCGTATAAAAGCAGCAAAGCTAAAAGCCGTTTGAAATCTGTGGTTCAGGAGTACTAGGGTTTTTATTCTCCTGTCCCCCAAAATCACTCTGTGTTCTGCCCATCTGGATTACTGTCAGGGGGGTTGGATTAATTAGATGAACAGATGTCAGTGTTTTATCCATTGCCTGGCATCCTGTCATCTTCAAAAGTATCCACAGCTTCCAGTTGGGACCTCCAGGGCGCTGGAAGGATTTCCTCAGAGAAAGGCTAGGAGCTGGCTCCAGTATTTCAAAATCCACGTTACGGCAATCATGGCATTTTACTTCTGATTCTGTTGCATTGGGTACAAACTGAGGGAAAAACACGATTGCTTAAAAAGTGTGAGTGGAAAGGGGTGATTTGGATCTAAATATCTCATAGCATGTATTTCTACTTGTGTTTGTGTATTTGACAGCAGGTATGCATACACATGTATTTTTTCCCTTTTCTTAAATAATGTATGCTTTTTTATAATCAGATGTGCCTTAAAATATGACGCAAAAAGGGATGTTTGTCTTGGCTTATCTTTTCTGCCACACAGACATTCCTGAGCTTGAGCATGCGGGTGGTTAGAGGGTATTTTGATACGGTCTGCTTTCAGTAACGTCCTGTCAGGACTTGGGACTCATCTGCTCCTCTGATGGAACACTTAGGGCAGCAGCATCTTCTGTCGATATTTAGTAGCTGCAGGATTTCAGGTGCCATCACGATGAACCTGAATGTGACCTGAACTGCACTGAAAGCAGGTTGAGGCAGGAATGGCTTTTTATCTTCTTGAACCATGTTCGAGGTTGTGATCGTTCAAACTAAACATGGATCTATGCTAGCAAAGTCTTCCTCAGGGTGGATGTTCCCAGCTGTTTGGACATGTGCAGAAGGTGGTTTTATGCCTTGTGCTGAAGCTTGCGAAAAGAATGTAAAGGTGCACGTCTCTTAAGATTTCAATGGCATTTAGCTGTCAGAACTATGTAACAAGTGCAAATTAAGAAGAACGTAAGTGCAGCATCTGCCAAAAAGGCAGTAAAGATCTACCTGTGTTGTACGGCTGGCCTGTCAATAACTTTAGGACATGACCAGATGTTTGAACATTTCAATCTGGAACAGATGTTCTGTTTCCAGGTATTCTTTTTGTGGGCTTTTGTTTGGTTTTTGTTTGTTTGTTTGTTTGTGCTTGGGGTTGTTTTTTCTGTTATTTTAGCCTTGTAGATATTGACAAAAAGCAAACAGACAAACGAGCCCTAAACTCTGCCCCTACCCCGACACATGCTTGTTCCCACCCTAGGACCGTGGGTTAGCACTCTGCCTGCTGGGGGACTTGCAGCGCTTGGGCTCCTGTTCGTGTACTGACACAGCTCTATGGCCAGGACTACAGGACTCTCTTCTGATTATCCTTAGAGCGTTACTGGTTTTGCTCCAAGGAATCTAACTTAGCTGGAAAAGGACAAAACTGAATTAAAAAACAAAATGAGTAGAAAATTGCTTTTTGTGTTGTAACGCTTTATTGCCCTGGTTCTAGGCTTTTTGGCTCTGATTTGGGAGGTAGGGTTGTAGAGAAGAAGTTGAATGCCATGTCCTGCTGTCCAGCAACCACATATGTTTAAGGTGCTAGTTTGAGAAAAACCAAAAGAGTTCAATAGCGTCATGGGATTCTGCCACCTTTCCATCAGATCTCTGTATCTCGGTCTGGCCCGAAGCACAGATCTTAATCGGACAATATTTTATTTTCACTCCCCTGCACGTGCAGTCATTTGGAATGATGCCTGGCAGAATCTGCCTCCAGATGGGATGGAGACGTTTCTTTCTTCCCATACCCACCTAGAGATGCTCTGCTTACTTCTGTTTTGTAATTCTTGTCACAAGGCTCCAAAATTTTTCTAGTCTTAACACCTGCAAGTCTGAATGAGGTAACGTGATAACGTTATCCAAGTGCAAACTCCAATTCTGTTCTTCTGGACCTTGCAGTCCAGAATGTGAATTTATGATGTGAGGGGAGATTCTTTCAATGTGGCAATTAATGTCTTTGTCAATCCCTTTCTTTTACAGTAGTACCCTTACTACTCCTCCAAAATGTATTTTGTGTGAATTGGATTCAGTTATGTAGTTTTATGGGGGTTGGTGAGTTTTTATTGTTTGGGGTTATTTTGTTTGGTTTTATGCAGGGGTTTTTCGTGTGTTTGGTTTTGGTTTTTTTTTTTCTAGTATTAGCTGTGTGCCTATCATTCTTCCCTGAAGTGAAACCCACTTGCATCTCAAAGCCCTTCATCTTGATTTACACTGTGTGGAAACTTAAGCTATTTGGTCTTAGATTGATCCGACACTGCTCACGGCTTTGCCGTTCTTCCTTTCAGCAGCCTGTGCTCACAGTCTCTGTGAGACGAGCAGGTTGATTTACTGCTGGAGAACACTTGGGTTGCAAACTTTGGCATACCTGCTTGTATTGTTTATTCTTGCACGACTATTACGGAGCATTGTGCTTTAACAAAATATGTTTCCTCTAGAATGTGGAGCATTTAAGAGTGTCCAGAGTAATTGGAAACTTAATTGTAAGTAATTGAATGTGGGTAATTAACTATGGACTGTAAAGTGGAAAAAAGAAAGAGGAAATGCCTACTAAAAGCCATTAGTATAGTTCTGCAATAACCTCTGTCCAGTTCTTATAGAACCGATTGTGCACGCATTTAGAAATGGTACTTGTCACGTGAATTAATTATGCTACACTGCTTTTATTTCGATGAACAATAAGTTAAGCTTTATTTAAGAGTAAGAAATTTTGAAACTGCTGTTGTCACAATGCGGAAGACGGAGTGGCAGTATCTTTTGTGTTTGACGGGTAACGAATTAACGCAGAACTAAAAGATCTAATTGTCTTTGTTTGAATTTGCATGAAGAGCAGTCTTTGTTGCATTTTCCTGCAGAATGTCTTCCTTGCTGGAGTGTGTCTGGGGTGTTGCCGCATGTGGATAACAAGGCAAAACCTGGAGAAAGCAATCGCTGAGTATGCAGCCCTTGTAAGCCCAGGGCTCGGGAAGCGGAGGGTATAGGGACCCGTCTGGACACGCCAGAGCCTCCTCCAGCAGGAAGGGATCGTTCAGAGCCTCATTGCACTGACACGCGCTGTCAGGCCTTGTAGGAGCTGCTGAGCCACAGGGATGGTGCAGAGTCTCTGCTGCCACCAGTTGTGGTCCCAGCTGAGCCCCCAGCACAGCCGCATCCCCAGCGGTGCCGTTTCTGGCCAGAGCCGTTCTGGCAGACGTTGGCACCCGACCGGCAGGAGCTGTGGGTGCTCAGCCCTTGCTGCAGGTCAGCGGAGGGGAGAGCAGCCCTGGGCCGCCGAGAGGACGCGCAGGCAGCTTGAGGGTACTGAGTCTGGCAGGGTTGGCCAGAGCTGGCCAGGATCGGAGCAGCCCCAGCTTCACCAACGGGTCCAGCCCCTCTTCTCCTTGGTGGCTGAGAACTCTGGGTGACACCTCAGGGTCAGGGACAGATGGAAGCTGGACACCCAGCTTGAGGCCGCACAGCTGCCTTGAGGGCAGCGACCATGAAGGGCTGTGGATTTGGTCTCAGGTGGCTTTTCTCTCTGTTCCTGGATGTGTTTTACACCTGGATGTGCGGTGTCATGATCTGGGTGCGGAGGAACAGAGCCAGGTGAGTCACTGATTGCCCCCATGGCTTCCTGCAAGGGCTGCTCGTAGCCACAAAGCATTTCTGCTCAGGCTGCTGGGAAATGGCAAATGAGGTCTTGGCCAAAATGCACTGATAAGGTTTTGGTTATTCTCAGGTGCTTAAATTTGCATCTGAACTCCTGGGCCTTCTTTATAGGAGCCCCCTCTGACCAGAGCCGAGGTCGGCTCAAGCAGATCCTGCCTGGACATGCTCCTATCACGTTGTTCCTAAGGGGCAATCAAGGTGGGGGTGTCATTTCCCTCCCCACCAGATCTCCATCATCAGAAGCTGGGAACAAAATGTGCTGTAAGGGCACATCCTGCAAGCAAAGCACAGGTCAGTGTTAATTGGTTTGAAGAGCATCCCCAAGAGTGGAGTTTGGGGACGTCCTGGGACCTGAGGTGTTAATAGTGTAATTACAGAGCTGTGCTTGGCCAGGGGGATTCCCATTCCCTGGATGGCTGCTGGGAGAAAGCTTTTCATCATGTTTCCACTAGTAAAACTCGGTATCTTGGGTTTACAGAAGGTCTCCCTAAAGGCACTGGTGGGGTAAATGTCTGGTGGAGGAAAGGAGCAATGTTTAACAGGGCTGACTTTAAGTTTACAGGAATACCAGGTAGTTAGAAGGTGGTGGCTGAAGCCATTAGAAAATTTCCTGTATTCCTTTTGTATGCGGCATTGATACTGTCAGGTCTTTCTGAGGTCTGGGTGTTAACAGGAGATTAGAGGAATAGAAAGTGTCTTTGGTCAAACTCTGACCCACTGGAAAAAGTCAGAACAGCGAGGCTCCCGCTCAGTGCAGAACTGAAACTGTTGAGCAGAGGGCAGTTATCTGAAGAGTTGGGCAACCAAGAATTTCATCTGTACTGGCCATGGATAATGAAATGACGATGAGGCATCGCCTCTTGGTTGTGAAGCCAGATCTAAGTTCAATTCTAGGATTTGGGGAGTTGAGGGAGGGAATTTTGCTTTCGTGTAGCTTATATCAAAATTGATTTGTCCTCCGAGTTTCCAGAAGGTGTTTGTAACCCTGAAACCAAACCTGTACCATATTCCAAAAGTCAGGTTTTGGAATCTTGAGCTCATGGTGGCAGGGCAGAGCAGCCTGGCCTGTATCTGTGCTGGGGTGCTAGTTTTCTACAGGGATGAGCGCGAGGAAGGTGACTGAGGGGTGCTGAGTGGTCCCACTGCAGGCTCAGTGTATTGTCTTGCATGTGCTGAGGGACCAAAGGAGGCTGGTGGATTTCTCAGGTTTAGAAAAGGAAGGGGAAAAGGCAAAAAAGAAGCACGCATCTCAATGGTGATGTTGTCAGTCACGCTTGTTGAAACTGCCCTGGTGAAATCCTTTGTGTGCATCGGTGTGGTGTTTGCTGTCTGTCTTTTGGGAGCATCTTCATCCAGTACAGGAGGAATTTTTTGTTTTATCTTAACTTTAATTTCCTCTCAGCCTCTTCCACCTCCTTAGAACCAAACCACCATGGGAAGAGAGGCCATAGAGTATGACCTGGAGCTGGCCCTTTAGAGGGCTGTAAAAGGCAGCGGGCTCAGGCTGGGGTGTTGACCTCAGCACAGCCAGTTGCACCTTAAATAGATCAGATGAAAATGTTCGTCGCTGGAGGATGAGCAGTGTTTCCTCGTGAATGAGGATGGTTGTTAGTCTGTGCTTGTTTCTCAGCTTGAACTCTCTAGACTGGTGGCGGAGGAATTGGAACCACTTGTGCGTTGAGTTTTGGGAGATGGAGACGGGCATGGCGAGTGTCTGAAATGCAAACTTGAGGTGTGAGGTAGGCTCTGTGGAGCCTCCTGCGATGCCTGTTGGGTGTTGTTGGGTTCTGTGCCCGCCCCCCGAGTACCAGTGCCCGTTACGTAACGGCGTTGCCGTGCTACCCCGAGGTAGCACACGAGGAGAGTGACAGTTGGAGACAGTCTGACAGTTAGAGACAGTCTCAGCTGGTGTGCTCGTGACAGCCAGGCTGGTTTTGGTGCGTCTGCGAGGTTCGGTGCCAGTTGAAGCCATGGCTCGTAGGCGCACCAAGTTTGGCTGCATGTACCCGTGGTGCATCTGTAAGCAGCGCCGCCATGGGCCGACCAAACAAGTGCGGCCAGATGCTCTGAGAGCTCGTACCCCGAGAGCTCGTACCCCGAGAGCTCGTACCCCGAGAGCTCGTCGCCTGATGATTTTCTGGGTCAAGGTACTGGTACCATGATAGCGCAGGCAGCGTAACTCCAGTCGAGCCGTTTGAAGAGGTGGCAGAGGTTTAGTCTAGGGGAGGGCTGAGAGGTGGGAGGTTGAACCTTGTGCCCCTGGAGATAGTGTGGATGCGATGTGGTAGTGGTGCTGGATGTTGGGACTGCCAGGATCTGACCCAGCCTGAGCTCTTGGTAGCTCCAGAGGATGTGGAAGGTACTAGAAACAGCAAAGGTCAGCACAGCGTCTCCACTTTGAGGATTGCTTTTTGGAAGCATTAATGTTTTGTTGAGAACGCCTCTTGCAGTCAAGACACCGTCTTTTTTGTGTGTCGTTTTCTGTTTGCCACGACTCCTCTGTAGAGGTTCCCTGCCCTCGACATGGTTGGTGTTTCCCAGCGGGTTGAAAGACGCTGGGAAAGCTGCTGATTTGGCACCCGGGTCCTCTTCCTCACCTGCTGTTGGTGTCACCAGCCTGTTCAACTGCTGCTGCTGTAACCGATTTCTAGTTTGTTGATCTTGATAGAAAGGGCGCAGAGGGATCGGGGAAGCGTGGGTGGTTTTATTCTCTGCCATGTTTTCAATGATTTAAATCCAATATGACCATGATCCTAGCTGAATGGTTCCTTTGCAGCAATGATAGGATGAGAGGACATGGCCTCAGGTTGGTCCAAGGGAGGTTTAGATCGGGTATTAGGAAAAACTTCTTTACTGACAGGGGCTGCCCAGGGCAGTGGTGGAGTCTCCATCCCTCGAGGGGTTCAAAGCACATGTGGACACGGCACTCTGGGTTTAGCAGGCACGGCGGTGTTGTGCTGACAGTTGGACTGGATGAACTTGGAGGTCTTTTCCAACCTTAATGATTACGTAACTCCCTGGCT
This sequence comes from Phaenicophaeus curvirostris, assembly GCF_032191515.1. Taxonomy (NCBI): domain Eukaryota; kingdom Metazoa; phylum Chordata; class Aves; order Cuculiformes; family Cuculidae; genus Phaenicophaeus; species Phaenicophaeus curvirostris. The sequence goes on along the minus strand of NW_027206673.1, from coordinate 1,308,688 downwards.
GTGGGGGCTGTTTGAAGACACAAGGGCAGAGCACTCTCTTCTACCAAGACCTCATTTCTTTACTTCAGTGAGGTCTCATCCAGATTCGGCCTCGGGGGTTGAGCGGTTGGTTCCCTGAGTCTGCAGGATGCTGTTAACCAGCATGGCCACTGGTCAGCATCTTCTCCGCTTGCTGACTTCCAGGCCCCTGGGGTTTGGTGCTCGCCATCCTCTGGCCAGGCTGATGATGGGAGGGAAGCAGCTGCCGGATTCACAGGGCTCAGCTTTGCTCGCCTTTGTACCTGCACTCCAACAACAGTTTGCGCTGGCGGGGCCGTGTGGCGCATCACGTGCGCGGTGCTGTTTCTGCCGGGGTCCTTGCCCATCTGTTCCCAGCTCTTTCTGGGTTATCGGGCGCGGGTCCAAGTCCTCGCAGGCAGCCGGGCTCCACGGCCAGAGATTACGAGCAGTAACCTTCCTGGCAGGAGCGGCGTGGCTTTGCTTTTATGCAGATTAGCCGTGTGCTTCTCACTTCAAGGCGTTCCACAGGAAAAGACGTTTCCTGTGTTTGCTTCTTGGTGGGCGGCTCCGATGATGCATCCGTGGCCGAGCCTGCTCTCAAGGCTCCGGAGAGGGATTCCGGCACGCTGCCCCCCGCTTTGCCTTCCACCTCCACCGCTCCGTCACCACAACACAACCACACACGCGCTCGTACTGTTGGTGTCATTCATTCAGGGCCAAGATTGCTTTAAAAAATTCCCTTGGCCCCAGTTCAAACAGGAGTACAGCTGGGATGTGTTAGATTTCAGGCAGTCTGCCCTCAGTTTGAGATGAGTTATAAATAGCAGTGCCGACTTCCTTAACTACCACTCTCTGAGGTAAAATGCAGGTTAGTTACTGTGGGAATCAATTAGGGCTTCTCGAGCTTAAACAGCCAGGAATGCTTTGTATTATTCTTTAATCAGAAAAAAATGGACAACAAATCTGGTCAGGAGAAGATTTCAGGCCCAAGGTGAGAGCTTAGGGCTTTTTTATTATGTATAAATTCTTGGCCTCTCAGTTTCTGGGGCAGTTGTGGCCGATGCCCACAATTGCCAGTAATTAAATGATGCTGATCTGAAACCTGTGAGTTCCGTAAAGGGCTTTTTTCGTTTTCTTTTTCTGACCTGATAAATACAAATAGGTGATAAGATGATCAGGAAAATCGGAATTGCGTTTTTCTTACAGTGGTGGTTGATTCTTGCTTCTAAAGTGGAATTTGCTGCTTCCCTTTACTTATCTTCCTGCTGGGACCAGTAAACCAGTCCCCTCCAACTGAACCAAACTGCTCTTCCAAGAGGCCAAATTTCTCTTCAGCTGGATATGCTCCACTTGGAAGCTTTTTTTCTGTAGGGAAAAGCCCGGTGTTTTGAAGAACAGCTGGTTTTCAGGGTGCTGTTTTGGTTTTGGAGGCCTGACCCCGTACATCACACAGATTTGAGAGCTTTTGAACTTCATGCTGGCTTTGGGGTTGCTGTTAGAGGCTTTTTCTATAGAAATCATGGAATCATAAAATGGTTTGGGTTGGAAGGGACCTTAAAGCCCATCCCGTTCCAACCCCCTGCCATGAGAAATATGTTATTTTCCCGGGAGCTTGGCCATCTCTCCGGAGCGCCGGTGTATGGTTTACAAATGGTACCAAACAACTTTTGCTTTTGGAAGTTTCACTGGTGGTAGGTCTCCGTTTTGCCAGGTTTTAGTACTGAGCAGCGTTAGAAAACAGCGGAGATGGCGAGGTTGGAGAGAGAATAGAAGCAATTTCTGTGAATGCAAGGAGGTGCAAGCAGGGGGTCTGGACTTCAGTGATCAAGGAGCAACACTTGCTCTCAATTATGTCTCTCTGTGGCAAGGCCTTTGCTTTTGAAGTGTAATCGCAGTCATCTACTCCTGCGGTTTCCTCTTGAAAGGATTCCCCATGTATCAGTCCCGAGAAGAATCTCCAGCCTTTTGCAGTCGGGAGTTTGGTATTTCCTTATTTATCCTGAAGTGTTCTCGCAAGCCAACAGGCGTCTCCTCCTCTCGGGTTACCCATCTCCCTTAACGTGGGAGGACAAAGGAGCAGCCTGGCACCTCTGCTTCCCCCAGAGTCTTCACGTGAGCTCTTGGATTGATCCACACTTTGCTGCGGTTCATCTTTGACTGCTCTTTCCTGGAGGCACGCATAGTGTAATTACCTAAAAGGATTGGGATAGTGGATTCAAGAAGGCTTCCTGGTGGTAAGTTCCTTAAGCTGGAGCAGCACTGTGAAGAGGAGAGCAGTGAAAGCCCCGTCAGCAAGAGAGGTGGATGTCTTAGGTAGGAAAAGTTGAAGGAAGAATCGATGTATTGCAGCATTTGCAATGTACACAAAGCACAAACGAGCCTGTTGGTTTGCAGCAAGTCCAGAGCGTGTGTATGAAATAATTCCTTCGTTAGAGGATAATTTCTTCTGTTCATGGAACTTTTATCAGGCTGTGATTTGGAGCGATGCTCTTTGTGTTGGTTTTTAGCATCCTTTGTGTGCTAGGGCCTCGTGGAAGCGCTCAAAGCAGCGCTGTTGGAAAGCATGTGGCGCGCTCCTACGTTGAGCAGTCAAGGTGATGGCTTGGTCACCTCCTGGAAATATGTTTGGGTTTTTTTTTTCTTTTATCTTTATTTTTTATGGCTGTATAAACAGTTCCAGGGGTTTTTGAAGTCTGTTTAGCGGGGGGGTGCAGGAGAAGTTTGACTTGCCAAAAGCTGGGAAGCACTCCTGGTGGCACCACTTTTGCATACCAAAGAGGATAAGGTGGGGAGGGAGATAACGTCAATAATCTCAGGTGATACCCACAAGGCAAGGCTGAGGGACAGTTGTTTGGAAGATGTAAACACAATTTGCATCTACTGGGATATGGAAGCTCCGCATGGGTGCTCCCATTCAGGAGGAAAGTCACTGTAGTTCTGGGATTCAGGCTGCCCCCATCAAAGACGTCTTTTCTTCCTGACCCTTTGAGTGGAAGCTCCTCTTCGGAGCGTGGCACAAAACCCTGTGGGCACATGTTCTGCGCTGTGGGATGTGGCAGGGATCAAGAGCCCCTCCGGGCTCCTTCCTCAGAGGTGCTGCAGCCTCTCTCCACGTTACTCCTCAGCAGCAGCGTCTGTGGTAACTTGAATGTAACTTTCCCAGAACTGGTTTTAGTACTGGTATGGACCAAAATGGAAACGGCCAGCCCAGCTGAGTGTGAGCTGGGTGTCTCCGACCCTCCTCAATGGAGAATCGTACTGTGGTTGTGTGTGAACAGCTTCTGTAGGGCGGCAAACGCTGTTTCCAGGTGTGTCAAGGCTGAAGTGGAGTGGAAGGAGAGGACTTGGACTTGGTTCTTCCTTGATTTGTGCCGTATTTGTGCATATTCACTTAAGGAAACCTGCTTTCATTTGCATGAGTAGCCCCCCTTGCCAAAAGCGAGGTGCTTTTCCCACTCTCTCCATTCCCTCCTGTGCTCCCGCTCCTGTTGCCCCAGCAGTGCCCCGTTAGCTCCCCGTGGTGCCCCTGCTCCCTCCGGTTGGCACGGGGAGGTTTTCCTGGCAGCCGAGGCGCAGCAGCCAGCTGGTCAAACAAATGTTTTCAGGGTCTGTGCGTTGGGACTTCAAGCTGTTCTGGCTTGGCAATTGAGTTGGATTTTCCAAAGTTTCACATACTGCGTGGACTTTTTTCCATCCAGCCCCTCCAGGAGGGTGGATGCTGCGAACACAGCTGAGAAACTGTTGTGGTCTCTGGGATTCTTTAGGGTTTGCAGCAGGAGCTGGCTTTGTGCCATACTTGCCTGTGTAGACCTGCAGTGTCACTCCTCAAGCACCTGAGCTGGGCGAGGGAGGGTGGATCTGTACAAATACCACCCCGGGGCTGGTTGCAGGAAGGAGTGGGGTAAGAGTCCATTGTCATGGAGATCTGCTGGAAGGCATCTAATTGGTGTTAGTTAGGTCATCCCGAGATCAGCAATCTGTGTTCAGTCCCAGATGGAGGTTAAAGACTGTGCCTGGGAGTCATTTAGAGGTCACTATGCCAAAACCAGTCCTTGCTTTAGGTGGAAAACTGCCATTTGGAGGTTTATAGCATTTTCGGGAATTCTGATGGATTCATTTCGTGTCCTGGCTCCAGGCAGTGGTAGTGGGGGTCAGGAGGTCCTTGGAAGTTGCATTCATTCACTCATCCCATCCTGCCTGCTCTAAACCCCAGGGACCTGGCTTTCAAGGCTGACAAATTACTGTTTCCTGGATCTGGAGAAATTTGATTTAGAAATCTTTATTCTACAAAAGGCAGCAGACACAAAGCACATATTAAAAAAGGCAAAAATGGAACTGGAGCCTGGAATGCTGTGGATGTTAGTGGCTCTGCCCAGTGTTACTGCATCAATATGAGTTAATTGAAATGTGTAAGTGTAAATTAACCGCCTGTAGTGTTTTGGGAGACCTTGTTATACGTGAAAGAAGCAGCGTTTCTCGTGAATATTTAAATTTTCAGTCTTACATTTACCTTGTTGTGGAATATCTGGACACTAAACTACTGCCTGCTACGGGGAATGGCCACTCACACCAATAATCCATCTTTCTTAATGATCCTTCCCGGCTTCTTGCGTGTCCTGCGGCCATGGGAGAAATGTCAGCATTAAATGACTTCTCGTTCATGTTTTGTGAAAGGTCTGTAGGTTTAGAAGGGCAGTGGGAATCCTGTAATTCAGCACGTGGCTGTGGGGTTCAGTTCCTGAAACGAGGCAGATGAGCTTCTGCTCTGCACCAACCTGCTGTGAAGCTGTAGGTGCCTTCAAGTATGGAAAGGGGCTTCAGGAAAGCTGGGGAGGGGCTTTTCATCAGGGAGTACAGGGATAGGAGTGAGAGGGAAGGGTTTTAAGCTGATGGGGCTTTGAGCAACCCGATGCAGTGAAAAAGAATTCATAGAATCACAGAATCATTGAATGGTTTGGGTTGGAAGGGACCTCAAAGCTCCTCTAGTTCCAAGCCAAATCATTCGATGATTCTGTGATTCTATAAAGTTCTCTTCTGGGGTTTTGGGAGATTGTGAATGATTCCTGTGTGTAGCTGGATGTACATCACGTGTCACAACTTGCCTTGCAGGCTTCAAGCCCGATGGATCAGATGGGGAAGATGAGGCCTCAGCCATACGGAGGAACCAACCCCTACACACAACAGCAGGGACCTCAGGCGGGGCCACAGCAAGGACACGGCTATCCAGGACAGCCCTACGGGCCACAGACTCCTCAGAGATACCCCATGGGAATGCAAAGCAGGGCACAAAGTACAATGGGCAGCCTCTCATGTGCACAGCAGGTAGAAGACCTGAGCTTCTGTACTCTCTGTTCACAGCAGGGGCGGGTGGGAGAGCAGCAAAGTGCTCCAAGGGACCAGCATCAGCCAGGTTGGAGTTGGCTCCTTGGGTTAAATGACATTTCTTTACAGCACCTCATCTGGATCCAGGGCTAATGGATGTATGAGGACCTGTGGAATCCTTGCTTCCAAAAGCAGCAGAGCAGTGAATCTAACAAGGGAAAAACAAACAGTGAGGGTAGCAAGATACTCTTCCCTCTGTGTTCTGTATAAGACAGAGCTGTACTTTACTGAATAAATCACTTCCAGGTTGGATCCAAGTGGCTCCTGCTGTAGCGTGGGCAGGATTCAAAAGGCTGCCTTGTTTTTTGGAGCAAGCAGCCTTGCCTTTTGATGCCTTTTGACTGTCACTGAAGGGTGGTCAGATAAGGATCACTAAGAACTTAGTTAGGGTGCCTATTGAGGTTCTGTTACTGCCAAGAACAATGGTGGCTTTTGCTGTTATCTAGGAGGTTTCCTTGTGTAGGAGGTGGCATTGCCAGTTAACTGTTGTGCTCCAGTATCTGAATGTTTCACTTCTTGAGCGTAATCTTGTGTGTACATAAGATATCTTCATAACTGATCTAATTCTTCCCTCCTCTTCTGCAGATTCCTCCTTATGGACAGCAGGGCCCCAGTGCGTATGGGCAGCAAAGCCAGACTCCTTACTACAACCAGCAAAGCCCTCATCCGCAGCAGCAGCCTCCATATTCCCAGCAGCCTCCATCCCAGACCCCTCACTCTCAGCCTTCATATCAGCAGCTGCAGCAGCAGCCTCAGTCTCAGCCTCCGCAGCTGCAGACATCGCAGCCTGCCTGCTCCCAGCAGCAGTCCCAGCCGTCCCATCAGCAGTCTCCCACTCCGTATCCCCAGCAGCAACCCGCAGCCCAGCAGCATCCTCAGAGCCAGCCTCCCTCCTCGCAGCAGCAGTCGCAGTCGCCCTACCAGCAGCAGCAGCAAACTCAGCAGACGGCTTCCTCGGTTCTTTCTCAGCAGTCGTCCTCATACCCTCCATGGCAGCCGCAGCAGCAGCAGTCTGCCTACTCCCAGCAGCGCTTCCCCCCTCCTCAGGTAGGGCCGCTCTGCTTTATTTCGAGCCGTAAGGGGTTCTTAAAGAAACTTGGGCAAATCCTTTTCGTTGCACGCTCAAGTCAGTTGAATTACGGGTCAGCAAGCTGCTTGGAAGGATTATGTTAATGACCGTGCTGCCTTCTCTGTTGTGTCTAGATCTCCATCTCCAAGATGTGGTGGTTGTAACAAGTTAAGCCCTGCTGATGCAGCGGTTTTGAGGACTGGTGTGGTGTAAATTTTGCCGGTTGGCAGTACCAGTCTAAAGGATTTTTGTACTGGCGCGGTTGTGGCCTGTGAAAGTTCTCCAAGTGGTCTACAGAAGTGCTTGGATTAGCACAACAGCAGAGCAACAAAGAGATGGTGATGGAAGACTTTGCTCTGAAATGTAAAACTCTGCTGCTTTCTTTCTCCTCCCTAAAGCAAATTCAGGGAATTGAGGAGAAAATAATGAATCGAATTTCTTTGTATATATGTAAATGGCACTTATTTTCAACAAGGCTTAGTACTGGTTTAATAGTTGTTACTGGTTGTGTGAAAACCTAGCTGGGACCTTTCAGCAGATGTTGTAACGCACGATTAAAATGGAGGTTTTAATCGACTTGCCTTGTTTGTACCCTGAAGTGCTCAGAGCTGCTGTAAGACCTTAGAAGATCAAGAAGCTACGTGGACGGTCTCCCAGGAGAGTCCGTGTCTTTCAGGATCTTTAAGAAGGGAAATCCAGAGCATTACCCTTCTGTCACGTTTTAGGGTTCTGCTCCTGACCGTCGCGGTAGCAGTCTGGCGACGCTTATCCTCCTGTCGAACTGTAGGCGTTGCTGGCTTCAACTCTTTGCTGTCTTATTTCCTGTTTTGGGCAAATTCCTCCACAACACAAGAATATACCAGAGAGATTCCAGCAGAGCCTTGATTTTATTCCCATTTGTGGGGTTTTTTTTGGTGTTTCTTGCTGTTTCAGGAGTTATCTCAAGACTCGTTTGGGTCCCAGGCGTCGTCTGCTCCCTCAGTGGCTTCCAGTAAAGGGCAAGAAGATATGAACTTGACTCTTCAGTCCAGGCCTTCTAGCCTGCCGGTGAGTGGGGAGCTGATCTAGAAGTGAACGGGGCGAGGGCAATCAGAAGCACAGCAGGATAAATTAGCCTCAGGGTGGTGATGATGGAGCCTCAAGGGGGTGATGATGGAGCCTCAAGGGGGTGATGATGGAGCCTCAAGGGGGTGATGATGGAGGCCTCAGGGTGATGATGATGGAGCCTCAAGGGGATGATGATGGAGGCCTCAAGGTGATGATGATGGAGCCTCAAGGTGATGATGATGGAGCCTCAAGGTGGTGATGATGGTTTGGGGGCATCCAGAAGGTTCCTTAAGGTGGGGTTGATGAACCAAGGAGGGTCTCCAAGACCCCCCGAGCCGCCCCTTCTACCTCATTGGCCTCCGTTGACTCAAAGGCTCATTTGGGGGCGTCTGTGGAGACCTGGACGTCCCCCCAGAGCCCTGAGAAAGGCGTCTGTCTCCTTCTTCTGTCCCCCAGCCCTTCACACCCTTCAGGCTGATCAAGTACAATGTGGAGGAGGACGAGCCCCAGCGGGACCAGCGAGGTCTCTGCATCAAAGTCCAGCCCGGTAAGAAGAGTTTCCAAGGGTGTTTTGGGGAAGGCGGGGCGTTGAGATCCATCAAAAACATCTCCTGGTCCTCAAAACCCTGGTGAGAAAACCCTTAAAGAAAGAAACAGGAACATAAACCATGGTGGAAGCCACCAGAGATCCCTCAATGACAGAATCAGGAACGTGATTCATGGTGGAAGCCACCAGAGATCGCTCAAAGAACCAGGAAAATCATCCCTGGTGGGCATGGAGAGGACCTTCCCCACCACGGAAGGAGGTTTCTGACGAGCTTCCATCCTTCTTTCCCAGGGGAGACGGGGCTGCTGGTCGTCAAGATCACCCAGAACACCCCGTTCCACGGCTACGCGAGGGACTCTGAGAAGACCGAGAAGAAGATCTTGAGGGACGTCTTGGTCCGGGGTGACTCCTACTTCAACAGCGGCGACCTCCTCTGGATCGACCACGAAAGGTTCATCTACTTCCAGGACTGCGTGGGGGACACTTTCCGGTGAGTTGGTGGCTCTCACGAGACCTTCCTCTGAGCCAAATCCCACCCTCACGGCTTCACCTCGTGTCTTCTCCAGGTGGAAAGGGGAGAACATGGCCACGACCGAGGTGGAAGCTGCTCTGGCCATGGTCGACTTCATCCAGGAGGTCAACGTCTACGGGGTGGCCGTGCCAGGTGAGTCAATCGCATCAAAAGAAGAACCTGCTCATGTTTTATCCACATAAGGAGCCACCACGGAGGCTTGAGATGCTCCTAGTGGCCACCAAGAAGCCTTGAGATGGTCCCAGTGGCCACTGAGAAGCCTTGAGATGGTCCCAGTGGCCACCGAGAAGCCTTGAGATGGTCCCAGTGGCCACCGAGAAGCCTTGAGATGGTCCCAGTGGCCACCGAGAAGCCTTGAGATGGTCCCAGTGGCCACCGAGAAGCCTTGAGATGCTCCCAGTGGCCACCGAGAAGCCTTGAGATGGTCCCAGTGGCCACCGAGAAGCCTTGAGATGCTCCCAGTGGCCACCGAGAAGCCTTGAGATGCTCCCAGTGGCCACCGAGAAGCCTTGAGATGCTCCCAGTGGCCACCGAGAAGCCTTGAGATGCTCCCAGTGGCCACCAAGAAGCCTTGAGATGCTCCCAGTGGCCACCAAGAAGCCTTGAGATGCTCCCAGTGGCTTTCAGGAAGAGTAAAACTGGGGTTGGTTGTAGAAAAGGAGCAGCTGGTGGGGTTCTAGGCAACCACCAGGTCTTGGTGATGGTCCATGTGGCCACGAGGAAGAGCAAAAAGAGCCTCAGATGCCCAAAAGAAGCACCTGGTGCTGTTTGGGACTCACTGGGAGGTCCCATCGTGGTCCAAGTGGCCACCAAGGAGGCCAAAATGGTCAACGCAGTCATCCAAGATGGTTTTGGGTCCACCTGGTGCCTTCATCAAGGTCCATGTGGCCTCCAGAAAGAGTAAAACTGGGACTGGTTGGAGAAAAGGAGCAGCTGGTGGGGTTCTGGGCAACCACCAGGTCTTGGTGATGGTCCCTGTGGCCACCAGGACGAGTAGAAGTGGATCGTGGTGGCCCCCAGCCCCCTGTGGCCTCCTTGCAGGGTGTGAGGGCAAGTGCGGGATGGCCGCCATCTGCCTGAGGCCCGGGACAACCTTCCAGGGTGAGAAGCTCTTTGCCTTCACCCAGGAGATGCTGCCCGGCTACGCCGCCCCTCGCTTCATCCGCATCCAGGTTGGTGGCCCTGGGTTCTCCTGGGGTTTGTGGGCTTCCTCGTCCAAAGGATCCTTGGGATGAAGCTCCCAAGGCCGAGGAGCTTTGTCCATCATGGAAATGTTGAGGTTGGAAGATGTTGAAGGTCATAAGTCCAACCCTAAACCCAAAACTCTCGACCCCACCACATCTCCAGGGCTTTCAGAAGGGATCAAGGTTCCACCACGGCCCCAGAAATCCTCTTCCAGGTCCTTGATGACCCTTTCAGTGAAGGAAGCATCCCCAGAACCCAATTTAAACCTCTCCCAGCTCAACTTGAGGAATTCATGGATCCATGTCCCTCAGCAGAACCTCAGCCCATGGATCCATGTCCCTCAGCAGAACCTCAGCCCTTGGATCCATGTCCCCCAGCAGAACCTCAGCCCTTGGATCCATGTCCCTCAGCAGAACCTCAGCCCATGGATCCATGTCCCTCAGCAGAACCTCAGCCCTTAGATCCATGGATCCTCCTCCATCCATCCCCATGTTCTCCCCATCCCCATCTCCCCAGGACGCCCTGGAGATCACCGGGACCTTCAAGCAGCTCAAGGCCAAGCTGGTCCGTGAAGGTTTCGACCCCAAGGCCATCTCCGACCCCTTGTTCTTCCGCCACGACTCCCAGAAGTCCTACGTCCCCCTGGACTCCGACCTCCACCAGGCCATCCTGGACATGAAGTTCAACCTCTAGAAGATAAAGTCAGAATCTCCACCTCAGAGTGACCCCAAGGACAATTTGGGGCCAAACCAGGTGGTTTTGGTTCCTCCAGGGAGGGTTTGGAGCTTCTCATAGGAGGTGGGAAGTTCTCCACCCCCTCTGGGGCCTCCAGGCTGGAGGTTACAGGCTTCGTCTCAATGCTCCAAGTCCTCTTCTCATCCTACCAGGAGCTCCTTGAGTGGCTTCAGCTCCTTGAGAAGCAGCGAATCCCGTTTATTCCCTGCCCTGACCCCATTTTCATGGAATCAACATGGTCTGTGTCCAACATGGGGGGTTCTCCAGGTCCTCCTGGATCTCCATGATCAACGTCCAATGTGAGGCCAAAAAGTGACTCCTCCTGCCCCATATGTGACTCCCCAGAATTGTAGAATCATGGAACCACCAGGTTGGAAGAGACCCACCGGATCATCGAGTCCAACCATTCCCATCAATCACTAACCCGTGTCCCTCAGCACCTCGTCCACCCGTCCCTCAAACCCCTCCAGGGCAGGGGACTCAACCCCCTCCCTGTTCCAGCGCCGAGTGACCCTTTCCGTGAAAGATTTTGTCCTGCTGTCCAGCCTGACCCTCCCCTGGTGGAGCTTGAGGCCATTCCCTGTCGTCCTGTCCCCTGTCCCTTGGGAGAAGAGCCCAGCTCCCTCCTCTCCACAATCTCCTTTCAGGGAGTTGGAGAGAGCAATGAGGTCTCCCCTCAGCCTCCTCCAGGCTAATCAACTCCAGTTCCTCCTCATAAAACTTGTTCTCCAGCCCCCTCCCCAGCTTCGTTGCTCTTCTCTGGACTCGTTCCAGAGCCTCAACATCCTTCTCGTGGCGAGGGGCCCAGAACTGACCCCAGGATTCGAGGAGCGGTCTCACCAGGGCTGAGTCCAGAGGGAGAAGAACCTCCCTGGCCCTGCTGGCCGTGCCGTGTCTGATCCAAGCCAAGATGCCCTTGGCCTTCTTGGCCACCTGGGCACACGGGCAGCCATGAGGCCCAGCTGCTTGCTTTGCTAACAGTTTGTAGGTTCTCCTTGTGCAGTGGAAGATGCTCAATGTCAGTAATGGAGCTCGACAGCAGGTAGGCGAATTTTCTGGTGTTTTGCCTACATCCCGTGTTGAATAGAAGGGAGGATTACAAACCCCTCGAATTTCAGTCCTCTGAAGGATGGTTTCGTGTGTGAGATGAAGCCGTCTGAGTGTCTCTCAGTGCAGTAAAACCATCTGTAAAACACTGGGGATGCACGTTTCTCTTGGTCCTCAAGAAAGGCTGAGGAAATCGCCGTCCGAAGAGCTTGATGTTCCAGCTGGGGACGGTGACTTGGAGACTGAGGTACCTGCTCTACGATGGTGGCAACTAAAATCGTAGTTCTTGTATTAATCTGATTTTAGAGCGAGCTTTAGCGAAAGCTCGAAGGAAACTCGAGCCCCAAGTGCCACCAAACCTTTAGCGACATCATCTAAAATAATGAGGGCTGGTTCCAGGAGTTGCCGCGGAATGTCTTCTCCAAGCATGGAGGAATTGCAGCGATGCTGGAGTCTGTGAGCTTGTGGGGCTTTCCTGTAGGGGCTAAGAGGGTTGGTCACCTATTCTTTGTGACACTCCTGCTCCCTCCCGAGGTGTCTGCCCACGTCTGCCTTCTCTAGCAGCTTTGGGGTTCAGTGGTACGAGTCCTCGTGCATAAACAGAACCACTTACTTACTCACGGAGGAGGAAAATCTTTGGAGGATGACGCTGATAATGGGGTGGGGTGAATGAGGACAAAGGCTTTGAAGCACAGATAATAATATTTTTATTTCCCAATTCAGCGCTGAATTGGTTGCCCTTCTAAAAAAGGCAGAACCTCTTACAAAAGCAGTGGGTACATATACTAGTTTTAGACAAAGATCCATAGAAATCTCTCCAAGATTATATTTTTGGAGTTTTCCACCACGTCCGGAGGCTCCCTTCAGGTTATCATTTGACCGAAGACAACAACATCTTGCTAGAGAATTAAACATCGTGTCTGCAGATTGTCTGCGTATTATCTCTCGATACAAGACAGATTTATATGACAAGATACTTAAACATACAAATCAGCTGCAGCAAAACTTATCAATTAATCCTCGTGGGTGGATGAGGATCTGAGGGACGTGGCTTAGTGATTGGTAGGAATGGTTGGACTCGATGATCCTGTGGGTCTTTTCCAACCTAGTGATTCCATGATTCTAGGACCCGCAGGACTCATCTAGAGACCCCCAGGACCCCTCCAGAGCCCCCTGGGACCCCTTTAAGGCCTTCTGGGACCCCCAGGAACCATCTACAGTCTCCTGGGACCACTTTAGGGCCTTCTAGGACTCCCAGGACACATCTAGAGTCGCCCAGAACCATTCTAGATCTCCCTGGGTCCCCATTAGAGCCTTCTAGGAACCCCAGAAACCCTCTAGAGCATCCTGAGACCCCTTTAAATCTATCTAGAGCACTTCAAGAATGCCAAGGACCCCTCTTGAGCCCCCTGGAACACCTTTAAGGCCTTCTAGCACCCTTCTAGGAACCCAGGACCCCTCTAGAGTGCCCTGGGACTCCTTAGGGGCCTTCTAGGGCCCCTCTAGGAACCCCAGGAACCCTCTAGAGCTTCCTGGATCCCCTTTAAGACCTTCTAGTTCCTTTCTAGGATGAAAAGAACCTCTCTAGAGCCCAGTGGGACCTTTAAAGTCCTTCTAGGACCATTTTAGGAACCTCAGAACCCATCTAGAGACCCTCGGGACCCATCTAGACCCCCTGGGACCTCTTTAGAGCCTTCTAGGACCTCTCTAGGACCCTCAGAAATACCCTAGAGGCCCCTGTGACCCCTTTAAGACCTTCTACGTACCTCCTAGGACCACCAGGACCCCTCTAGAGACCCTCAGGACCCCTCTTGAACCCACCGGGACTCCTTAAAGGCCTTCTAGGACCCCTCTAGGACCCCCAGGACCCATCTAGTGACTCCCATGACCATTCTAGAACCCCTTGGGACATCTTTAAAACCTTCTAGGACCCTTCTAGGGCCCCCGGGAAGCCTCTAGACCCGCCCTGGTACCCCTTTAAGGCCTTCCAGGAGCCTTCTAGGACACCCAGGACCACTATAGAGACCCTCAGGACTCTTCTAAAGGCACCCAGACCTATCTAGAGCTCCTGAGTACTTATCTATGGCCTTCAATTCCCCTGCAGGGACCCTAGCAGCCTTCTAGAGCCCCCTAGGAATGTTCTTGGACTGTCAGGACCCCTCCAGAGCCCTCTGGGACAGCACTTTTTCCCACAGGACCTCTTTTGAGACCCTGGGAATCCTCTAGAACCCCCTAGGACCCCTTTAGGGCCTCCTACAAGCCTTCTAGGATGCCCAGGACCCCTCTAGAGCCCCCCAGCATCACTCTAGAACACCCTATGGTCTTTCTAGGACCCCCAGGACTCCTCTGGAGCCCTCTGGGACCCCTTTAGTGCCTTTGATTTGATTTGATTTGATTTGATGGTGCAACAGGGGAATATTGACAACCCTCCCAAGACGCCCCTTGTTCCTGGATGTGAAGGCTCTGGAGCTCCTGCGGAGCGGCTCGCTGCGGGGGGGCCTCTGCCCTGGGCTGAGGGGGGGTGCCGCTCGCCATCACCACTGCCGTTGTGAAAACCAAGCCGTTTCAGCATTACAGAAGGGCCTGTTAACAGATACGATAAGAAGTGGCTCAATTACCTACAACAACAGCTGGGATCATTTACCTGTCAAGCACAGCTGGTAGCTGCTGCCCTGACTGTAATCTGGGGCAGAAATACGTTTTGTTAGAGATGCGGCAAGGAGAGACATTTTAAAAGAGACTGCCACACACAACACCAGAAGAGAGGGCTTAAAATCTGCGCTCAGTGTGGAAAGGGCAAACATTTTACTAGTTGGTGTAAATCAAAATGGGATAAGAACGGGGCAGTATTGTCAGAAAACCAGGAGTAAAGCATGGTTCAGAGGCACGTACCAAGGCAGCTGTGTTCCAAGCTGACTCTGTAGAGCATGGCTCACAAGGATTTGAGTCCATAAGAATCCCTGAAATACATTTGGCTTAGTCCCTACAAACTCAGCCTCTTATCTTGAAGTGTAGTGTAACCCTTAGTTGTGCACATTCCACTAATCTAGTGGGGGAGAGATGTGCTAAATGCAATGGGAATAGGCATTGGAATTATGAACGACTGAAAAATTGGGTACATTGAAAAAAAAAAATTTAGTGGAAGAGCAAATAGATCATGGGCATACAGCCTTATTTAATAGTCCTTGGAACACACCTGTATTTGTGATAAAAAAGAAATCTGGAAAATGGCATTATTCATGTGACTTTTCTAGACAATGCATCTACGTATTTTAAGTGTTATATGTTCCCAGTACCGTGTGTAGTTTAAATATCCGTAGCATGGAAAAATTGTGGATCCAATAGTGATAACGAACATCTTATGAATGTATTCGGCTAGCTGAGAAATGAGTGGTCGTGTGTGTGTGTGTGTGTGTGTTTGAAGCGCTTCAAACATTTGTAAGACTCAGAAATTGGTTTTGATTAACCTTGAAAATATATCTCTGGGACCTTTCAATCTCAAATGTCCACTAAGCCGGCAAACAGGTAGATTTACCTGGGGATCTTTGGAATGAAGGGCTTCAGAAGGAAAAGTTTTAAAATACCTAGTAAAAGGAAAAGTTTTAAAATACCTAGCAAAACATGCAGCTGTATGTGTGTGAGTGCCCCCCCACCCCCCGCCCTCCCACCCTTCTCTTCCTTTCTAAGTTTTTTTTTCTTTCAGCCTTGAAGAAGTCCAGAGGAGTTAACGGTGTTATCTCTCTAGGGGAATGCCAATTTGTGAGAACACTGTGCATTCCAGTCTCACTTGTCAGCAACTGCCGGGTCCTAGTGCAGACAACCTTTAGGGATAATTGAGGCAATGATAGAGGAAAATTTAAGTGATTCATTATGAATTATCGAGTAGATATTTTGCCATACTAACCCCCAAAAAAGCATAGTCACTAGATTTGAAATGATTACAATGATAATCACTGTGGGAAGAAAAAGGAAGTGTTCAGTTATTAGGCCAAGGCTCGACAATCATTTACATCCCAATGACAAAAGCATATGCTACGTGCTGCATGGCAAATATTTTGAATTTACAAGTAGATATAATAGATTATCCAGGCAGTATTGATATCCATTTACCAAGTCATGTCATTATTGAATGTACCCATCAAGTAGTAAAAACATTGTTAGCAAAACAAAGCAAAAAATTAAAAAAAAAAAAAAGGGAGGAAATCAGGAGAGACACTGCAAAACAGAAAAACAGATTGATAAAGGTGCAATATGTAATGAGTTTTTTGCGATTAGTAAGAGATAATCAAATTGTGCCAAAGTTGAAGCATATACAAACCATGTCATCAAAATTAGAGCAAGTATAAGACAGTTTGAAAGTGCTATTGGAAAAACAGTTATTATGGGCAATGGACAGGTCTGTATAAGCTACTAACATGGGGACGAGGTTCTGCTTGTGTTTTAACAGATAAAGGACCAGTTTGGGCACCTGAGAGGTGGATCAAGCCCACGTTGCTGTGTAACAACTGTTAAGCCCCAACCATGAAAGCAGTCGACAAGAATGAGGAGGACGCTAACATTATGGATGCTCTTAATCCTATGGGTGGTCTTACTGCAGGGTATGAAAAATTCACCCACCTTGTGTCAACTATACGTTGCATGGGCCTTGTGACCAATTCGTCAACAATGGTCAAAACCAATCATTTATCACTATATGGATGATATACTTTGTTGTCAGGAGGCCCCTTTTGATGATATAGCATTAAAAACGTTAATGAATATGTTAACAGCAAAAGGACTTGTTGTTGCACCTGACAAAGTGCAAAGATCAAGCCCTTGCAAGTATTTGGGTTGGCATATCACTGATGCTCAAATTCGGCCTCAAAAGATAGAGTTCAAAACTTGTTTAAAAACAGTAAAAGATGTACAGACATTGTTAAGTGATATACAATGCATACGTAACTGTGTGGGGATTTCAAACACCGAAATTGCCCCGCTGACTGCACTATTACGCAACGCGGATCACAGTTGAGATTGAACTTACTGCAGAACACCATAACCTGTTGCAAAAAATTGTTTGCAAATTGCAAACGTCTTGGTCATCTCGGCGAATCGTGGATATACCTATTTCACTTATAGTGTGTAACGTTTTAGAATCACCGTATGCTGTCATTTGTCAGTGGCAAAACAAAAAGGGGGAGACACTCTCTACTTTATCTATAGAATCATCGCACTTACTAGACAGTAATGCCACTGACAAAGACGAGCTTGATGGATTTATCATCTTGGAATGGGTATTTCTAAGAGTACAACCAAAAACGAGTACTCAAACCTGACCTGATGCTGTAGCAGAATTGGTATGAAAAGGTAGATCTCAAATCATTGAGCTCAGTGGATAAGAGCCTGCAGATACTAGAATTCCAGTTAATGCTATAGACCTGGAATGGTGGTTACGAAATGCAACAACAATACAGGAAGCCTTATTAGGATTTGAAGGGAAAATACATTCACAGCATCCGCAAGAGGGTGGTCCTAAATGGATACCAGCTAGAAGTATTCGACCCTATCAAGAATCATCTTTGGCACGTGACCGATTGTCAACACAAGAAGACAATGTGAGTGAATAAATGAACAGATCAGAAGTCTGTTGTCCCGATCACAGTAACTGCGACCTGTGGGTTTTGTGTACTTGTAGTAGTTGTAGCGAGGAGTATCATTAGTGAAATACTAATCTGTTAATTATTTTATAAAAAAAAAGGGGGGGGGGTGAAGGTAATAGGGTATAACAGAAATAATATAACTGGACGCAACAACGAAAATGAGGCAATTTTGGCTGTACTTGGGATTTTTAAACTTGGTCATTGCGGTTTATCATCCTAGTTTATTCGACATTTGACAAAATGTTTGGGTTACTCTTGCATGGGCATTAAATACCACTAGCCTTTGTGCTAGCTTGGCACCATTTGTGACCTGTCTCATAGGAGTCCCCATGAGAAATATTTTACACTTTAATCAATCGATGCAAATGTTAAAATCATAATTTAACATTACTAGCACAATCCCTTTTAGTTGGAGTAACATGAGTCACGTATTTAACTCATATGACCTGTGGGATGATAAACTTCCAATTGGACCTGAGCCACAAGAACTTGAGCTTGTGGACTCTTTAAACGCTAAATATTGCCTCTTTATAGGTCTTGTAAGAAGCGTGTTAAAGATAGGACTAAAGTTGTTGATAATGGTAGTTATAGGGATAGCACTTTTTAGTTGTGTAATGTCATGTGTAAGAAAAATGCTGTTGCACATAACTAATGAACCCTGGCTTGTTCAAAAACAAAAAGGGGGAATTGTGGAAGGATGGCTCGACAACCGAGGATGTGATTTGATAGCAATGAACAATCCAGGGCTAACACTTGTGACTAGGCCTGGCAGTTCCTCCTTACAACTGACCTTGGTATGTTGATAGAAGAGAGTGCATAACAAAAGCACAGAACTCAGCGCCTGAAAGTCCCTGAAACGTCCGGAGTATTGTACCAGCCCCCTTTGAGTGCTTAACATTTTTTAACCAATCTTGTAACTACTTAAGGTGCATGGACAGTACAGTAGGACCAATTGTAAGTTGTTTTATTAGCTTGTGCTCTGCTAGAAAAGGATATAAGGAGTGTTGTGTTTATGAATAAAGGAGAACGACTATACTCACATTGAGATTTCATCGTTACTCGGGGTCCGACTCCCACTCCCACACATCACAATGTGAAGGCTCTGGAATTGTAGAAGCTCTTGGAGACAGTGTGAAAGGTTGTGGTGGGACCCGTTGTGACATCACAATGGGACACAGGAGACGCAGCCCCCAGGCTCTCAATGTCCCTGGGCAGTAACCGGAGAGGCAGCAGAGCTCGCGTCTTACCCCGTGGTGCTGAGGCGTTTGGCGAAGCTTCTTCGTTCTCTTTGCTTACACGTTTACCTCCATCCCTAACGATGGCAAGGAGATCTCCTCACAGACCCAGGCTGGCCTGGCAGAAGAATAAGTTTCCCCAGAGGAGCAGGTCTGCTCCACAACTCAGTGAAGCGACCTCAATCATGCCCATGATGATCTGTGAGTGAAGGGTCCTGGTGGGCTGGGCAGGGCTGGACACCAGGGTCAGGGAGGGGATTCTGCCTGCTCTGGTGAGACCTCAACTGGAGTCGTACGTCCAGCTCTGGAGGTCTCAGCACAGGAAGGACACAGATCTGTGAGACCAAGTCCAGAGGAGGCCACGAGGATGATCTGGGGGCTGGAGAACCTCCTGTATGAGGACAGGCTATGAGAGTTGGGGTTGTCCATCCAGGAGAAGGCTCTGGGGAGACCTTAGAGCAGCTTCCAATATGGAAAGGGGCTCCCAGAAAGCTGGGGAGGGGCTATTGATGTGGGAGTTCAGGGACAGGATGAGGTAGGAGGGTTTTGAGCTGGAAGAGGGTAGATTGAGATGAGATCTTGTGGAGAAATGTTCTCCTGTGAGGTTGGTGAGGACCTGGCCAAGGCTGCCTGGAGATGTTGTTGCTGCCCCATCCCTGGAGGTGTTCAAGGCCAGGTTGGGCGGGACATGGTGCAACCTGATCCACTGGGAGGTGTCCCCATGGCGGGGGGTTGGAACTGGGTCATCTTTAAGGTCCCTTCCAACCCAAACCATTCCATCATTCCATGATTTGGGGTTGTCCTATGCAGGGACAGGAATCGAGGACCCTTGTGGGTCCCTTCCAACTTCTCCCGGGGTGGAGCAAACAGAGGGGACCCAGCTCCTGCTCTGGGGCAGAGGCAGTGATGCTGGGGGACAGGGATCTTCACGAGGGCTTTCCCGGACATGTCCTGTCCAGCACAGCAGCCCAACTGCACGTGGAGCATTGCAGGGGTTTGTTCTGACCCAAGAGCAGGACCCGGCCCGGCAGCCAGTTCTGTCCCCAGCAAAGTCTCCTGTCTCCTTCCACCACCCCCTCTCACAGCCCTCCCTGCTCTCCTCCTCTCTTAGACGCCGAGTCGTTGCCCACCTATGAAAAGGAGGAGGATATAGTGGACTTCATCTATGCATTCCTCCACCGCACAGATGAGGTAACCCTGCCCCTCGCTGCCTGGGCAGAGCGGCTTCTCCCAGGTCACCATCTCTGCAGCTCCGGTCCTGCTGGCCACGGGTGACCCCCTCTCCCTGTTTGGTCTCTGTTCCAGGAAACCATCGAGAAGCTGATGTTCCTTGAGTGCGTTGAATCCCTGTGCCAGGCCGCCATAAACAACAGCTCATTAAGAGGCCTGGACCTGTTCTGCTGCAACTACGATGTGGTGGAGAAGATCAAGGTGAGAGGAGGAAGAGGCCAACGCTAGGGCAGGGCGAGGGGAAATGACCTCAAGGGGCACCAGGGGAGGTTCCGATTGGATATTGGAACTACGTTGTTATGGAAAGAGTGGAGAAGCATCGGAAGAGGTTGCCCAGGGAAGCGGTGGAGTCTCCGTCCATGGAGGGGTTCAAAACATGTGGAGATGTGACGCTTCAGATGTGGATTAGTAGGTGCGGTGGGGTTGGACTGAGGTTTGGGCTGGATGAGCTTAGAGGTCTTCTCCAACCCTAATGACTGTACAATGCTATGAGGGGCTGGAGGCCCTGGGTGTCGAGGCTCTGGTGTCCCTGGGTGTCAAGACTCTGGTGTCACTTGGTGGTGAGGCTCTGGTGTCCCTGGGTGATGAGGCTCTGGTGTCCCTGGGTGTCGAGGCTCTGGTGTCCCTGGGTGTCGAGGCTCTGGTGTCCCTGGGTGGTGAGGCTCTGGTGTCCCTGGATGTCGAGGCTCTGGTGTTCCTGGGTGGTGAGGCTCTGGTGTTCCTGGGTGTCGAGGCTCTGGTGTTCCTGGGTGTCGAGGCTCTGGTGTCCGTGGGTGTCGAGGCTCTGGTGCCCCTGGGTGTCGAGGCTCTGGTGTCCCTGGGTGGTGAGGCTCTGGTGTCCCTGGATGTCGAGGCTCTGGTGTTCCTGGGTGGTGAGGCTCTGGTGTTCCTGGGTGTCGAGGCTCTGGTGTTCCTGGGTGTCGAGGCTCTGGTGTCCGTGGGTGTCGAGGCTCTGGTGTCCCTGGGTGGTGAGGCTCTGGTGTCCCTGGGTGTCGAGGCTCTGGTGTCCCTGGGTGTCAAGGCTCTGGTGTCACTTGGTGGTGAGGCTCTGGTGTCCCTGGGTGATGAGGCTCTGGTGTCCCTGGGTGTCGAGGCTCTGGTGTCCCTGGGTGTCGAGGCTCTGGTGTCCCTGGGTGATGAGGCTCTGGTGTCCCTGGATGTCGAGGCTCTGGTGTTCCTGGGTGGTGAGGCTCTGGTGTTCCTGGGTGTCGAGGCTCTGGTGTTCCTGGGTGTCGAGGCTCTGGTGTCCGTGGGTGTCGAGGCTCTGGTGTCCCTCGGTGGTGAGGCTCTGGTGTCCCTCGTTGGTGAGGCTCTGGTGTTCCTGGGTGTCGAGGCTCTGGTGTCCCTCGGTGGTGAGGCTCTGGTGCCCCTGGGTGTCGAGGCTCTGGTGTCCCTGGGTGGTGAGGCTCTGGTGTCTGTGGGTGTCGAGGCTCTGGTGTCCCTGGGTGCCGCTGGTTGCCAGGTCTCACATCAATTGGCCTTTGCAGGAGCTGATGGAAGAGAGATGTGCTCACCAGCAGCTCCAGATGAAGCTGTGGCAGAAAGCCATGTCTGCTATCACCAAACTGAGGTACCTCCACATCCCTCACGGTCACCCCTGGGGACCACGTCCATACGCACGAGGCCTCGAGGCGCCGCTCCCAGCACCAGTGGCTGACTGGTCCCTGTCTCTCTCCACAGCTCCTTGCAGGGAGCGCTGGAGGGCAAGGAGACGCTCCTGCTCCAAACCTGCCTGACAGTGGTCTTGCCGTTCTCTGTGGAAGCCTCAGACTTCTATAAGATTCAATCCATCTGTGCCCTGTGCAGCCCGGTAAGTGCTGAACGAGCTACAGGAGCCCCCACGCCCTCCGAGCTGCTCCCCGTGCTGCGACGCCACCAGGGGTCCAAGGCAGGGGCTCAGCTTTGCTCGCCCACCCTCGTGCCTTCGTCCTCTTCTCATGTTCCTGTCACCTCCCCAGGGTGCTCCGCGTTCTGGGACGGGTGGCAGTGCTGCCCCGGCACTGGGAGATGGGATCCTGGTGCTGAGGGGGACAGCGGGAAACCCTGCCACAACTCTCTGTCTTCTTTGCAGACCCTGAATGTCCTGGACGCGATGATGGAGAAGTTGGTGGGCATCATCCCGGTCACCAGGCTCAATCAGGAGCTGCCGGACATCTTCCAGGTCTGCAAGGAGTTGGGTTCTGAGGGGCTGCTCCTCTCCCTGGAAGGAGGGGGCGTCCACTCCGGAGCCGACGGTCCCCACCTCAGTGCCAGGCGGAGAGAGCACTGCCGGGAGGGTGCCCAGCTCCTCGGGGAAGCAGGGGCTGCCAGCTGCAGGTCTCCTCGGGCAGGGCCCCTACTGCAGGCTTCTCTGGAGAGCGGAGGAAGCCTTCACGGCCTGGATGAGTCCAGCCCAGGAGCTCAGCAGCGCTGCTTCTGCTGGAGGAAAAATCTGCTGCCAGGGCTCACCGGGACCTTCTCTCTTCCCAGACCCTTCTGAACTTCACCAGCTCTGAGAGACCAGCTGTGCGCGGGAGGGCCCTGGACAGGATTGGGAAGCTGATTCATCTGCTGACCAACCCCACGCTGCAGGTGAGGAGCGAGGAACCCTCCAGCCAGACCACGTCCCTCCCTGCCCAGCAGAGTGACCAAAGGTCTCCCTGCGTGGAGCTCCTGCCCAGCTGGCTGCTCTGAGAGCCGGGGCCGGCACCGCCCGGCAAAGCCTTGACTCTCCAGGGATGCAGCCCTCAACCCTTCTCCTCTTCTGCCTCCCTCACACAGGTCCCAAATGAAGGATCTAGATCCACGGGCAGCCCTGTCTGCTTTGAAGGGCTGCAGATCCCTGTCCTGGGCCAACTGCTTGGTCATCTCTCTGTTTTTCCGTATTCCTCAAAAATGAAAGAACGTCTGGCTTTGGAAACACTTTGCTGTTTGATCAACTTCATCCGCAAGCAAAGAAGTAAGAGACCTTGTGGTGGGTTTCATCCCTCCACACCGACATCTCCTGGTAGCTCCGCTTCTCTTTAAGCATCATTAGACCTTAAGGATGGTGACAATAGGGTTGAGCTTCTGGCCAAGCTGCTTTGCCCCGTTGACCCTTCTGCCCCTTCCCTGCTTCTTCAGGCCGGTCAATGGCAAATGACGCAGGAGAACAGAGCCAGGAGGATGTTGAGGACAGCTCTGCGATGGATTTTCTCTCCATCCGAGACGTGCCCACGGTAAGGAGCTCCTCTGTCGCTGGGACTTCTGAGGCACTGACAGGGGACTTGGAGGAGCAAAGGCGTGGAGACTCAGAGGGGCTGGCGTGGCCTCGCTGTCCCTGCTGAGAAGGTTCCTGCTGTCCCCAAGCGAGGCTGCACTCCAGGGTCCCAGCAGCACCTCCAGCCCCGCTGGCCAAGGCCTGGATCGCTTGAGGGTCACCCACTGCCCCCATGAGCCCAACACCTGTGTTGCCTCCAGCGCTGTTGGGCTCTCACTGGGACATCTCTTCCTCCCTTCCCTCCTTCCTGTAGATGTTTGCAAGGTACCTGGATGCTGTGGAGAAGACCGACATCGTCTGTGTGGCCATCGAAGCACTGAGAGAGTCCAGTGTCTTTGACAAGGAGGCAGCGAGATACGTGTTGGACATGGCCATGAGCGCCCCTGAGTGTTGGCTGATGAGCGTAAGTGGCCTGGGGCTGGACGGCCCAACCCTTGAGCCCTGCCAGACCTTCTTCCTCCATCCCTCCCTCCTAACCCAGGTGTCTCGGGCACCTGAACCCACCTGAAACCAGTAGAGAGGGATGGAGCCGAGGAGGTGGCTGCTCTCCAGGGCCAGCTCCATCCTCACCTGTTTCTCCTCCAGGTGCCCCATGTTATAAGATGCATCCACGAAAACATCGAAGGCATCAACGTGGAATTGGCTCGGCAGAAAGTGGAGGCCCTTCTGCTCCTCATGACCGAGCATCACCTCACAGAAGTGGTCTCAGCGCTCATGGAGATCGCTCCACCCAGAGACAGGTCCTGCCCCGGAGAGCCTGGAGGGGGGTCCCCTGCGGGGAGGGGGACACGGACATTCTTTGGTTGCCAGAGCCAAGGGATCGTGAAGGACATGCCCGAGGAGCAGGGCCCTCCTTCCCACCACGCTTTCCAGCCCCACGAAAGCCCTGTGGCAGCCAGAGGCGGCCAAGCCAGCCCAGAGTTGAGGGCCACCAAGTTGGCCAAGGGTTTAGAGGGGAAGCCATGTGAGGAGCGGCTGAAGTCTCTTGTTCTGTTCAGCCTGGAGAAGACTGAAGGGAGACCTCATCGCGCTCTGCAGGTTCCTCCCACGGGGAGCAGGAGGAGCAGCGGCTGAGCTCTTCTCCCTGACCCAAGGGAATGGCAGGAAGATGCCTCAGAGGAGGGTTAGGTTGGACATTAGGACGAGGTCCTTCACCCAGAGGGTGGTGGAGCGCTGGAACGGCTCCCCAGGGAAGAGGTCATGGCACCAAGCCTGGCAGTGTTCAAGAAGCCTTTGGTCAAGGCCCTCAGACACCCGGCGTGGGTTTTAGGGTTGTCGTGTGCAGGGAGCTGGACTTGGTGACCCTTGTCGGTGCCTTCCAAGGCTGGGCATTCCATGACTCACCACGCTCCTCCCAGCCCCACAATGAACCTCCCCTCGCTCCTCTCCTGCTGCCCAGGCCACCCCAGCTGGGGTCCAGGGTCCCTGTCCTGCAGGGCTGCCCCAGGCCAGGCCGCGGTGGCCGAGGTGGCCCTGCTGACGGAGCGCTCTGCCTTGCAGCTCGGCCGTGCCCGTGTGGCAGCTCCTGTTCTCCGTGCCCCAAGTGATGGAGAGAGTCTTGCTGGGGCTGTTCAACTGGCATCAGGCGCAACACGCTCGGCTCCTCTGCACTTTGCCTGAGGACACCGGGATCCTTCAGTTGCTGGTGAGTTCGCACCCAAAGCCCCGGTGGCCTCGGCTTCAGCTGCTGGTGGAACCCAGAGCTGCACGGAGCGGGGAGCCCCACCTGCTCCGCCGCTCGATCGCTGCTGCCTTTCTTCCAGGTCCTGGCCTGCAAGGACTTTGAAAATGAGAACTTTGAGGGGCTCTACAAATTCTGGAGATCCCTGAGGCGCCCAAGCCCGGCCTTGCGCCCAGCAGTTCTGCAGGGTCTCCTCACGCTCTCTCAGAGACCCAAGACGGTGAGCGCGGCCTGGCCGAGGGCGGCTGGGCTGGTGGGGAAGGTGGTGGCTTGGTCTTGGCTGGAGTCAGGCGGTGGGTGATGGCCCCAAGCGCCATCCCCGCCAGGGTAGCCACCTGGGGAGCTTTCCAGGCATGGAGCTTTTCCCAACAAGGAAATTCTCTTCTTCACGCAGGCCAGAAGAATGGAGATCCTCCTGCTGGACCTGACTGAGGACCTGGAGCACAGCAACGCAGATGTTGTTGTGAAGGCCCTGGTGACCCTCCAAAACATGACAGGTCACCTAAAGAAGAAGAAGGCCAGCTCCAACACCGTGCAGCTGATGGAGAAGCTGCTGCCCCTCTTCCTTCACGTAAGGCTACGGGAGAGCCCGGGCCCTGCAGACGCGCACTGGGCATGGGCAGCGGCAGCACCTGGAGCAGGGGCTTCTGCTCACCTTTCTCCCCTGGGTTTTGCAGCCCAGGTTCTCCCTGAGAGCTGCTCTGAGAGCCTCGAGGGCTCCTCCTTCCCTAGCTGCTCTGGGGAACAGGACCAGATCTTCTCCCCAGGCAGCGAGGCCAGGGGTGCGTGTCCCACAGGCATTGCCGAGGACCAGCCCGTCTCTTCCTCAGCCCCTTTTGGTGGGAACTTGTCCTTAATGTGGCTGGTGGAGCTGGTGGGGAGCACTGGGTGGTCAGTAGAGCCCACGGAGGGGCCTTGGACAAGTTTGGGGCCATTCAGCTGCACCCACTGAGTTGTCCCACGCCTCCAGTGACCAAATCCAAGCCTGGAGCATCCTGCTCACCACGGGCAAAGAGATCTTGGTTCTGAAGTGCTGCTGTCCTTCTCCCTGCCAGGGGCAAAACCAGGTGAGAGAACGAGCCATCAGGTTCTTCGCCGAGCAGCTGAAGAGCGTGGTGTGGAGCCACAAGGGGAGCATGAAGGACAAAGTGCGAATGGCCCTGTTCCCGCTCATCGTTTGCATACGAGATGAAACACAGAGCGTGGCCGAGGTACGGATCTCAAAGCTGAGCTGTGACGCAGGGAGGAGACTCCCAGGCACCTGGGCCAGGGCAGGTGCCACCTTCCTAAGGCCACCATGGCCCCACCAACAAAGCCGAGAGGAGGAGGACCCCAAGTCTCCTTGCCCGGGCTGTGGTGCCATCTCCCACCTTCTGCTGCTCCACAGGCTTCTGAGGAAGGTCTCCTGGCTGCGGCAAAGTTCCTGGGCTGGAAACTGCCCGAATGCCGCGTGAAGACACGGCTGACGTGGATCATCACAGACTACTTGGTGAGAAGATCCCCCAGACCCCAGGGCCCAGGCTGGACGAGGACTGCCCCCCACGTCTGGGCTGTGGGTCTCACTCACCCGGCTCCAGCCTGGAGCCGCGTCCTTGCTCCCTGGCCTCAAGAACAGAGTCCCCAAGGGTTCTTCTCCACGCTTGCTGGGATGGAGAGCTCCCGGCCACGGGGGAGACTGGCAGGAGGGACTGGGGTGGCCAGCGGGGGGACACTGGGACGTGCCCTGACCCTTGTGGTCTCTCCAGCTGAAGCAGGACAAGAAGAGGGCCGAGGACTACGTAAACCAGAGCCTGCAGTACATCTACGCTCCCGAGAATGTAGTGCGAGAGGCAGCTCTGATTTTCCTTGGTGAGACACCAGCCCTTGGTCCCTCTGTGGGGACACCCTTGTCCCCGTTCCCACCATGGTGCTGGGGAGCAAGGGGGATCTGATGGAGCTTCTGTCCCTAGCGGTTGCTGCTCAGCCCTTGAAGGACCAAAACCCGGAGAAGATGTTAGAGATCAGAAGAGGTGAGGAGGGGCAGGGTTGGGTTGGCCAGTGGGACAGGGGCTGGGGTTCTACCATGCCAGGTCCTGCTCTGGGGAGGGCTGTGTGGGGCACTCCTGCCCCACAGCTGTTCTCTGGATGGGGCTGGTGGGGTCTGGAGGGGATGCTTGGAGGTCTCCGTAGACATGGGGCTTCATCTCAGCTCTGGCTTTCTCCATCACAGGCCTTGAACCCCTCAGAACAGATGCCTCCCCCGCAATCCGGAACATAACAAAAAAGACCATGCTCCTGCTGATCCCTCGACAGAGGAACCAGGAAACAGAAAGCCTTCTGCGAAGGATCTTCTGCTGCTGGGGCTGAGCCAGGCCGAGGGGCAGCATTCCACGGGAACACGGCTCCGTTTCAGGAAAGCTGGATCCAAGAACCTTAGAATCATGGAATGACTGGGTTGGAAGGGACCTCAAAGCCCATCCAGTTGCAATCCCTTGCCACGGGCAGGGGCACCTCCCACCGGATCAGGGTGCTCCCCCTCTTTTCTCTCCCCTCCCCTCCCTTCCCCATCTCTCTCCTCCCCGTCCCCCTCATCCCCTCCATTCCTGGAGCAACTTTATCCAGCGAAAGGTGTCCCTGCCTGTGGTGGGACCTGGATGGGTTTCCAACTCAACTCAACACAACTCAACACAACCCAATCCAACCCATGATTCCATCAACGGAATTCAAGCCGCCCAGGCACATCCACCTGGTCTTGTTGGAAAAAAGACAGGTCCCAAACGAAGAATCAAGGTCCACAGAGAGCCCTGTCTGCTTTGAAGGGCTGCAGATCCCCATCCTGGGCCAACTGCCCTATTTAATCCCCAAATGGAAATGTCTGTAAACTAAAATGTTCCTTTCTTGGACATCAGGAAAAAATCTTTCACAGAAAGGGTCACTGGGCACTGGCAGAGGCTGCCCAGGGAGGGGGTTGAGTCACCTTCCCTGGAGGGGTTTAAGGGACGGGTGGACAAGGTGCTGAGGGCCATGGGTTAGTGATTGATGGGAATGGTTGGACTCAATGATCCAGTGGGTCTTTCCCAACCTGGTTATTCTATGGTTCTATGATATGCTGATTCGAAATATGCATATGGAGTGGCACATACCTTCGGAAAGATCTGGAAAGAAAGGGGATTTATGAACACCCGAGGGAAGAATTTGATCCATGAAGAATCGATCAACTTAATTTTAGAAGCGTTAAAAGGCCCCCAAGGGATCACCATTGTCTACCTCCCAGGACTTCAGCAGGGATTTTCAGCTCAAATACGAGGGAATAATTTAGCTGATCAAAAAGCAAGAGAAGCAGCGAGAAGGGCTGAATCTCCCATTCAGATAAATCCTCTTGAATTAACCAAAAACACGGAAATAACTAACGTCTTCTCCTTTACATCAGAGGGAATGAAGAGAACGCAAGATTTAGGGGCAATGTTACGGGAAAATAAGTGGATTTTGCCAGATGGGAGAGAAATATTGCCAAAATCGATAGCTCAAAAATTACTAAATAGATGGCATGAGCAAACCCATTGGGGAGCGAGGGCATTGTGCGATCGGTATTTAAAATCTTTTGGAAGCACAGAGATTTTTGAAATAGCAAAACAGATAACCCAAGGGTGCCCTATGTGCCAAAAAATAAATAAAGGTGCAATGAGGAAAACACCCTTGGGTGTTGTTGGGACCTGGCTTATAGACCATTTGAAAGGGTTCAGATTGACTGTCCTGAATTACCCAATGTAAATGGAAATATGTATTAGTTACAGTGGATCAACTAACTCATTGGGTTGAAGCCTTTCCAGCCACCTGAGCAACAGCCCAATTTGTGGCAAAAACACTATTAGAATCGATAATTCCTCGTTTGGGGTTGGTGCATGCAATCAATTCTGATAGAGGCACCCGTTTCACGTCAAAAGCGTTGCAAGAAGCAACGCGAGTGGTGGGGATAAGATGGAACTTCCATAGCCCAAAGTTCAGGACAAGCTGAGAGAATGAATCGAACTCTTAAACAACAATTAACTAAATTGATGATTGAAACGCAGATGTCTTGGGTAAAATGCTTACCGTTAGCACTACTAAATATTCAAACTCCACCCCGTAGGGATACAGTCCTATCTGCCTATGAAATGTTGTCTGGATTGCCTTGTTTGTGTCTGGGGCCGATTACGACTCCAGGTATCGAGGAGATGATGCTACAAAAATACATCTCAGTCATAGCGAGACGCTTGAACGAGATGCACAAACTGGGGTGGATTGCTCAATCAACACCATTAGGGATGAGCATTCATAAGAGAAACCTGGGGACTGGTGTTAGTAAAGTGTTGGAAAGGAGAGAGCCTGACCCCAAAGTGGGAAGGTGCTTTTCTCGTTTTTTAGTTACAGAAACGGCCGTCCGCACAGCTGAACGGGGGTGACCCACGCAACCAGGAGTAAAGGAGCCACCCACTGAATGGACTGTGACATCATGTAACCAATGGCATCCTGGCCTGTATCAGAGATGGTGTGACCAGCAGGTCCAGGGAGGTTCTTCTCCCTCTGTACTCGGCACTGGTGAGACCGCTCCTCGAATCCTGGGTTCAGTTCTGGGCCTCTCACCACAAGAAGGATGTTGAGGCTCTGGAGCGAGTCCAGAGGAGAGTGGCAAAGCTGAACTGTGCCAGTGACAGTCATTGGTCTCTGAACCTCCTTTGCTTTCTCTTGACCCCTGAGCCGTTCTGGTTCATTTTCTCCCTCTGTCCCGTTGGTTCGGGGCTTGGAGGGAGCAGCTGCGGGGGGTCCGGCTGCTGGCCAAGGTTAACCCACCACAGGACACATCAGGGCTGCCGTGTCCAGTACGGGGCTCCCCGCACAAGGAAGACCCTGCCCAGCCTGGAGAGAGTCCTGCTGAGGCCAGCAGGATGGCTGGGGCTGGAGCACATCGTGGACAAGGAGAGGGTTGGGAGATGGGTTCTGAGAAACCTTTCAGGGTACAACACTGAGCAAGGACCCAGGGCAGCTGGGGGATCCCAATGCAAGGACTTTCTCGGTGTTTGATGAGACAAAGCCATGAGCCCCTGATGGGTTTGGAGCTGTGTGAGAAAGGGCTTGGCTGAGAGACCTGCAGCGGCAAGAGCTGGGGACTGGTGCATAAGAAATTTCAGTAGGAAAAGGGTTCTCTTTTTATTGATAATGGTTGTAGAGTTGGCTATCAGGCCTGCAGCAAGGCAAGGGGTGAGGAGGGGAGTGTGCAAGTGGAGAGAGAACAGCGCTGGGGGATCAAGCGCTTGTGCCCGGCAGTGCTGCCGTGCTGGGATTCTTTTCCCCTCCACCCACGACCGCAGGAACTGTCCCTGCAAGTCCAGAAATGTCTCGCAGGAAATATATCAGGAAACAGAAGTCGTTGAACATCCCTTTATTTTGTTTAAGCACTCAGAGAGCCCAGCTCCTCATTTACACAGACAATGAGCAAGAAAAGAGAAGAAAACAGTGAATTAAAAACAGGATGACAAGATTATAAAGGGGGGATGAAAGGGGGTTTGGGGGGTGCTAGAGGGGTTTTGAGGGGGAATAAAGGGGCTTTGTGGGGAACAAATGGAGTTTGGGGGGCATAAAAGGGGGTTTGGGGATAATAGAGGGTTTGGGTGGATAAAGGGGGTTAAAGGGGTTTTGGGGTGATATAAGGGAGTTTAGGGGGAATAAAGGCATTTGGGGAGAGAAAAGGGGGTTTGGGGTCAAAAGAGAGGATTTGGGGGAAATAAAAGGGGAATAAAGAAGGATAAAGGGGACTGGGGGTATAAAAGTGGGTTTTGGGGGGATAAAAGGGGGTTTGGGGAGCGATAAAGGGAGTTTAGGGGGCTAAAGTTTGGGGAGCGATAAAGGGAGTTTAAGGGGCACATGGGGAGTGCCGATCCTTGTCCAGTTTTCCTTTCAGCTACATGGACAAATCCCATCCCTGCAGGATGAAAAGAAAACGGGAGATCAACAGCAAGAACACAGACAAACAGAGAAGCCAGCAAAGAAGCTGGTCCAGCTGAGAGAGGCCACAGCAGAGGCAGCCGCGCACTCAGGACAGCATTACCCTAACCCAGCTCTGCTCACTCCCTCCCAAAAATAAACATTGCTGCACTGGTACTCTCAGCCCCTGTGCTCTGGAGAGGAAAACGGACCCGTGATTAGAGAGCTGCACCACGGCTGTGCTGAAACTCTGGCTGCAGTGGAGGGGGTTCAGTCTTGGAGCCCAAGCTGAGGGCAGAGACTTTGTGGGGTGGGAGAGGAGGCAAGGGGGCTTGCTCAGAGGGAGGGTCTGTGTTGGATGCAGTCATGTAGGGGTTTCTGTATTTGCCCTTCCACAACATCTCTCTTTTATGTTTCCTCACATTCTCCGATCTTATCCCTTCTGCCCGGGGATTTTCCTCACTGGAGATGTTTCCCTGGCCCATCTCTTCTCCCTGTCAATGCTCACAGACCTCATCTGACCCTCTCTGCATCCCCCTGGCCCTACACAAACCTGCCTGATTGGCGGGTGAAGCTGGGCACAGGGTCTTGTTTATAAGCAGGAAAGGATGGGGCAGAATGAGCCTGATGGGTCCAGCAGAGGTGATGCTGGTGCTCTCCATGGGCAGAGAAGCAGCCGGAGACACTTTAAGAGGCTCCAATCAGACCTACTGGCCACTCAAGGATAGAGCTCAGGAGGCTCAGTGATTTCTTCAAGCATGAGAGCCTCTTGTTTCTTTTCTCCCCGGAAATTCCCCAGGTGCAGGGAACTGACTCGGGAGAGTTCCTTATCTTTATCCTAATCCCTGCCCTGATTATTGCCTTGAAATGTCCTCTTAGAAGTGTCCTGGGGTGATTTGGAGCTGTGAGAAGCCCTGACTGGCACTGCACACTCTTGAGAGCACAAAGACCCTCTTTTCCAAGGAGCTGCTTCTTGCCTCCACAAGTTCTCCCTGTCCCAACATGAGGAGCTCCCTGGGCAGACCGAGCACTGACCCTGGTTTTTCTTTCCCCTGGAGAAACTGCGAGAGCCCTCCTGACGGAGCCCACAGGCTGTGGCTGTGCTGGCTTTGGGAGACTTTGGGAGACCGCTCTCGCAGAGCTGGCAGCAGAAGCATGGTGGAGGCACGGGGCGCTGTGGTCCCCCTCAGCCTCGTTATTTTCCTCCTTTTGGTAGTTCTGGAAGCCCATGGTATGTCCAGGCGCCCAATCCTCACGGACACTCAGGAAAAATCCACTCCCCACCACACACCCCAAGGAACAGCAGCGACTTCCGGGCCAAGGCGGAGCGGGGGCGGCCGGGGGCGGGGCGGCAGAGACCCCGCCTCTTACGAGGACGTCACTGGAGGCAGCGCGAAACAGCGACCCCTTTGGCGAGAACCGGGAAGAGACGCGGCTGACAGGTCCACCCCACTCCGGCCGCCAAGTCTACCCAGCTCAGTAAGCGGATACTGGGTGGACCGGGCGGCCGGTGAAGGGATCGACCTGGCAGCCGGTGAGGGGGATTGACCTGGTGGCCGGTGCGGGGATAGACCTGGTGGCCGTCCCTGGAGCCGGTGACATCTAACGGCTATCACTGTCTGCCACCAGAGCGGAGCCGGCACACCCACTTTTGGGGCCGCAACTCCCTAATTGCTGCTAACTCCTAAAAGCTGCGCGGCTGCGAGAACTCCTCTTTCGCGCTGGAGATGCTGAAGAAGGACGGCTCCCCCTCGGCGACAGCGAGCCCCTCAATTCGGTGCCGGGAAGGGGGGACGAGAGGGCTGGGCTGTCGGGTACGGTGGGTGTGCGGGGAAGGGGGCAGCGCGGCGGCGGTGTGGCGAGCCGGCAATAAATTCTCCGATTTCTGTGCGGAGCCGTCACAGCCCGCTGAGCATCCCACTACCGGCTCGTTCATCAGCCACCCGCATGGTCCGGCGGTGGCTGCGAGACTCAGATTGAGTGATGCCCTTTAATGCCTCTTTGCAGTCTTGCTCGGGGACCGGAGCTTTCGTATCGACTGCCCGTACCCTCCTGATCAGCCTCGCTCCTTTAAAGATTTCCTGCGCTTTAACACCCCGATATTTCTATTACTACACCATAAACTGCAAGTCGGTGGATAATTTATGTCCTTTCAGGCAGGTCTGGATCAAGCAGGCTGACTGGTGCAGAAGTCATTCCAAAATCTGGACCGTGCATAGTATCTTTACTCCAAATACACCTTATTTGGAATTGAGATTACTTGCATTCTCCTGATTCAGGGTTTCAGTAATGGGGCAAATGTGTCAGGCTGCTTATCCAACCTGCTAAGTCAGGGTATTAAAAATGTAATTAACATATAAATGAAAGCCCTGGCACGTGCCCTGCTGGCACAGAGGAGTCTTGCTTCTAGCCAGCAGGATGAGTGCCCTGGAGTGAGCCGTGATACCACAGCCTGCTCAGAATCCCAAAGCCGAAGCAGGAAACAGAAGAATGGAAGAAGAGAAGGCTACTGGTTACCAGTACTATGGGTCAGAAGCAGCATCCAAAGTATAAATGATAGGCACTCCATGGTTAAAATGATCTAGTCTGGAGAAGGAGAGCTGAAAAGAGTAATTCTACAATTTAACATAACCGGAAGGGAAGCTATTACACCAGATTAGATGGAAAGAAAACACTGCTCACTGAGATCACTGATCAAAGTTGGGATAAAATTCAGTGCTGGATTTCATGAACTTTTCAAACGAAAACACTCTAAGCTCTTCAGCGATATACACTAAAATGGTTTTGCAAGCAGAGTAGGGAACTGAAGGAAGGAGGCAGTTAGGTGTTTGATTCTGTGAAATGTAAGCTCTTGATGGGAATGAAGTAGAAGTTGTTTCCTTTTACTATTTATATGTCCTCTGGCTTGCAACTGCAGCACATATGAATCAATGCTTTAACACATAGTCTTCAGAATGTTCTCATGCAACTTCTGTTCAATTTTGCGTAGCTCCAGATTGAGATCTCGTGATCTGGGCGATGGGCTTTTTTTATCCAGATGCTTTCGACATTTTACGGCACTATGGGAGAAGCAACTTTGAAATCTCCCTGTAAGGGAGGTAGTTAGATTAGCAATATAGGAAGAAAAAAAGGAGGACAAAAAAAGGAATGAAAAGACAGTAGTTCATTCTCCAAAAGTCCACAGAATTTTACGTCAAAAAGGATTCACACCAAGCCACCCTACGAAGATGCCCTCCTCACTGCATAAGGTGAAAGAGGCAAAACATGGAGTTATTTTTCAGTCTACCAGTCACTGGTTGAAATGCTGCTTAAGTGTAACAACCCAAG
The DNA here is from genome assembly GCF_032191515.1 of Phaenicophaeus curvirostris. Classification (NCBI taxonomy): domain Eukaryota; kingdom Metazoa; phylum Chordata; class Aves; order Cuculiformes; family Cuculidae; genus Phaenicophaeus; species Phaenicophaeus curvirostris. The sequence goes on along the minus strand of NW_027206673.1, from coordinate 1,274,854 downwards.
GATACAGATGAAGACAAAACTTTTAATTTTAAAATCTTTTCTTTTTAAGCAATTTTCAGTGAATCAGGCAGAATTATGAATATTCACTAGATACTCAAAGCATAATTCATCAACTCATTTGTTTCTGCAGTAAGAAGTATGACAAGCAGAGGGAAGTCTTGATGCTCCAGAAAAGCATTTAAAAGGCAAAAATTACAGAGTTCTTTCATCTTTTCTATATACGTAATAAATACATGCATATACATTCATGTCTACATATTTTGGAGACTTCTCTCAGGCGGTAGCAAAGAATATGAGTGTAAAGAGATTATTATGAGTATTGCAGGCTAATTTGGTATAAAATGGTCAAAGATTTTCTAAACAATTTAAGCTTATGCCATTGCAAGGAAGAAACTGACAGTTTGAAAAAATTGGCCTCAATGAACTCTGACATTTCTTTTAAGTCTACATTTCAAGACTAAATACTGAGATTTGGTGGTTTTGATGTTAGGTCAATTCTTTCATCAGTATGAATGTTAAAAGAATCTGGATTTGTCATGAGGAAAAAGATGCTCATGAAAAGCATCTCAAAAAGAAATTATTGTCTGACACTGCAGTAGTATTGCCAGAGGAATTCCAGGGGACTTTGGGTATAACCTATTAAGTCATTGTGTGCATTGGGTTTACCTCAGGAGTCCAGTACACAATTCTGGCAGTATATCAAAACACAGAACTTTGCAAATTGCTTCCAAGACCTGAAAGCTTGTAATAAAGATTACAAGGAGTGGAAAAAAGAAGGGGCTTTTGTTGTGTATCCCAACTTCTGAACTTTTTATATGTTTAAGAGCAATACTGAAAAGTAAGTGGACTAGTTACAGAGGAACCTATATAGCTGTACCATAAATTAACAAAGCTTTTACAGATTAGAGAAAAAAAAAATTATTATTCTGCTGCTGTTGAAATTTACTTTGTTAGGTAACTGTTCCAGTTAATCGTCTATAAGATATGCCCACAAACCCAGTGTCTCTTTGTTGGTGCTTGATATGCTAAACGTGTATTGATCAACTTGCAGGTAACTTTATAAAAAGAATAAGGTGTTCATTAATACATAAAGTAATGAAAAATCCAGGTTATTTATAGGTTCCAAATTTCCTATACCTTGGATACCTTAGGAATGGCTCCATTGGTATTGAGAAAAAGATGTTGCCAAGTTCAGTCCAGCTCTTCCTTGTTAGGCACATGTACTCCAATAGCTGCCATCAATGAAAATGAACACAGTGGCTGCCAAGAACCTCTGCTCACAAGCTGTGAACAATTATACTGGGATTTTTCACATTCTTGTTCAAAAGCACCAGGGAATATTCCAGTTACCTCTATTCCCAGCAGCAACTTTCCAGTCTTATAAACAAATTACAAAACACTTCCCTTTTCCTAGAGTTAAATGGTAAAATGAAGTGTTCTACCATTACATGTCACCAGTTTCACAATGCATGAAAAGGAATAGCACCAACTCTGAAAATAAATAGCAGTTAACACTTGGTGTGTAATTGCTTGTGTTTTCTTTTTCTTTTTTTTAAACTAGATTAAATAATTATTTTTGTTCTCAGCTGAAGTGCATAAGAACCAGTCCCAGCAGTATGCCCGAGAATGACAAGTCATTCCAGTCACTGTTTCTCTTCTTCTTCGATAAGCATTTTTCATTCACACAGTTACTAATAAATACTGTTAAAACTACTAAAATATGCAGAACTGAATTTTCTTCGCAGTTTGTATAAGCTCAAGTAACAACAGTTCTTTAGAAACTGTTATCTATATATATTTCAATAAAAGCAATTAACAGTTGTTCCAAGAGAGTTTAAAAGTAAAAGTTGTCAGGTAGGATATAATAATAATGTATATCGTTTGATGATGCATCACATTTGGACATACTTGACTCACCATATCACTGCTGTTTTTATGTAGAAGAGGACCTAAAAATACTAAAACATAAAAATATAAATATAAATTTGAAATTAAATGCGTTCACAATATTGTTACTTTTATATCTTTAGATTTCTAGTAGAAAATCATATTGAGGTTGATCACAGCAGTCAACATTTTCATTTTTACCCAAACATTTTCTGATACAAAATGGTGGAACAGAAATTTTTAAGTCTATCTAGTGGATGAACACACAGTTGAGCTATCTTCATTCTCTTGGTGAAAACTCTCTGCAGAATTCCCAGATCACTCCAACTGTATATTATGGGTTTTTTTAATTTGGTAATGTGCACAGATATTCAGAGGGTATATTACTAAGGCAATTCATTTCGCATATGGTCTCTCTGAACATTCTTTAAACCATGTATTTCCTCTAAAAAATTAAAATAGTTGATTAGAAAAAATAAATTTTTAATACAGGTTAGCAAATTCTACACAATACTAATCGCAAAGGGAATGGCAACACTGCTGATACTGCCTTGGCTCCTTCTACACTAAGCATCACTGGTGTATTTTCTAATAAAACAACAACAGCTGTTCCTAGATGTATGATGCCAGTAACAGTTGCCAGTCACAGAAGACTTGTGATAATATAGTCATTTGCCTTTAGTGCTCTATGAAATGACCAGTAAAACATGCTGACAGGACTTGGAAAAAACAATGTAATACCTGCCATTTTGCTACCTGTTACCATGAAACTCTGAGCTAATCAGTCCCTCACCAAATGCAGGAAAGCACGGAAAATATATAAAGGGCAACAAAAGAATAGTGCGTTGTTCCAGTTTCTCTATCTCTGTGTCACAAACACCAAGGGAAAAACAACAAAGAAGACTCAGCTAAAGGCAATGAAGTGATTGACTCAGACATCAGTAGATCTTTCTGCCTGTCCCGTGGAATTTCGCACTAGCATGTACAATAGGCACTGTTCAATCAAGAAATTTGCTTGATTGGGATGTTTCCTAGGAAACCAATATAACCCCATAACTGTATATAATGCAGTGACCACTGTAAAAACAGGATGCTTCCTTGTAACTGTATAATGTTTACATGTAATAGGCAATATTTTTATAAGTTGAATCCTGGTAAGGAAGCTACCCTTACGTTTCTGAAACTAATACAGACAAAAATACTTTTTTGTTTGTTTGTTTGTTCATTCACACACTGTTATTACATCTTCACAGATCAAGATTCTTTCTGGAATATTGCAAATGGTTGTTTAGATACCCTACTTTTATATAATACATCGGCTGATTACAGTAAAGATGTCGAATTTCAAATTGTGAATATTGTGTTTGGTGTAATTTGATGGCTCTTACAGTCAGTAAAGAGATGCAGCTTTCTTCCCCACTGTAACAGGAGCGTTAATACATTTTTGCTTAGAGGTAGGTAAATACTAACAAGTAAAAGCTCCTTGGACATTATATAGTATTTTAATAATATTATCCTAAAGGACATTATTTCAGGGGCATACTATGTATTTTTCATCTTTACTAAGATAAAAAAATGGCTTCTCTTAGACTCAGCATTCAGCAGGCTAAGAGCAGATCAAAAAAAAGAGGACTCTAAAATATTGCTAGATGATGGTGCGATTTCTATTAAAATACCCTTCCACTGAAACCATGGCATTGAAACATGCTGAAGTTATGTTAAGGAAAAAATGTGTAATTTGTCAGTGTAGAATCTTCATTGCAATTTAAGAGTATTCTTTGCCTCCCCCTTACTATTTCTGCATGTGCTACTGGCTATTCTTTTTTTGCCACTTCTTTCTAACGTTGGGATGTGCCCACATATTGTTCTACTCCTTGCGAAAAATGTATGCGATGGGCAACTTTAAAATGTAAAATTCTTTTCACAGAATCATTGAGTAGCTGAGATCAGAAGGGACCTCCAGAGACTGTCCATTCTATGAGCTCCTAGGTAGAGCAGGGTTAACTGCTGCAAGTAGCTCAGGGCTGTGGGCAGTCAGACTCTGAATTTCAGTCTCTAAGGATGGAGGCTCCACACCGTCTCTAAGTAGTCTGTTCAGTGTTTGATCATCCTCACAGTGAAAAAGTTTAAATATAGTAATTGTGTCAGTGAGCACCACTGAGAAGAGTCTGGCTTCCTCTTCTTTATTCCTACACCTTCATCGAGTATTTATATGTATTGGTAAAACCTCCCCAGAGCCTTCTCTTCTCCAGGCCAAACACTGGCAGCTCTCTGCCTCACCTGATGTGATGGATGCTCTGATCCCTTAATAATCTACATGGCCCTTCTTCTACTACATGCATATGTCTCTTGTACTGATGAGATGAGAACTGTACTCAGAACCCTAGATGGGTCTCACAAGGACAGAGACAATGGATTACTACCCTTGACCTGCTGGTGACATTCCTCTTAATGCAAACCAGGATGCAGTTGGCCTTTGCTGCAAGGGAACAAGTATGCACTAGGTTTACACTAGTTATAATTTGTAATTATATTGAGTAGTAACATAGAACTGAACTTGAACTTTTAAAATTACTGAACTATTTGAGATCTTAGTTGCTGAAATGTGTAGCTTGTGGGACAACTGTTTAGTAAAAGGTTGTAGAATCAATTAATGTCTAATCCTGATGCTTCTATTAACTGGATTAACCTAGTTTCTGATTAGAGAATAAAAAAGGATAAATCTCAGTTGATTTCTGGAAGGGGAAGAAACTCACAGGAAGTGAAACAAAGGGTAAACTTTGAGAAGTGTCAAAGGAGAAAACAAGACTGTAGAACATGTAGTCCACAGAGGCAGCCTTAATACACTGTAGCCGATAAGGTTCCTACCCTACTAAGGGCTACTATGTAGGACTAGCATGCTTTCTATTCTGCAGTGCCAAGCCTGGTGCCAATGTGCCCTCCTCCAGTGTGCTTAGTGCAAATGGGACATCACAATATTTTGCTGAAAGTTTTAAAATTCCAGTGAAGATAAATATCTGATACCATCAAAGTAGAAGCTTCCCTCCACCCCTGCCTTGTATTTCTCTAGCCAGGTAATGAGACAACTGAGTTAAAAAACAAATTCATTCTGTTCTACCTGTTTAGTCTTGAAGAAACGCTCCAGTTCCACCAGCCAATATGTTCATATTTAGGAAATTTTATGACTGCCGTGTATTTAGATTCTTTTTAAAAACAACACCCACTAGAATGCTTCTCAGGATGTGCTTTTCTTCTGCTGTTTACTTACAACTGTTTACTAGAGTTCTTTAGAATTGATAAAAATGAAGACTATCACTACTCTTATCTGTTCCATAGGACAAATAGGCAACAAGAAATAACCTTATGCTAGATGATGACAAACAATGAAGAGGAGACATATGTTTGCTCTGTTCCCAAAGCATAAACAGAACACAGAGTTTCCCTGACTAATAAATTTATTTTCATTTTAATTAAAACAGAACATTTAGTTGCATTTCCTCTGTTCTCCCAAAGAATTAAATAGATAAATGGCTGGTAGGGGAAAAAAATGACATTTTCTTTAGTGCCCCAATTCTTCACATAATCGATTGCTATCCATCTGTTCACTAACGTTGTAGGAAAGACACATCATATAAAGCTTTATTCCCATAAAAAGGCTTGTTAAAGTACTTTGCTTTTGATCCTGCATCTTCCAAAATGAAAGAAGTTTTTCACAAAGCAGAATGTAATTTCTCTTTTGGTATAACATGAAAAAACTATTGTTATTGGTTTACTCTTCTGATTCTTTCTACCATTAAATCAAACATACTGAAGAATGGTTCCATCTGAGAAAATGATTGCAATGGCAACTCCATAGATTCTAACCAAGAAGGAACAATTAAATAAGAGACTAATGTGCAAGACAAAACAAAAGGCTCCACTCTCTCTGTAGTAAGCCTAATGACTGAGGCTTACTACATATGCACTGAGGGTGCATGACTGAGGCTTACTACATATGCACGTAGTCCAGGAAGGTACTCGTTTTGCTTTAAGGTATTCAAGAAATGGTTTATCAGCTACTTTCCTTGGTAGCTAATGCTCCTTTATTTGGTAAACTTCAATTACTGGCTTGCAATCATTTTTAAGAAAATCTGTTCAATCTACTGATAAAATGTACCATTCTTCCAATCTCTCATTCTTTCAACCTTGTTAGAGATATATGGGTAAACTGGGGAATTATAAAATAGGGCAGGCTGCATCTGGCAGTCTTGAGTGGAGTAACTGCCATCACTGGACAAATACTCCTCGCTATCTGTTAAACAAGCAGAGGAATTCCCTAGGGAATGGCAAACCATGTCCAGGAAAAGTAACAAGGAACTTTCCCGGAATTACAAGGCTGTTCATCTTTGCCTGAAGCCCTATCAAATTTATAAAGCAAATCCTCCTAGAAAAGGTTTCTAGGCTCGTGAACAGCAATTAGCTGACTTGGGATAGCAAGTATGGATTTACCAAGAGAAAATCCTGTCTGACCAACCTGTCTTCTATGCTGAAATGACCAGTTGTTAACCAACAGAGCAGGCAAGGCTGTATTATCCTTATGGCCAAATTAACAAGTTAATGTTAGATGGACTATAAGGTACTGGAAATCTGACTGGGTTGTAAGACTCTGGGAACCACATTTCTCAAGAGCTGATATTGGTCCAGATACTATTCAGCATCTTCATTGACAACATTAACAATGGGACAGTATGAAAGTTAACAGATGATACCACATTGCAGGGAGTGTTTAATGCACTGTAGGGATTGGATGACATTCAGAGGAACTCCAACAAGCTGAGGAGACTGAGGTAGTTTGGATGCTGGAAGATCTGTTATACACAGAGAGCCTGCATGTGTGCAGTCTGTTTTGCTTGGGTCTAATAACAGTCTGCCAGTACCAGAAAAGGAGCAATAGAAGCAATGGAGCCCAACTTTCTTGAGAGTTGCACAGCAATGGGATGGTACAGTAGCCACAAGTGGTAATAGAGGAGACTCTCATTATATGTAAGGAGGCAGCGTTTTACAAGGTTAAGCACTGGAATGGATTGCTCAAGAAGATTTGAAGATTTTCAAAACTCAACAGGACAAGATCTTTAGCAATCTGATTTAATTTTTGAAGTAAGTCATGTCCTGAGGAGGGCTTTCAATATGTTAATATGGAAAACTAAGCTATATATCTTAAAAACATCAGTCTTTTCTGTTTCGTTTCCTCTATTCTCCAAATTAGGCACCTGCAATACTTCTGTACTCAAGAGTCACACAAAGAAGTCAATGTCTTACTTCTCGTGTGGTAAGAAATTCTTTTCTCAATTGGCTGTACTGAAGTCAAGTCAAATTCTTGGCTTTATAGAGTCATCAATAAGTAAAGGAAATAAAATAGCAGAAACTTGCTTTTATCACTAAAAGGGCCTGACATAGCTGAGAACAGATACATTTGATAAGAAAAGTACTGGTTTTACAATATTATTTTTTGGTGTAGCAGAAAAACGTGATGTAAACCCATAGCAATATTTAAAATTTTGATAGCATTATGTTTAATAAGAAATAATTATAACTGCTAAGAATTAACCTGATAATTTTTAAAGAGTCTTTAAAACAGAAAAAAATAAGAGCAAGTTTTTAAATGCCAAAAGTTTATTTAGGATTTCCTTTCAGTCCTTTATAATATAGAGCTATAGATTACTGATCCTTTCTCATTCTTCTAAATGCTTCAATAAAAGTGGAAGCTTATTGCTATAAATTAAAACTCAATGTATACTATACATGTATTTATACATCAAACATTTCAGTTCTTGTGTTTTAAGACTTGTATTAGGTGGACTGTTTTATGTTCAGATGATTCAACTGAATACTAGTTAATATTAATTTTATTTGCTATTCATTTGATTTTGACCTTACTTGCATGCTATGTTGTACTACATCTAAAAAAAACTGTTATCAGTGGCATTTAATGGAATCAGTACATCATCATAACCTAAATGAACAGGCAATAATTGTTCTCCAGCACTGTCCTGTTCTGTCCCAATGCAATGTCAGTATTAATACATAGACATTATTATTTTCCTGCATAGACATTATTAAATTTAGAGGTTTATTTACATGGACAAGACCTAAGTTCTTTACTATGCCTTTTAATTAATAATGTATTTTCTAATTTCATTGCATGTACTATAGTGCTTTTTAACTGTAAAATGTTCATAAATATCACTACATCTGGAAGATAAACATCTGTTTAGCTATTGTTACAGTTATTAACATGCTTTTGTTACTTTTATGGAAATTTAAGTCCAAAGAGCCTTGTTTAGAATATGCATTTTCAAACATAGTTAGGGGATAACTCAGACGTTTTATCACAGAATCATAGAATCACTAGGCTGGAAAAGACCCACTGGATCATCAAGTCCAAACATTCCTATCAATCACTAAACCATGCCCCTCAGCACCTCATCCACCCGTCTCTTAAACACCTCCAGGGAAAGTAACTCAACCACCTCCATAGGCAGCCTGTTCCAGTTCCCAATGACCCTTTCTGTGAAATTTTTTTTCTGATGTCAAGCCTGAACCTCCCCTGGTGGAGCTTGAGCCCATTCCCTCTTGTCCTGTCCCCTGTCACCTGGGAGAAGAGGTCAGCTCCCTTCTCTCTACAACCTCCTTTCAGGTAGTTGTAGAGAGCAATAAGGTCTCCCCTCAGGGTCTACTTCTCCAGGCTAAACAACCCCAGCTCTCTCAGACGCTCCTTGTAAGACTTTTTCTCCAGTCTCTTCACCAGCTTCATCGCTTTTCTCTGGACTCGCTCCAGAGCCTCAACATCCTTCTTGTAGGGAGGGGCCCAGGACTGAACACAATGTTCGAGGTGCGGTCTCACCAGTGCCGAGTACAGAGGGAGAATAACCTCCCTGGACCTGCTGGTCATGCTGTTTCTGATACAAGCCAAGATGCCATTGGCCTTCTTGGCCACCTGGGCACACTGCTGGCTCATGTTCAGTTGGCCATCAACCAACATCCCCAGGTCCCTCTCCTCTGGGCAGCTTTCTAGCTAGGAAACAGCAGAAACAGCAGAAAGATTTCTCTGAAATCCTCGTACTGCTAAGAAGAAGGAAGAAGGATCTAGAAAGAGAAACACTGCTTGAGTGCAGCTGCCTTCTTCGCTTGTCCAAACTCTTTCCCAAGCCTAGAGCAGGAAGCCAGAGGATGTGCTAGGTATAGTACCTGGCTGCATTGGGGTGATCCAAGGCCACTGCAAGCCTGAGTGTAGCAGGTTATCCAGGAATCAGACAAACTGCTAGCACAGCATGTGTTACACCAGCTACCACAGACTAACCCAGGAGCAGATATACACAAGCAAAAGAAGCTTGAAGACCTATAAAGCATGTCAGGAACCTATACTTGCAACTTACATATCTGATAGAGAGAATTTCTCTACTTTTTTTCCCCTATCTCTCTTTTTTTTTGTGTGAATAGTCACACCTCTACCCGCTGTGCATAGGGTTTTCTCCAAGATTCATTTGTTACTGTTCACAAAAACGCTAAGAAACCCTCACTACTCAGTGAGCCTAGCAATGCAGCAGGACTAGGAAACATTCAGCCTTTGGCATCTCTGAAGCCTGAGCAAGCACTGGGGACTGTTCTGAGGGGGAGCAAAACAAAAGGCAAAGCCCTCTGGCTTTCAGATCAGCAAAGGCCAGGTTCAGAACTGACAAATACCTTAGCTTTAAACTGCTGGTAATACTCATAAACATTGACACAAATGGATGAATTTCAAAGTCCTGCAAGAGTTTACAGTCAACTTACAGCCTTAGTAGAGGTTTGACAAGAGGTAGGAGAGAGAATTAGAACAATTTGCAAAAAAAAAAAGTCTCATTTCTTTCACTACACTCTTCCCTAAAAGAAACAGAGTGATATACGATGCAATAAATCTGTAGATAAAACAAACCACTAGTGCCTGGTACAGATAAAATATTTTTTTATGTTATTAAAGTTACCATCATTTAAGCACTTACAGCATCCTAAATGCAACTAAAGCATAATAGTAACTGCATAGTAATCACACATAGACAGAAAGATCTGCAAATGGAAAAAAAAATAAGTTAGTTTTTTAAAAATGTATTTTTTTTCCAAAAAATTCACAGTAATACCTGAAAAACTGGTTTCCTTAGTAATTTTCAAGATAAATGTTAGTTTTGTTCTCTAATTGAAAGAAAGCCAATCATCTGCATACTGCAATTGGTTCTGGTTTTGAATTTGCAATTTCCTTATTTATCTTCTATATTTAGTCCTGCATTGTTATAATGTCTTGTAAGTTACATAGCTTATCAAAACAATATACAATGTCTGTCTTCATTGATGATAGTATCTTGTAAGTTACCTAAAGCTTTCCTAGAATTTTTTTTTTTCCTAGAATAAAATATGAAAATTAAGTAAGAAATGGTGTTTCTTGATGCATAATATGCCCAAATTTAGGACTATTAAATTGATGTCTCATGTCAGTCCACTGTGATTAAAACTTGTAAAATGGACACTATTACAGAATGCCAAGGAAATATAAATAAATAAGCAGCAGTTATGACTGATTAGTGACTGAAATCTCTTTAATGCCTCAGAGATACCACCATTTTTTGTGCACATGCAAATGACATCCCATGTGGCTTTCAGGTAAACCCAGAACATTTCTTGGAAGAAATTTCTAGCTTGCCTTAAAATAGAGACAATCCCTCTATTACATGTTGCAGGCTTCAATGCATTTTAGGCACTAGTATGTCTTTTCAGCTACCATATTTTCTGTGAAGAGTAACATGTTGAACTAATGTTTTCAGTGAGAGGCTCTAGAGACAGAATGATCAAATGTTCTTAATTGACAATGTTTAAATGAAAAAAAAAATATCCTGGAATAATTACAAAGATTATACTCCTGGCTTGCCTGATAAGTTGGATATAACTGCCAATACAGAAGTTGAAAAAAAAATAAGTTGAGATGGTGTCAAAGACATGGTTTCTCATGGTATCAGTGTATCTTTGGTATCTGCTGATTTTCATTGCTTAATATCAATGTACCAAATCAATATAAAATTGTCTAAAGGAGTACATGGTCATGATTTTCATCACTTTCTAAATTTTTTATTTTGTTTTGGAAAGAAAACAAGCTTCTTTACATTCCACTGATTTCTATGCCATCATGCACCAGAAAACAGATACAAACTTTTATGGGACTGGTGCTTTATGTAGTTTTAGCATTTGTGACCATAATACTAAATTAGTTCCTTGATTCTGTGCAGATTCGCATGTATTATCTAATACTTCTACAGTGAGCAGCTCCTATGATTACAGTGTGTCTCCATGTGTTTGTGGGATCTTTAAAATGTTACTGCTGATCTGCTTGCAATAGTATACTTCCAGGATGTATATACCAAGTTGGATTTTACAAATGTTATCACATCAAGTTTCAGAAGTCTACCAGTATTTCTTAAGTGATTAGAATACCATTCCCATGCTTAGTAGGTTTTGTTGGAGTATGTGTATTCCCTGCAATGCTAAAATAAAAAATTAATACACTCTCCAGCAGCAATCTGGAGATATTTAGCAGTAAACACTAGAGATATGCTAAAATAATATCTGCTAACTGCTTTATAAACTCAGGATCAAGTCCTGTGAGGTATTACACTGAAGAGCTCCACGGCACATTCAGTCCTCTGTTAACTTCACCAGAGTTACAGTAAGCAAAAGTTCACCAACTTCACAACCAACATTTAAATCTGCTTTGAACTCTGTCAACATGATTAATTACATAAAGAACTCACTAGTGGGACTTTTTAAAAATACAGAGATAAATGGAATGAGAATTGGGAATTAAATTCTGCTACTGTTAACAAATTTCACTGTTGTTTCCACACAGCATTTAGAAATCTATATTACAGGTGATGGCTATCTAGCAGTAGGATAACTACAGAAAGATCACAATTTGCTAGCAGATTAAAGATAAGACAAAACAACACTTACATCTTCAGCATACAACTAGGATGCAAAATACTCCTATTGTGGAGATTTATTTTCTGTCTGTGAAAAATATTACCATGTTCTGCATGTTCTAGGAGTAAACAGCCATCAGTCAGCATAGATCTGCAATTATATATGTATATATCTGATGGTCTAATCAGGAAAAAGACACTTGGGAACCACACAACACTAAAATGAAGAAATTTAAGTACATTCACATTTGCTAACATAAAAAAAAAGTTCTCTGTATGTCTGGTAAAGGATTTTATGCAATATAAAATATTTAGGTTTTTTTCCATCCTAAAATTTAAGCTCAAACTGCTTGTTTGAGCCATGTACTACCTTCTCTGGTTTTCTTTCACGTAACCAGGGAAAATATTTCCAGAATTCTCCCTCCAAAATTTCTCTGTCATTCAAGTCTCTCATGCTATGTGATTGTCCGTAATATACAAAAATGTGCCTGTTGGGGAGATGACAGAAGTAGACTTCTCAGGATTTGCTGGTTTTTTATTTCTGTCTTGACTTTATTGTTGAAATAGAGATCCTGTGATATATTTGTATTTTATTGCCTTGAAAAAATACCCCATTCACTTCCCTAAATTTTCTTATAATGGATTCTTTTTGACAGAAATAGTAAAACTTTATTTTAAAGCCCTTTTGTATGCCACTGTCTCTTTCAGTATAGTAATGTACTCCATATACCCTTAACATTATAATTCAATCTGTATCTTTCAGTTTTGATGCTTTTAATAGGTGTTAAATAAAGTTAAGCTTAGAGTTTTCAGGTATTATTTTTATCCATACACCGTGTTTGTCTGTTTTCAGAGTCACTCTAAAATTAGTTCTTTTTTTTTTTCCTGTATTTTTTATTCTTCCTTGTTTTAATTTTTCCCTTTGTGCTCAGCATAGGAAATTCAAATTTCAAAACATTTACTGTTTTTTGCTGTGGACACTTCTTTTGTTTGATCGTGCATTTTTAAATCCACATAATTTCTTGCACCTCATTTGCATTGTTGGTACATATTTTACCCATTTACCCCTGCCTGAGTAAGACTACTACAACATTATCTTATTCCTTGGAGATCAAGAAAAGATTTCTTTTTGCTATAAGAGCTGTCTCAGAATAAAATTCATATTTTGAGCTTCTTATATATGCTCTTCCTTTCCAAAGGAATGAGTAGATGAAAAGTTAAAAGAAAAAAGTTCTGCCCTTTTTCCTTCTTTATTGCTGAATACCGAAATTCTTTAAAGTTGTCTGTACTGAAGAGGGGAAGAATGCGACTGACAGCTTTATTCCTCAAACACAATGGCCCTTTCTACTACCACAGTACAGCAGATTCTCTGTGGTTTGTGCAGAGCTTTCTTGAGAATTGATGGGGACCATAAAGTGAGCTACTACTTTCATAACATTGCACTTCAAATGCAAGATGTATTTCTTCAGCTTCGTGTTCTCTAATATAAACATAAACCTAAATTTACTTGTGCATTTCTAAACAAAGTAGTACATCACACACATGCTTGCAAGATAATGAGTGACAAAACAGCAAGAAAGACTGCTCTTTTTGGCATAATTTCAGGCTAATCAAAACATAAATGCTTGTGAAATTGGTTTAGGGCCACAGGTCTTTGAGAAATGTTTGGACTGTTTCCTATCAGAAAGACAGAGAAAAATTTCCATGAATTCAAAAAACATGATAGAATTTTTAAGGGAAATAACTGAGTAATGAGGGAAGAAAGATACATATTTGTTCTACAGGAAATGAAGAAAATTTGTTTAGGATGATCTAAGGACATAAAAAGATATTAAATCATTCCATATTAAACATTCTCAAAAAAAACATAGAAAAAGAAATGTCTGAGCAGCCTCTGACATTGTTTTATTGTTTGCATTGCAACTGAGCCTGAATGATCCCTCAGGCTTGACTATACGTTGCTCACTTTACACAGATAAAACAATAATAATAATAATAATAATAGTTTACATTATAACATACTATTCCTATTTAAATGGAAAAACTAATGTATGTATGTGACCTGTGACCTTTGATACCATGGCTTACCCTGTTCTTCAGATGAAAGCATGAAAATCAGGTGGTTTGGGGTAGTTATTACCTCTTATCTCTGGAGTACAATACTGAAGCTCCTTGCTTGAAATAAATGCGACTTAAGTGTTACTCTAAACTCTGTGTTGAACACCCAGTTATATGTATTTTTTTTAAAATGCAAGGGAAAAAAGCTGAAAAGAAAAATAAAAAGCATCTACAAGGAGTTTCTGGAAATAAGTGTTAATTCACAACTAGTTATACAGGACAGGAGCTAAATGAAACAACTAAATGTTACAGTGATAAATAAGATGAAACAGTTGCGTTTTCATAAGTAGATCCCCTTCTCCGTGCTTCCAAAGCACTGGAGCCCAAGGCATCTTATCAATGTATATAAATACCTGAAGAGTAGGTGCAAAGAGGAGGGAATCTTTTCAGTGGTGCCCAGTGACAGGATAAGAGACAATGAGAACAAACTGAAAGACAGGAAGCTCCCTCTGAATATCAGGAAACACTTTGTTACTGTAAGGGTGACAGCACTAGGACAGTTTGCCCAGAAAGATGATGAAATCTCCATCCTTGAAATTCAAAAGCTGTCTGGATATGTTCTTGGGGAACTGGTTCCAGGTGGCCCTGCTTGAGCAGCGGGCTTGGACCAGATGACCTCCGGAGGTCCTTGCCATATTCAATCCTTCTATGATATTGTGATTCTGTTCCTTTGATCTACAATGTGTTATTTGTTTATCACAAAAAATGATCCATTTTAATCAGTCTTCATCATCTGTTAATTTAATGAATTTCAGTCATCAGCACATTAAAGACTATCCTCTTCTGGGACAGTCTCACCAGGTGTGGTGCGTTAAGTGTCTGTTTCTCCTCCTTGTTCTGATACTATCTTCCGTTTTTCCCAAAAGTGAGGCAAAAACTTTAGCATGTATTCCACTAGGTATCAGTAACCTTTACCACTCCCTGACACTCCTCAATTGTCATATTTTTCACCACATTTTTTTCATTACTCCTATGCAGTCTTTATTTTTTTTTTATTTCCTCAGTTTCCAGCAGTGCTTACACATCATTTTCCCTGTACAACACCTTCTTCTCAGGTTACTTGCACATAATAGGAAAACCTGAAATATATTCAAATTAGTGTACCAGTTCCCATACTTTAGGTGAAATACCAATACAGAATTATTTTATAGTGGATATGTGTCAACAGTTCTTGCATGCGTTAATAAGTACTGCACTATTTACTGCATAGACAAAAACCTGCTTCCTTAAAGCCTGCATTAAGTGAAGTATAAGCTTAAAAATTCAATGCTAGAGGTGAAACCCTAATTGTGAGCTTATTCTCTATATTCTCCCCTCTGCCCTACTGACCTGATACTAAGAAATTCCTGCAAAAGGAGAGAAAGAGATATGCTTTCAAAAGTTTCAGTTTTGATTCATGGTGCAGGTATTTTCCAGTCTCTTCTCCGGACTAGTAGTGCCACCATCAATCAAACTGCCAATGAAGTTCTCAGTTACCTTTTAGCCATCACATATAACCCATGATCTTTTTCATATTTTCTGTATGCAATTTTATTAATTTTAAAGATTTTAAGTATAGTTCTATGGTTACCACCATGTGACAGAACAAGGACCGTATGCAAACAATGAAGTTGAACAAGACATAGGGATTGCTTATTCACAAAAGCTCCAGTTGCAAACATTCCCTCTCATGGAGCTCTAGAAAAATTCATAGGTGTGAAACCTGAAATACAGCTACTATATTTTCTCACAGATGGTTAAAACACTTTAGTAAGTAAAAAGCCCTCATAGAAGAGAAAGTGCAGAAAAGCAAAAAGAACATAGAGATTTTAGGCACTAGAAAAGTCAACCTTTTTCCATATTTTACTGCTGCACATGTAATGATTGTAAGTGGAAAAAATGAAACACATGCGCTCAAGTTAGTAAACAAAACAATCGAAAAAATAAACAAATTATGACTAGCGCAAAGAGAATTGCATCCTCTGAGCGTGCTATGGATGTTTACTAGAACTGTATTGTCACAGTCCAGTGGGAACCCTTAGATCTCCTAATCTGACCTGCTGTAAACTACAAGTCAGTAAGTGTAGGATAAGCACATGAGACTGGACTCCTGTAAAATAGCAGAAAATGGAAGAGCCCTCAGCTCTATCAGGAGTTTAAACAGTTAATGGCAGAGGCAATAAATTAGATATGCTTGGGCAACCCATGAGGGCAGTCTGTATCCTGGGCTGAAGAACACAACTATTTATTGCTCTATCAAGGCTCTATTTATTGCTCTATCAAGGCTCCTTACACCAGATAAGATGAATTAAAATTATTTTTTTGCTTTCTAGCTGTAAATCTGCTTATTAGCATGATTCTGGCTCTATAAGAAAGATACATCGGTCAGATACATAAATAGAGGATTTTCCACGCTACTTCAAGGGTACTGGATGAACCCATTCACTGTCCCATTGAGTCCAAGCTGAATCAGAGAAAGTCTTGGGGAAGACAAGTACCCATGCTGAGAAAAAATGTCTTTCATTGCTTGTGGTTTTGAAACTAATCCTCGCTGAACCCAGCGAAACCCTGAACTGGCTAAAGCCCTGGAGCCTTAACATGTAATTATGGTGTTCTATTCCAATGACAGAAGTGTTTTGATGAGCACGTGGAGGCAGAATGATGGAATGTTCTTGCTTCTGCCTGGGCTTTTGAAGAATGGTTAGACTAACTCCAATATTGAGAAATTCTAAGGCTAGAAGGATAAACAGCACTACCCAACCCAACCATCTGTGCCATTCAATCTGACAAGGCTTTTCAGAAAAAAAAAAAAGGAAAAAACAGAGAAACAAAAGTTAAAAAATCCCAGCAAAACCCCAGAAGCCTCCCCTCCCCCAAACCATGAAAACACACAAAAAATTATTAAAATATCTGTTTTGAAACATATATCTTTACATTAGTAATATGCTTTCTATTTTTCCAATTTTTATTAATTAAGCTTCCTTATCCTGACAGCTAGAAAACATATGTTAGTAAAATGATAATTTTTGACAACTGTCAATCAAGCATATTATTACAATTTAGTCACCAAGGCTGAAAAAACCCATAATTTTCAGCTGTCTTTTCTATTAATATTGTACTTACATCTAAAGATCATGCTGGAGTAAATTGAACTATTCAACTCTCATTTCAGAAGACTTACTTTTCTCATCTTAGATAATTCTTTTGCTTTCTTTTTAAAAGTACTGCATAGCTCTCTTCGCATCTTTTTGGCAATAAAACCATCTGAGCTATACAGAGTATTTTATTAGTGGCATTATTATGCATGCACAGACGTATGATCATTTTCTCTTTTCTTCTCTTTGGTCTCATTCCTGCACACTTACGGGCCAATTCATTCTTTTTATTTTTTTTCTTTTTGCCATAGTAGGGTACTGAAAATTCTTTTTGAGGCAATTTTCTGTGATGATTCCTTAGCACTTTCCTGAGGGAGTATTTTCTGAAAAAGGTCTGCCATTGTAAGTAAAAACTGGATCATAACAGTACTTAATTTTGCAGTATTAAATTTTCTTCTTTTGAATTGCTCTACTTTCATTAGAAGATAGATTACAGGATCACTACACAAGCTGTGTCTTGCCTTCCTTATAATTTAGTATATAACCAATATATATTTCACCTACATACTGTCCCGGTACTTGTTTGACCTGCAGAAAACAAATACAAGATTATGGACACAACTTAATCATTTAGACTTCTAATAAAAGTTACGAACTTGCCTTGATTCTTAGGTAGATTTTTTCTCTTTTGTCTCAGGTAATCCTGAAATGACCCCTTTAATGAAAAGATTTTACTATTTCATTTTTAAATCTGCCTACTATAAGAAAACAACTCCATATAAAACAAGGTTGCTTGAAACGCAGTATTGCTAGTAAAGCAAAAAATTTTGAGAATTTCAGTGATCTATGTCAATTCACATGTACACATGTAATAATCAGATGTTTGGCATGGTTAACAGGAAGTCTTATGGAACGATAGAATTATTTAGGTTGTAAAAGACCCTTAAGACTATTGAGTTCAACACCTAACCTAACACTGCCAAGTTCATCACTAAACCATGTCCCTAAGCACCACATCTGCAAGGCTTTTAAATACCTCCAGGGACGGTGACTCGACCATTTCCCTGGGCAGCCTTTTAAAATGCTTGATAACCCTTTTGGTGAAGAATTTTTTTGTCATGATATCTACTCTAAACCTCCCCTTGCACAACTTGAAGCCATTTGTTCTTGTCCTATCACTTAGTTACTTGAGAGAAGAGACTGACACACACCTCGCCACAACCTCCTTTCAAGTAGCTTTGAAGAGCTATTAGGTATCCTCTCAGCCTCTGTTTCTCGGAGCTAAACAACTTCATTTCCCTCAGCCACTCCTCGTAAGACTTGTGCTCCAGACCCTTCACCAGCTTTGTTGCTCTTCTTTGTACAGGCTTCAGCACCTCAATATCTTTCTTGTAGTGAAGCACCCAAATTTGAACACAGTAACTGAGGTGCATCCTCACCAGCACCAAGTACGGGGTGATCAGTTCCCTTATCCTGCTGGCCATGCTATTTCTGATACAAACCAGGATACTATCGGCCTTCTTGGCCACCTGGATGTACTGCTGGCTTATATTCAGCCAGCTGTTGACCAACGTTCCCTGGGTTCTTTCCCTCTGGGCAGCTTTCCAGCCTTTCATCCCCAAGCCTGTAGTGTTGCATGGGTTTGTTATGGCCCAAGTACAAGACTCAAATCTTAACCTTATTGAATCCCACACAGTTGTCCTCAGCCCATCGATCCAGCCTGTATATACTCCTCTGCACAGCCTTTCTTCCCTTAAGCAGATCAGCACTCCTGCTCAAGTTGGTGTCATCTGCAAACTTACTGATGGTGCACTTGATCTCCTTGTCTAGATCATTGATAAAGATATTAAGCAGAACCAGTCTCAACAGTGAGTCCTGGAGTACACCACTAGTGACTGGCCCCTAGGTAGATTTAGCTCCATTCACCACAACTCTCTGGGCTCGGCCTCCCAGACGCGTTTCTACCCAGTGAAGAGGAAGTTTGCCCAATCTATAAGCAGCCAGTTTCTCCAAGAGGATGCTGTGGGAAATAGTGTCAAAGGCTTTGTTAAAGTGTATGTAGACAATATCCACAAGCTTTCCCTCATGCCCGAAGTGACTCATTTTGTTATAGAAGAAGATCAGGTTAGTCTTCCAGCTCGGAGGGCTGGGTACCTGGAGGACAACTGGTCTTACTACTGAAGACTTAGGCAAAGAAGGCATTACATACCTCGGCCCAAGGGCCTCTGTCAGCCAGTCTTTTAAACTGGACAAAGTCTGCCCTCCAGAAGTCCAAGGTGACAGTTCTGCTGACTTCCCTCCTTACTTCACTTCGTGATCACTATGCCCAAGATGTCCTACAAACATCACATCACCAACAAGGCCTTCTCTGTTCATGAAAAGCAGGTCCAGGGCATCTTCAAAGACGGCTCACACACTAGTTGTGTCAGAAAGTCTTCTTTCACACACTCCAGGAAACTCCTAGACTGTTTCCTCTCCACTCTATTGTATTTCCAGTAGATATCTGGTAGTGTGAAGCTGTGAGGACAAGAGCTAACAATCATGAGGCTTCTTCCAGCTGCTTATAGAATATTTCATCTGCTTCTTCATCCTGGTTGAGAGGTCTGTAACAGACTCACACTATGATACCTGTCTTGTTTATGAATATATATATATATAATTCTATACATTTATGGTGTCACACTAATGACATACAACATTTTCTGAATCATAGCATGACACATAAATGATTTCCTGGGATTTGCACCAGACTATACTGATCCTAAAACTTTATCCCTTTCTACACTCTCCTGTCTTTTCCTTTTATGTATTCAGTTTTGCTCAAAAAAATAGTACTAGCAGTTCAACAACTTTCAAAACACCTTTTATTTCAGCTGGTGTTACTTCATGTCCTACTTTGTTACAGATGAAACTTTTCAGTCATTTGAGAAAGAGGAGACCTGTGCTTCTTTTCATATGTTTCTGCCTAAAGCAAGGAGCAAGGGTAATAGTCCACAGCTGACTACTCAATCTACATAAAAATTATGTAACCAGAGCAGAGTGTGGGTTTCCCTTAGTTTGTCCAGTGTTAGTGTAGTAAGGCAAAAATTAATCCTGGCCTTAAGGCAGGGAACCATCTGCCAGTACAGAGATGAAATAAGTATTTCTAAGTGGGAGTCAGTTCCTCTTCTGTTGAAGAAGATGGCTATAAAAATATCCTAGTCCAATATATTTCTGTTCCAAGAATACATGGAAGAATTTTTTTAAAAGCCATCATATGAAGTTGAGAGCACGGTGTTATACAAACATAAGTAGGTAAGCAAACAGTGCAATTAGCATATACAGTTAGAATAAATTTTATGAATGGCACATCTGTTTTCAAAATGTGTTAACACCCTGGAGGTAGAGATTACAAAATTGAAATCTCTATACATATAAATGCTATATTTAGGTAAAACAGATTTCGATCCAGAATTTACTTTATAGAATCTTTCTTCTATAGGCTTGTGAAATTATGTACAAGATGCGAGAAGAGATGTAAGATGTTGAAATGAAATTTACTGAATTCAAGAGACTGTCCCCCATGCTAACAATAGAAAGCAAAATATTTTTAGTATGATGAGTCCTGTCATTTTTTACAGTAGAATTCAATTCAGTCATCAGTCAATTAAATGACATTTAAGTGTAATATGCAGTAATTTTAAAATTATCATTAAGTTCCACATAAAAAAGATTGTACATAACAATTTTTAAAGAAATTAAATATAAAAATATGTATCGTAGCTACAAAAGCACTACAAAAATTGGATATATCTGACTGAACTGTCAGGGTTTCTCTTCTCCCTGTTCAACTCCTATAGGCCAATGTCTGCCTGCAAAACATAAGCAGCCAGATCCAAACAGTAATATATGGTGGACATCTCAAGAAAACTGCTACCTTCCATATTCCTAAGTACAAGCTCAGCCTTTAGAGAAATTCAAACTTTTAAAACAAGGACATAGGTACTTGGATTTTAGCCACAGTTTTATTTTATTCCAGCACTTCTTAAGACACAGTAGTCCCTTGCTATATTTTTTTTTCTTGATACTCTCTCACATTTTAGTTTTATATTTCTTAACTTCTTGATTTTCTGTGTCTTGCAGGAATAAATACTTTAAGGCCCATTTGGCTCTATTCAGGTTATTCCGTACAGTGAGATTTACACCATCAGTTGGGAGAACGGTGTGGGTTTCTAATGCTAACTGTTGAGTGGCTTATGAGATTTCTTTTAGTAGATTCAGTTTCGATTTTTATGATCAGAAATGTCTTTACCTTTCACAACTCTTCTGTGCCAGCATTTTTTTTTTTTAGAGCAGAAAACACATCTAGTTACACTAGATAATTTTTTAGAGCCCTTTAAACCCTGTAGTTTTTCATTGTACCAATCCAGTGGATGAAACGTTTATTATTATTAATGTGAAAAAGCAATAGAGGGCAGACTAATTACCTGTCATTGCAGGTAAAGGTAGCTGTTATATAT
The DNA here is from genome assembly GCF_032191515.1 of Phaenicophaeus curvirostris. Lineage (NCBI taxonomy): Eukaryota > Metazoa > Chordata > Aves > Cuculiformes > Cuculidae > Phaenicophaeus > Phaenicophaeus curvirostris. The sequence goes on along the minus strand of NW_027206673.1, from coordinate 1,253,296 downwards.
TGGTAAGTACCAGATGGTAACTGGCTTTTATGTTTGTAGACAAGTGAGAAATTATTAGGATCCCTGGTTCTCTAGACACCACAAGGGCTGTCTATAACTGCAGGGTCTAGCTTCATACAAGCAATGACAATGGGATTCAAACTTTCCCATCTCTGTAGAGAAGAGAAAAGATATAAAATCTTTATAAAGGCTGCAGAATGCTGAATGCAGTTCACTCACTGTTTTTGTCGGGAAGTTCCACACACACCAGGAACTTCCTGACTGTTTCCTCTTTGCTGCATTATACTTCCAGCAGACATCTGGTAAGTTGAAGTTTCCCACAAGAACAAGGGCTAGTGATGGTGAAACTTCCCCCAGTTGCTTGCAGAACATCTCATCAACCTCTTCTTCCTGGCTGGGTGGTCTATAGCAGACTCCCACTGTAATACCTGCCTTATTGGGCGCTCTGCTGATTTTTACCCATAGACACTCAACCCAATCATCACTATCACTAAGCTTAAGGCTATCAAAACACTCTCTAATGTAGAGGGCTACCCCATTGCCTCTCCTTCCTCACCTGTCCCACCTGAAGAATTTATAGCCAACCATGGCAGTGCTTTAGTTATGCAAGTCATCCCACCACATTTCTGTCATGGCAATTAGTTTTCCTGCCATACAATAACTTCTAGGTCCGGTTATTTGTTGCCCATGCTGCATGCATTGGTATAGATGCACTTAAGTTGGGCTATTGATCCTGCTACCTTCCTGAATAGTCTTAATTCCTAAGTGACTACTCTAACTGTTTTCTAACCCATCTTTACATATTTGTTGCCATTTGAAGGTCTATCCCCCACTTCCTCTGAGATGGCAAACTAAAGGGCTTTGCAAGCACACAGTTCCCCAGATATTGGAGTGCCATTCCCAAGCTCTTTTCTATCAAGCCTTGTTTTGTCCTCCTCCCCCTTCACATCTAGTTCAAAGCTCTATTAATGAGCTCTGTTAGCTTCTTGGTAAGTATCCTTTTGCCCCTTGGGGACAAGCTTACCCTATCCTTAGACAGCAAGTCTGTTTTTTTGCAGGCCAACCCATGGTCAAAGAACCCAAAGTTTTGCTCCTTACACCTGATTAAGAGCCAGGTATTTATTTCCTGGCTCTTTGTACTCCTTCCCTTATCATTTTCTGTAGTAGGAATGACAGAGGAGAACACTACTTGTGCACCTGATCCCTTCACCTTTCGGTCCAAGGACCTGAAGTCCCTTTTAATTGTCCTCAGATTTCTTGCTGGGTTTTCATTACTGCCTACTTGGAAAATCAAGTGGATAATAATCCATGGACCTGGCAAGAGTTGGAAGTTTTCTTTCCACATCTCTAACCAAGGTCCCAGGTAGGCAGCAGACCTCCCTATGTAATGTGTCCGATCTGCATATCAGGCTTTCTGTTCCTTTCAAAAGGGAGTCCCCTATGACAATGACCTGTCTTTTCTTCTTAACAGAAGCCTTTTTGATGCATGGCTTAGGGTGTTTTAACCTAGGGAACATTTCTAGGTTGTGAGACCCATCATCCTCATTGAGATTTGGTTCCACTTGCAGGGCTTAATATCTATTGTGCAAGGGAACCTGGGAGGCTGAGGTTGACAAAAGGGAGACACATCTACTGTGCCGGGCAGGAACCTGCTGCCATTCCGCTCCATCTCCTAAATTTCTCTCATCACCTGAATGGAGAGAGGATGGGGAGTCCCCTGTGACATGAGGCATGCTTGCCTGTTGGGTCTGAGACAGAAAGCGTAAGATAATGTTCCAGCGGTCAATCTCCCTCTCACACTCTCTGATGGTCCTCAGCCTGCTCATCTCCTCCCTGAGCCCTGTCACCCAAGCACAGTGAGTTTACTCCTTCTCTTCCTCTCCCAAATTCCTGTAAAGTCACTCTTCTGCTATCTCGGAAATGCAGAAATGGGGGGAAAGTGTGATACATCATCTCAAAGCAAAAGCTGCTGCTAATATAACATCAGTAAACACAGAGTAGTTTGGAAAAAGACTTGAGTGTGCTAGTTTTAATATACAGCTCTGGACTGATTTGAATTGTGTTCTATGTCAAAAAACTGCTAAACAATAGAGCACGGGATCTTCATTTTTGATCAGTTAGTTATTAACATGATAAAGGAAGTGGTTTGTTTGAAAAGAATTTTGATAGCACACAACAACTGCTATTGCCACTTTCTCTTATGAAGAAAGATTTTTTTAATTTCTAACAGCTCAGCAGATATTTTCTTGGAAAAAATCAAAAGCAAAGCATGGCCAAAGTAAATATGATTTAAAAAAAAAAATCCAAACAGGAAAATTACCATCTTTTATGCATTTGTTTAATCAAAAACCAATGCATTATCTAATGCTCATACTACAGAAACTGTAAAGTCTGTGTAAATATTGCACTAAACAGCACTAGAACAAAACTAAAGCAAACAATACAGCCTACAACATCAATTATCCAGGGGTCTAGAGGGACACACAAAAACTTCAGATAATTGGAGAAGCCAGCTGGCAGGCCTTTAAGTCCCTTGATCCCAAACACAGAGTTCACACTTGCTAACAGCTTTTTCTTTCACTAGGTTGCCAAGGCTCAGGAAAAGGGGTTGCATTCAGCTCCAGAGTGCCTGCCTTGAATGGAGGATCAAATTCAGATGTAATGAGTTGAGCACATAAACTTCTCTACGCTCACCTCTGACTAGTCCAGTCTTATGCTCTGGAATAAACCATGAAGAACGGATCTGCTTCCTACAGCTTGTTGACATGCTGAAGATTAGGAATTAGGATAGGTCAGCAAATAAAAGAGTTTAGGAAAGGAGGAGGATGCCAAGGATTTACAGCCAAAATTATAGTGTTATGTAAGTTGGTGTCAGTTCTGACAAACTCCAGCAGAATTGAGATTCCATTCCTGGGTAACATGGCCAAAACTGATTAACTACAATTAGATATTTACACAAATATCTCAATTTGCAAAGGTGCCAAATACCCACTAACATTGAACACATCTGTCTTGATGTGTACATCATCCCTAGTTCCATGAGGTACCATCTTTACAGTCTTCTGTGTACCTGCATTTGAACAAGACTCCTACAGCCTATGAAGCTTTTTCTGTTCTGTTTGGTACAGAGGGAGCCAGAAGAGAGAGGAGCATGGGAGGGTCAAGCAGTTGCCCAAAGGTCAAAAAGAAAATCTAAGAAAAGCTTGTTGTATCCATCCTTTGGCTGGTTCACTAACTGTCAGCTGTCCAGCTTTTTCAGCAGAGTCTGCTCAGAACCTCCCAAGACAGATGGCTGCAGAAATGTTGGTTTAGACTTTAACATTTTCTATAAAAGATAAGCAACCCCCTAAGTACTAACTTTCTGTTATTTTGGGTAGATGTCCTCTGTGTTTCAAAAGTGCCAGTCTCCTGCTAAAGAACAGAATTCTGCAGGCAAATGTTTATTCCCTCCAGGAGGAAAAACGGGGCTTTAGTGTTCCTCAGGTACAATTCATAGAATCAATTTCACATTAAGCTGTCTTGCTCTCTCTCACTGATAACATTTGATTTTTAGCTGAGTAAATCCCCTCCCCCAAAATCTAACACAACATGATTAATAGCCACGCAGGTTATTCATGTCACTAAATGAGGAAGTGGCTTCTAATCCTTTTGAATTTATTGTATAAAAATACTAAGTTGCTCTATGAACATTCAGTAAATGAAATATCACTGCACACTGATCTATATGACTCGGTGATGTATAATGTCGAGCAAAAAACTTTTCACCTTCACATGATAAAGATGAAACCCCTATGCTTTGATATACTTACAGAATAGCCAAAGATAAAGTCTGCATATGACAGCTGGGATTAAGGATTCAGAGAAGGCTGCTGAACTCTGTTTGGAATATATGAGCTCATAATATTGAGCTCAGAGGTAGAAGTTGGAGGCTAAAAACTCTGTAGTTCCTTCCTAAATTATCTTGTCCAGTAAAATAAATGTACAGAATGTCAAACATGAGAAAATTAAGAATGAAGCTATGTCATGACACACTTAAGCGAATCTTTTATATACAATTTTATCTGTGTTCCCTTTCCACATTTTTTTTCTCAAAGCTAATGAAAATCAGAAATTATGCCTGAATAATATGATTTTTTGAAAAAGTTCAAAGAAATTAACGGAATTTCTTAAGAATCCAAGTCTTAGAAAATGCAAGAATATTCTTTTGTCATTTAGAAAAAATCTTCAACATGTTAGAAATAACCCATTAGAAGCATTGATTGTCAGGCTTGTACCTCGTTCACTTAGGCCCAACTCAGAAGTGCCACTGCCAAATAAGTTTCAGACCATAAGAAACAGCATGTGGAATCTATGATGTCTGTGCTTGCACAGAAACTTCCTTACTAGATTTAACCTGTTTCTGCTAACTTTGGGGAGAGCTTAAACTTAACCTATGTCAAATACTGAAGAATACTTAATTTTTTTTTAAGGTGAACATCGAATACGTTTTGAGATGCAAACTGTCTGAATCAGATTAGAAGCAACAATCTTTTTCTTCCTACATGAGCAGGTCACTGTCAGTGTTAAGTGAATTAAATGTATAATTTATTAAGTGATTTCTTTGAACACTGAAATCTGTCAGAATTTAGACAGGTTCAGTTTGCCATCATCATTTTGGAAGGAGATTACAGAGATTAATTTTAATTATTTTCTTCCACTTTCTGTTCAACACTGTGTACAGGACCATTTTTACAGCCATTGTTCAACTGCTCTTTTATACGGGAGACTGACATGTATTTTATTCCCAGAACCTGAAATCCATTTTTAGCAACTCTTACCTTGAAAGTGCTCAAGGAAAAAGTGCCCCAAACATTTTTTTGGCAATATGTATTGATTTCCTCATTGATAAGTGGCTACATGTTGAAGACTGGGGTTCAGAATTCATTCTGAACTCTTGCTCTGTCTGATTCTTTAAAGCAAATAATAGTCAGAGGGTAACTGCAAAGGAACAACTCTTGCAAGCAACAGGTTTCACACTAAGCTCTGCTGAGACTGACAGCACAGTGCACAGAGCTGCAAATTGTTTTGATGTAAAGAAGTCTTCCAAGAGACAAATACTGCTCTCACCACTGGCAGGAAAATTAAGACAAATGTTTATTACTAGTTTTAAATCCTCAGAGTTTACCTTAGTCTTACAGTCAGGTAGGTAGACCTTTGCTGATGCTTGCCCTCAGGAAAGCATCTGATTTTCTAGAGAGGAATCCCTGCAGAGTCAGCATGCAGGGGTCTGCAGTGGGCAAAAGGAAAAGAAAGAAGGGAAACCTAGTAATTCCATACACTCTGGTCTCTCTTTGGGGAGGCACCCAGGAGGGCTGACATTGCCTTCCCTTGCTGAAATACCAGTCTTTCTCCTGTTGGCCTTTTGCCACCTTATCTGTTAGAAAGCAAAACGATGAGCTCTGATCACTGATCTGTTTTCTGATGTCTAAAAGAAGGCAACCAATTTTTGATGTTTAATACAGACGGTGAAAACAGGCACCTGGTTTGAAGGTGCCTTAAGTTTTCTTAGTGCAAGCTCTGGCTTGAAAGGATATACACACACCAACACATCATTCTTCCTGAAGAACAGAGGATTACATTCACATATCAAAATAAAACTATTCTATATAAGAAAATGCATGTGAAGAGGAAACTGAAATGTAAGCTTAATATTGGGTGTAAAACTGACAAGTCCCAAAGCTTAGTTTTCCTCAGTATTTTTAAAGAAAAGGACTCAAAGGTTTAAGGAAACCCAGAGCAGTGGAAGGAGGACAAAGGGTCGAGGAAGCTGCCATCGGGTGCTGTTTCTTCCTTTTTCGGAGCTTATATACAGCCTTCTTGCATCGCCTAGCAACACTCCTAACTATGCATATTAATGGGACAGTCATCCCCACAGTCTCAGTCAAAAACTGTATGGACAATACTGCTGCTTCCAATACCTGCATACTCCTCTGAAGCTCTATAATCCCTCTCAAGTAAACCTCCCAACTTCAAAGATGAAGAAGTGAATCTTGAATGTGAGCAGTTCTTATTACTGAGCCCGTGTTAAGTTGCTTTGCCATTTAAGAGAGCTACATATTCTGCCCCTCTTACAAAAGACTACCTTTAATGTTTTGTTCTTCCTAATATGATAAGAACACAATCTGAAATTTCTTACCATATTGTTATCATACTCAAAAGAGCTCTACAAGAATTAATGATTGAGAGGAAATGAATTTCCTTTATTTTTTTCCCTAAATAGATGCAAAGACACCAAAACTTATAATGAATTTGGCAGCATATTTTAAGGTCAAAAAGAATAACTAGAAGTTCACATTTACCCACTGACAGTCCAAGGCAACTTTAAAAATGTGACAGATGATGTTCTTATTTGGCCTCAAAAAAGGCAGAACAAACTCCTGCAACTACCATGTAACTCTTTTCTCCTCCATCTTCATAAACACCGAGACATTATCTAGATTTTTACTGGGAGGGAGATTTTCTTTCTTTTGATGGTGGCAGAAAAATAAGAATATGGGATTTCTCTTATTGTTGCTGAAAAGGGAAATGTACAGGACTTTAAAATGGCATTCAGAAAAAAAAAAAGCCAACAACCTCTACGCTTGAAGGTGAAAGCCTCTTAGTTTTGCCACAGCTTATCAATCACACACAAAGGGCAGAACAATATCACCAAGTTATATTCAGTTGGTTAACACGTAATCAAATATTTGTGTGTGTGTGGCTTTTAAGTACATAAAATAAAAAATATTCTTATGAAATGATTTTTCTTTTAGGCAAATTGCTACTATCTCCTGTTTAATTTCTCTAGAGAAGAATCATGTCCTCTGACTCCAGTGGGTCAAATTCAAACTTTTTTTTTAGTGGCTAGAATAAATAACACTTGATAACAAAGTACATGTATTAGCTCCTATCTATAAACAGCTGTACATACAAAATCTAATGCCTTCTCTTTCTCCTACAAAATGTAATGGTTTACAGAAGGCTCAATCCAATCTCACCAAGAGCCGAAGAAATGCTGCTTTTTTTTTTTTATTTGTCTTTTTCTGATAAGCAATTTTTTGTTTTCAGACATGGATCTCTCTACCACTATTATCGCATTTATGCTGTAGATACAGGCAAATTCTCTTACAGTGTTTAATTAGAATGACACTTGTAAAGGGATGGAGTATTCAAAAGTACTACTACTTTTAAAGTTATGGCCTACTATACTCGATAATGTTTGTATCCAAACACTGTTGCTTTTAATGATGCTTCACAGTACCCTTATTTTGCATTTCTTTGTGAGAAACTGACTGCAGCAGGAATCACATCTTTGCTTCTCTCTTCTGCTCATTCATATTGTTCTCTGTGTCTTTCTTCTACCTCCTTCACCTTGTAAGTGTAGTATAGTCTTCTAAACAACTAAGCCTGTCGCAGTGTTTTTCAAATACATTTAACAATATTTCGATACTTAGTGAAACTATGGTACTCTTCTGATATTACTGATAAGAAAATGCACATGGTATTATTCATTACTATTAAAAGCTTGTTCCTGAAATTGAGTAACATGGCCAGCAGGTCGAGGGAAGTGATACTGCCCCTCTATTCCTCTCTTGTGAGACTTCACAAAAAATTCTTCACGGGGGGGGTCGTTGGGCACTGGAGTGGGCTGCCCAGGGAGGTGGTTGATTCGCCTTCCCTGGAGGCGTTTGGGGCACGGGTGTACAAGGTGCTAAGGGGCATCGTTTAGTGTTTGACAGGAATGGTTGAATGAATGGAATGGTTGGACTCGATGATCCGGTGAGTCTCTTCCAACCTGGTTATTCTATGATTCTATGATTCATCTGGAGTACTGCGTCCAATTCTGGAGTCCTCAACGTAAGAAGGATATGGAGCTGTTGTAATGGGTCCAGAGGAGGGCTACAAAGATGATCAGAGGGCTGAAGCCCCTTCCACACAAGGACAGGCTGAGAGAGTTGGGCTCGTTCAGCCTGGAGAAGAGAAGGCTCTAAGGAGATCATATAGCAACCTTGTACCTGAAAGGGGCCTACAAGAAAGCTGGAGAGGGACTATTCATTATCGCCTGTGGTGATAGGACAAGGGGGGATGGATATAAGCTGGAGAAGGGCAGATTTAGACTAGACATTAGGAAGAATTTCTTCACCATGAGAGCGGTGAGACACTGGAACAGGTTGCCAAGGGAAGTTGAGGATGCCCCCTCCCTGGCAGTGTTCAAGGCCAGGTTGGATGTGGCCTTGGATAACCTGATCTAGTGGGATGTCCCTGCCAATGTAAGGGGGTTGGAACTAGATGATCTTTATGGTCCTTTCCAGCCCTAACTATTCTATGACTCTGTGATTCTAACATTTCAGGTATTTTCCAGTTTGAAAAAAGTATGCTGATCCACAATAGACTTTAGATGATAACAGTCTACTTCCAAGGTGAATAGGAATATCAAATTGAAAATTAATCCAGTTTAATTAAGTAAATCATGCCTGCTGACTTTGCACTCCACTCCAGAGCAGACCACAGTTTTGTTATTTAATTTGACTGACAGCAGGATACTTATGTATCCTGAATAATACTACTTCAGTAAGATTGTCCTCAGCATGACACACCATGCTCTGATACCAGCTCCATCAAAGAAATTGATAAAGTACAAAATAACTCACCTACATTAACTCATTCCTTGATAATTCCAGATGTGGGGATATGGGTGCTATCACTCTATCTATTACTACATAATGAGCACAAGCCTGCCCTCTTCACTTTAGATACACGTTCCTGCATTGCCAATTATAGAAGTCAAACAGTGGTGAAGCTTCCAATCACTTGCTTGTGTTTAGTCACAAATCTAATTCAGTGCTGTTGAAACTCCTGGGAAAAAGAAACAAAAAGGAAACACCACTGCAGTTGCCACTATGACTTTCTGATTTTTAAAATATGTTGAGCCTTAACAGGAAGATTGTTACTCCCAGGCTGTCCACAGGATTACGTTCATTTTCCACTTACATAGCACTGCTGTGACAACTATTATTCTTCATCTAGAAAAGCTACCTATGTTTAGATACTTTTACTGCAATTAAACAGTGGGAAGCAAGAAACCAGCCAATGACACTCAATACAAGTCACGTGTATCAGTGGCTCCTGCATGAGTTTGAGGAAATGCCAGAAAAGAAAGCTTTCTTTTCCCAGTAATAACATTCTTGTATGTATTAGGATGGCTAAATAACACTTCAGATAATGACCATCTTATTCATAAAATTTACTGGCAATAGTCTTCTTGGGGATATTTTTCATGCCAAACACACTTGATTAAGAACATGGGGGGAAGGATTAAACAGCCTATGCTCATGTCTCAGAATTTAGCTACAGAAGTCAGTAAAACTGTGGCTCCATGTGGCAAGTTCTATTCTGAATATTTTGAGAATTTAACAGAGCCCTGCACAATCAGAACCTTTTAAAAATGGTCTGCCAGTATAATTTCCCAGATTTCATCTTACAACACATGTTGCTATTACACTGCAAAACTGAGCATCATTAACAATGTTTACACAGACAAAAAAATTTACTATTAATCTTGGCAGATATTTGTAGAAAAAAGAAATCTGAAATCTTAGAATTTTCTCAAGAAGCCCTCCAAATAGTAATTTACAACAAACTTTGTATGATGGATAAATAACAATTAGCCAACTCAATTGTCAGATAGCAGAAACTCAAAAAAATTAGCCATCAGCAATTGGAATTCAAGGAATTCTTAACAAAATTATTGTTGTCTAAATTATCTTGACAATTAAGATATAATTGACCTAACAATTAATGTAGCCTCCCATAAATGATCCCCTAAACTTCATGTGGCATGGCTGGTGGCATAGCTGTTAGATGTACATTGTCATTGAAAAAAATATATTAAATAAACACAAAGCAGTTGGCAAGTTGAATAGTAAAATTACACAGCAACTGTATCTCCATTCAATAGACCAGTTTAGCTCATTTAATCACATTTGAGTAAACACATGCAAATTTGACTATCAGTCACTGTTATATTAAAGCAGTCAGAAAGAATTACAAGAAACAACAAAATTCAGACAATTACGTGTGTCTAAATCACAGTATATTTTGCAAAGCATCTATTTTTAGAGTGTAGAGCAGTATCTTCTACATAATATGAATCCCACAGTGGCTTATGAAGATATTACACAATTAATTTTCCTTTACATCTATCTCCTTAGGGTATTTATTTAACTAAATAAAAACATTTTTGATGTTTAAAAATGAGATGGGGGAAAAAAAAAAAAGTCAGTGTATACCCTTTGAGATACACCAATACTTTCCTATATCAAGTAAAGCAATAACATTTGCATGAATTTTAATAGACTTTGACTCAATAAATAGCACCATTCTGAATTATGCATGCAATGCCATAACTGCAAAATTAAGCACTGGATGTGAAATATGCTTTTAAATGCCTAAATATTAAACCTGTGGATGTTCTTCAAAGATATCAGAGTGGTGAAGCTATGCCTAGTAAAATCTGAACTTCAAATAAGAGTTAAACCATTTCAATTGCTTACAACTCGAAAGCAGCCCCACAGCCTATGCATTTTCAGCTGAGAAAACTACATGTCTGCCCCAATGTAAGAAACTATGGAAATAAAATACAAAGCAGAAATTTTATATTTGAGGTAAAACATATTGATTATCACTCTAAGCTGTCATTTGGCAGGCTAATGCAGATATTCAAGATTTAGAAACGTCCTTTCCTGAGAGTCCATAATCACATACAGAATTTTTTTCTTGCAAGGAAACTCTTATCTCTGGGCTATTTCTGCTGCTGTTGGGCAGTCTCTGCTATCCAGTTCTCTCTCAGGTTTTCCATAACACCAAACAGACACTATCTGAAATATAGAATCATAGAATCATAGAATAACCAGGTTGGAAGAGACCCACTGGATCATCGAGTCCAACAATTCCGATCAAACACTAAATCATGCCCCTTAGCACCTCGTCCACCCATGCCTTAAACACCTCCAGGGAAGGTGACTCAACCACCTCCCTGGGCAGCCTGTTCCAGTGCCCAATGACCCTTTCTGTGAAGAATTTTTTCCTAATCTCCAGCCTAATCCTCCCCTGGCGGAGCTTGAGGCCATTCCCTCTTGTCCTGTCCCCCGTCACTTGGGAGAAGAGGCCAGCTCCCTCCTCTCCACAACCTCCTTTCAGGTAGTTGTAGAGAGCAATGAGGTCTCCCCTCAGCCTCCTCTTCTCCAGGCTAAACAACCCCAGCTCTCTCAGCCGTTCCTCATAAGGCCTGTTCTCCAGCCCCTTCACCAGCTTCGTTGCTCTTCTCTGGACTCGTTCCAGAGCCTCAACATCCTTCTTGTGGTGAGGGGCCAAGAACTGAACACAGGATTCGAGGAGTGGTCTCACCAGTGCTGAGTACAGAGGGAGAATAACCTCCCTGGACCTGCTGGTCACATCGTTTCTGATACAAGCCAAGATGCCATTGGCCTTCTTGGCCACCTGGGCACACTGCTGGCTCATATTCAGTTGGCCGTCAACCAACACCCCCAGGTCTTTCTCCTCCGGGCAGCTTTCTAGACAGACTTCTCCTAGTCTGTAGCACTGCACAGGGTTGTTGTGCCCCAAGTGCAGGACCCGGCATTTGGCCTTGTTAAACCTCATGCCATTGGACTCTGCCCAGCGGTCCAGCCTGTTCAGATCCCTTTGCAGAGCCTCCCGACCCTCCAGCAGATAAACACTTCCACCCAGCTTAGTGTCGTCCGCAAACTTGCTAAGGGTGCACTCGATGCCTTCATCCAGGTCATTGATGAAGACATTGAACAGGGCTGGACCCAGCACTGAGCCCTGGGGAACCCCACTTGTCACTGGCCTCCAGCTGGATTTCACACCATTTCCCACCACTCTCTGGGCCCGGCCATCCAACCAGTTTTCCGCCCAGGAGAGCGTGCGCCTGTCCAGGCCAGAGGCTGACAGTTTCTCAAGCAGAACGCTGGGAGAAACTGTGTCAAAGGCTTTACTGAAGTCCAGGAAGACCACATCCACAGCCTTTCACTCGTCCATTAGGCGGGTCACTTTGTCATAGAAGGCGATCAGGTTAGTCTGGCAAGACCTGCCTTTTGTGAACCCATGTTGACTGGGCCTGATCACCCGGTTCTCTTGCATGTGCTTCATGATAGCACTCAAGATCACCTACTTTGTGGAAATAATCCAGAAAATTGAAAATTGAGGGGGTGATACATTTTAATTCCTTTTCAGTTCTGGTATGGTGTCAGAAGAATACGAATGCCAGCAGTGAGGACAGCAATGCAAGAATAAGTGTGAGGGAAGGAGAAGAGTAAACCACTCTTTTTTCAGCAGCAGATGAGGTTTTAGTCTTTGTTAGTTTTTTTCTAGAAGTACACCAGAGAATGGTCAAGTACAAAAAGCTACATAAAGAGCAAGTGCTCAGAAGAACTTTCTCATGTTAATTTTCATGCTTTCACTGCTCCATTTTTTCCACATTTTATCATATATTTATTTCATTTTTTCATCACTAGGTTACTGCATCTTTGTACCAGTAATTTAATTTTAGTAGTAATTATTAATTTGATTTTTAAAATCATGACAGTATTAAGAATATAATATTATCTGTATTAATGTTTAATTATGTCAGGCTAAGCAAATTTTAACTACTCTGAGTATTGAGGCATGAGTAGAACTAGCTGGAAGAAGACCTTGTACTGAGGTGTATACTATAAAGGTATACATGTCAATACTTAATTTTCCCTACAAACTGATTAATATGACATAGAAAGAAGAAAAAAAAATCATTTTAAGGAAGACGAAGCAACTGCTTTGTGAGAAGAGAATAAACAAGCTAGGACTCTTCAGCTTCTAAGTACACGGGGGACAAAACCACAGTTTACTAGCTCCTGAATATGGTGGGCAAATTAAATGCATACCCATTACTCATCTCATCCTGACAAACCAAAATTAGGTGGCACCTGACAAAATGGTTGAAGATGGTTTTGAATGAAGGGAAGAATGTACCATTCTACACAGTAGGCTGAAATTTGAAGCCATGGGAGATCCTGTTAGCAAGTTGTATCAGCAAGCTCAGCATAGAGTCAGTCCAAAAGAACTGGCAGGTCAAGCCAACAAGTGTCGATGCTAGGAGGGACTGGCCGGCAGGAAGTGTTCAGTTTTACCTGCCTTACATTCTTGCCTCCCAAATACCTTCTCCTGTTGTCACTGGGAGAGTGGAGGTACAGGAGAGCAATTTGGCACTTTTGGCTGGTCATGGACCCATCCTCAAGATGGGGACAAGGGAGCACTGGTCTGACACAACGCAGTACACTGCTTTCTCATCCTGTCCTGCGGTGCTTGTGACAGCACTGAACTACTCTTTAATTGCTAATTTGGCCATAATGTTTGAAGGTTTTGAGAGGTGAAGAAACAGAGATAAAAGAGATTATGTTTATTTTTAAGTAAAATCTGGAATGAAAGTATTTTATTGCGAAGTTGAGAGGCTAGCACAACTGCGTGAACACAACTGTGTTCCTATTTGTAATAATTTAAATAATTTTTTATAGAATCAATCAACAAGATGATGCTACAGACTAATAAATTATGGACTGTTAAAAGCCTCGTATTTTCCACTGCATTGCTATGCCAAGAACAGGTGTTGTATCCAACTGCTATAAGACTCAACACCGCCTTTTATAATAAAATACAAACCTAGAATAGCATTACTGTTTTCAGACATATATAGTTTCTTCATCTTACAAAGTTAATATACATTCTTATACAGTACTAATCATTCACTGCTGGTTTTCTATTAGATTATGTTATGCTGCAGTATATCTGTAAGTTTACAAAATAGTTCTGCCTATTTATATTTGTGGGACTTTTCAATGGAAAATGGGTTACATTTTTTGGGGGGGGACGACGACACAATATATACTGTTATATTCCAAAGGGAGGTAATTTTAAATGACAGATACCTATCCCTGGTGACTGGAAGAAGGGTAACCTTGTGTCCATTTTTAAAAAGGGTAGAAAAGATGATGCTGGGAATTACTGACCTGTCAGCCTCACCTCTGTGCCTGGGAAGATCGCGGGACAGATCCTCCTAGAAGCTATCCTAAAGCACATGGAGGACAGGGAGGTCATTAATAGCAGCCAGCACAGCTTCACAAAGGGCAAGTCCTGTACGACCAGGAGTTCAAGAATTGAAACGAAGAAGGGCTTTTTATCAACACATTGCCCACAAAATTTCCTCAAACCACTTCAGACTTCTGGTTCTTTCTAAATCATTAACAAAATGCTTGTTAGTGACCTGAAACAGTTAACTGGCATAAAAATAAACACTTTCAAAAGTTTTATAACATTTTGCTGAATATTTAAATAAAAGCAAGAGCACTGACTTCCAATGTACCAGCAAAAATCTGTTCTTCCTGAGCTCTAAAGAAAACCTATTCTATTTCCATCAATGCAGCAATTCTGACTATCAAAGAAATTCAAACCAGTCTAACTGAGATCAGAAAAAAAATGTCAATTGCATTTCTTCAAACTTGTATTGATATAACAGTATTAGAATGTGATCCTAGGGGATATGAGTACCTCAGCTCTCCTTGGCAAAGAAATTTCCTACACAATGTTATAAGCATGGATCCAATACAATCTGTTAGGATTGGTGTGCATTTTGCTCTTCATTATCTGTCCAAATAAAAAATCTGATTATTAAAACATGATACTGAGAGAGGATCATCTGTGATGGTAACTTTTCTCCCATGAAGTTATATAAAAAATGTCAGGAAGCAGCAACCTGCATGCCTGAACGTAAAACAATCTGATACCATTGGTGAACTGTGCTATCTTGTAATCCACTAACCTACGTTAGTCCACATCCTGTGATTAAATTGAATTTGTAAATCTGCAGCTGAATATGCCAACCAACCTGATCTGTACGATTGGTGTACATTTCTCCACCATCCACTTGACATGGGGATCTCAGTGAAACTGTGTTCTCCATTAGAAGAACAAAATGTTGCGTTGTGGTAAGAGCAGGTACCTATTTTCAGAGCCCTGCAGGCATCAATAGGTCTTAATTGCCCTAACCAGTCTCACCAAGGACCCCATGCTGGAGTCGCACCTTTTCCCAGTCCTGCTTCTGTTCCTGCACTGTCACTGGGATTTCCCAGACTAACCTCAGACCTGACTTGTTACTTCACCTTTTACTGGACTGCTGACTGCTTGACTATCAGTGGGATCTGCAACCATCCCTGCTCTGCTTAGCCAGCTCAGATGGGTGGTACCAGTAATACTCCACTGGTGATGGTCTTGCCCAGCCCTGGGTTGGAGTCACCACCAGCTTCCCAACCCTTGTGGAACAGTCCCAGAGCTCATGTTGGAGTAACATGGAGCTAGTCAACCTATGAGAAAACTGCCTCATAACATATTTTACCTTTGCTAGTAGAACCCTTTATACGCATCACAGTATCAATGTGACTTTTCTTTATTTTGCACTCCTTATTCACCTTTTTGGGTAAAAAAATCATTTCAGAAGAGTAAAAGTAGCCATACAATTTTTTTTTTGAATCTTTGGTTTGTTAAAATGTGCTTTTCATCTTCACTTTACATAAAATATTGATGAAGTATATGACAGTAAATTATCATATTTAAGCCTTCTGAAATTGCTAAAGAGATTTTCAGTTATTTTCACATAAATCCAATACTAAAGGATATTGTAAGATACTGGTGACCTTGTGCAAATGTGCATTAAAAGGCTTTTCATGCAAACTGCAGAGAAGTTACAATGAATTATATCATCACTTTGGATTTTTTTATAAGTGTATGTTAATAGGTAGTTTAAGAACATCTATATTCTAGCATCTAAACTACTTTTATGATGATGAATAAAGTTTTAGTGAAGGAAAGAAAATGCTATTTAAGATTTGTGGAGCTTGAAAACTCTTCATGTCCCACTTTCACATACTAGAAGTACTTAATATCATCTTACAGCCAAGGCTAATAAAGACAATACTGTCCATGTAAATATATTTCTAACAAAATGCAGCAAATTTAACTCTTAACAAAACACTAATTTAACACAGTTTCCCAGGAACTGAAGAAAGGAAAACATGGACACAAGTTCAAGATTGATGTCACTGTACTCTGTACAAATACTTCCAACATCCATGTGTGGTTCTCTGGGAAGTGTTTTGGATGGGAGAGTGTTGGAATCAATCTTTTGAAGACACCATCTCCAACTTCCCCAGACAATTTCTCAGCATAATCAGGCTCAAGTGAAGAACCTACAGCAATGACAATGGACAGGTAGACAATACTTCATAGTAAAAGTAAAACTTTCATATCTGCAGAAATACACCATGCAAGGAATTTATGGTGTTTACATTTTTGAAGAGGACAGCAGTGAAGCATCTTCCCTGTCTTTACCCACTAGTGAGTGATTTCATATAAGACTAGCAAAGGATGATGTTTTACAAGCTACTTAGGTTTTCACAGATATTCTGAATACCTTAGGGTTTTCTTCAAAAACACACATGGCTAGCATGCTAGGGATTGTAAGATTTCAGTAAAATTTAGTGGACACATTAAAACATCCTGGTCAATCCTTTCAATCATATTTTGTGGTAATGGTAAGGAACTCCTGTGAAAGTTTAAACAGAAAGTAGATAAAAAGTTCCTATTCATTGCCTTTGCAGATATAAAGAGTATTCTAGAGGACTAGAGAAAGAATACCACCTTGTTAGCCTGCAAAACACCAATCCATTACCATTCTATCAAATTTGGGTAGCTTTATCCCTCTTCAATCAGAATTTTAGTAATAATTGTGTTGGAATCTTAATTAAAAATGAGATAAATGGAGGTGATCAAAAGTCCCCAAGTAAAGAGAATATCTTTTCTCAGATTATGCGATTTCATGCTTTTTCCTTAAAACCCCAGACCATGAGTCTCTTGAAGCCATCACAGGGAAGTGAATATTCTAGCTCTGAAACAGCAGGAGTGTTTAGGATTCTGCACTTATGGAGAGAAGCATCACTCCTTTTTACTCTTCTCCTCAGCTTTTGTATTGGTAATATTCAGTTGAAAGAAGTTAAGGAAGTGCAAGAACTGCCAGTATGACTGGAAGGAAATAAAAGAAAGTGGAGAAAAAGTACTCTTAGTCACCCTTTCCTTCAACCTTCAATCTTTTCTTTCTTTAAATACATGCTTTCTTTTCATCATTAGAATTGGTAAGGAATTTTGCAAGATCTCTCCAGTACCAGCTCCAAGGAAAAAATGACAAACA
Source organism: Phaenicophaeus curvirostris (assembly GCF_032191515.1). NCBI lineage: Eukaryota > Metazoa > Chordata > Aves > Cuculiformes > Cuculidae > Phaenicophaeus > Phaenicophaeus curvirostris. The sequence continues at coordinate 1,235,985 of NW_027206673.1, read as the reverse complement.
ACGTGTGCTTTGTTCTGCAAAGTTGTCCTGAATTCAATAGGGTATTAACTTAAGTCATAGCAGCAGAAAGCCTAGAACATGGTTTCAGTTTATAGTCTCCCTAGTTTTAAGCATAATGAAATGACACTGTAGAATTGCAGTGAGTGATCAGCAAGAGTTCTTTGATGTTCCAAAGTGAAGCTGCCAGTAACTGTCAGGAAAGAAATTGTCAGTCATTACCATAAATAGTATCCTCAACAACCCATTATCAGTTTCACACTTCTATCAGTCTGGAAAGCAGAACACGATTTTCATAGAATCACTAGATGCAGAAAATTATAAACCAATGCAAATTGGAAGGGACCACATCAAGTCCAAGCCCCCAGCTCAAAGAAACACAAAATGACCACAATTAGTAATAGAAATGGGGAAAACACAGTATTTAGACTTGCACTTTGAGAATGCTTTGTTTCACAAAAGCAAAATAATAATAGAAATGTAAAATTCTTCTTGCTAATTGAATCAGGAAATAAAACTCCTATCTTTATCTCATTAACTTGTTAACTCTGACTGGAAAAACAGAGAGTGCACGGCACTGTGCATCTTCAGCAGATCTGATCAGGGAGAGCATACCTAACTCTTCCTTGCAGTACCAGAGCTAGGCAGGTAATCCTGCTGGAAATGAGGCTCCTGTTGTACTATTGATATTTACACATGATTCACAGATCAGATTGCCTCTGATTTCTGATATAGTAAGGTTTATACAAATTAAAGTATTATAATGATTAACAGATAGTTTATTTAAAAAATAGTATAAATTCTTCTCTAAGAGAAAATGTTATTTTGTTTTATAACTAGTAACACTTAAAACAGTTTTAAATGGATGTTTCAAGTCAGCTGATGCTTCAGTTTCTTCACTTTATTTCCATTCATTTGAATTCTGAAATATGGCAAGTGTTAATGCATTGGCTTTACAGCTTGTATCCTTCCAAGCTTATTTCATTTATTGAAGAGTAGCCTTCTGTCACTTGATAATGCACATTAAGATCAAAAGTAAATGTAAGTTCCATTTTTTTATGAACAAGTTCTCTTAAAAAAAGTATTTTAGGGTAAAAGTTTAAACTGATAAACATTTATTTAGTGCTAGTTACATTCCTCACAATAATGAAACTTTGGGCACAGAAACATTTCAGAGATTTGTTTCTTTAATATATGTGCAATACCAACTGGATGCAATATCACAGCAAAATTAGGTTGTTTATTTCACAGTGAACTTTCAGTCCTAATGGCCACAACAGTTATTGAGAAATTAAAAGGTAAAAACATCAAACCAAACAACTGAAAAAACCCTACCCAAATACCCCTTGACATTTTTATTGTGTGGTAGTGAGACCAGCAATTCAAAATAAAAAATTAAAAAGATTATATCTATTTGTACTAGGGGTACAAAAGTGATCATGAGATGGTAGAATTCTAAGTTCTAGTAGAGGTGAAGAGGGGGGTAACCAGAATGGCCACATTAAACTTCCAGAGACTAGCTTAGAGCTTTATTCTGCTCCTCTAACTCTTGTGCATGTCCACAGAGGGAACAACTTTCCTTACTATTAAAGATTGAGGCAAAGAAGGCATTAAGTGCCTCAGCCTTGTCTTCATCCTTTGACACAGTTGTTCCCTTTGCATCCAATAAGGACTGAATATTCTTCCTGGTCCTCCTTTTACTATTAATGCATTTAGAGAAAGATTTTCACCAACTTGGCCAATCTGAGCTCTAGTTGGGCTTCAGTCCTCCTGATTTTTCCTCTGCATGATCTCACTTCCTCCCTGTAGTGCACCCAAGATGCCTGTCCCTTCCTCCAAAGTTCATAGACATTCCTCTTCTTTTTCATGTCCACCCATTTCTCCCTGCTCAACCAAGCTGGATTTTTATCTCTGCTGGCCCATTTTCAGGCACATGGGGACAGCTTGCTCCTGCGCTGCCAGGATTTCCTTCTTGAAGAGTACTCAGCCCTCTTGGGCTCCCTTGCCCTTAAGGGTAGGGTGGCTTTGCAAAGGGATTTGAACAGCTGAGACCAATGGCATGAGGTTTAACAAGGGCAAATGCTGGGTCCTGCACTTGGGGCACAACAACCCTGTGCAGTGCTATAGACTAGGAGAAGAGTGGCTAGAAAAATGCCTGAAGGAGATGGACCTGGGGGTGTTGGTTGACAGCCGACTGAACATGAGCCAGCAGTGTGCCCAGGTGGCCAAGAAGGCCAATGGCATCTTGGCTTGGATCAGAAATGGCATAACCAGCAGGTCCAAGGGGGTTATTCTCCCTTTGTACTCAGCACTGGTGAGACCGCACCTCAAATTCTGGGTCCCTCCCTCCAAGAAGGATGTTGAGGCTCTGGAGCGCATCCAGAGAAGAGCAACAAAGCTGGTGAACGGGCTGGAGAACAAGTCTTACGAGGAGTGGCTGAGAGAGCTGAGATTGTTTAGCCTGGAGAAGCAGACCCTGAGGGGAGACCTTATTGCTCTCACATCTACCTGAGAGGAAGTTGTAGAGAGGAAGGAGCTGGCCTCTTCTCCCAGGTGACAGGTGACAGGACAAGAGGGAATGGCCTCAAGCTTAGCCCAGGGGAGGTTCAGGCTGGACATCAGAAAAAAAATTCACGGAAAAGGTCATCGTATGCTGAAACAGGCTGCCCAGGGAGATGGTCGAGTCACCATCCCTAGAGGTACTTAAAAGGTGGGTGGATGAAATGCTCAAGGACATGATTTAGTAGTTGATAGGAATGGTTGGACTTGATGATCCTGGAGGTCTTTTCCAACCTAGTGATTCTATGATTCTATATTATTCTGTAGCAAATTTATTATTATCATTTACAGTATAAACTTACTAGTTTTAAAATCATATCAAAATTATGCTCTGAAGTCATCAAAATACAACTAATAGTTATATTAAAAAGAAAATTAACAGAAAATGCATTTTTTAATATTAAATTGGGATCTACGCGATGTGTCTATATAGAAATGGTTGAAGATTTTTTACAGTTTTACTTAATGCAGAAGACTAACTGAAGTTATTTGTTGCTGTTCTTTATAAAAACCTTCACTGAGTGATAGCATCAGAGGGTCACTGGCTCTTGCACAGCCATACACAACTCTAGTTGAGGATCTCAACTGCATTTGATATCAAGCAGTAGTATCAAAATAAAATTAATTACTGCAAAGAATTCAATACAAAGAACGTAAGTCTTTTAGATATTCATATTAAATGGATAAACACATAAACAAACCATGGAAAAACTTATTTATTACAATACACTTGTAGTATGTCCCCTACTGTCAGTACATGGTCAAGGCCTACAAAATGTAGTTACCAGAAGCGGTTCTTTTACCAAACCTAGTCACTGGCTTGCTGGTCAAAGCAGAATTTCTTTTCATAGTCATACTCCTGTATCCAGGAAACAGGAATAAAAGTATTTCAAATTACACATATCTTGTGATCATAAAGTACGTTAAGGTCTATAAATCGGAACTGTTATCTATAGCAATTTCGCAAGAGCATGATTATGGCAGAGAAAAAATATGAATATTCAGGCCAATGAAAATTCACAAATACTATAAAAGGGAAATGAACAGTCAGCTTTCAATAGTTATGCAACTTCACTTACGGATTTAATGCTAGATTCTTAATTAACTTCTAAACCCACCTGTCTGGCAGGTACAATAGCAATAGCTACAGATACTGGGTACATTAGAAAGTAGAATAGAAGCAGACCACAGAGTAAAGCTGTAAGCACTATAGTCCCTACAACCATAGTGTAGGCATTTCATGGGATCTACTTCTAATCTGGTCCTATGAATGAAGTACCATATAACAGATGGAAAACACAGGGACGTGTTCTTACAGAGTACATCTTCCAATTTATTCTTCTCTAAGAGAAAATAACATTGAAATTGATCAGCAATGCAAACAAAAAAGAGACAGTCCTTAAGGGCAGACCTGCTTCAAATACACTCCCACCAATACTTTGCAAATGACTAACAGCTGAAATTTCAGAACAAATATACTTAAGCCTTGAAAAATCCAGAAGCAGTTAAGAATACTGTCTTCATCTACTGAATGAATGTCTTTCTGTATGTCTTTAAAAGGAACTCAAACGTGTGAAAGTAAGCTGACATCTACCTTGACAAAATTTGTCTAAAATTAGAGGGACTGAATTCTGACATTTTCTTATGAAAAAAAATGTCATCTTTATGCTAGAAATAACAGTTACTATTGCAGTAAAGAACAAACAGAACTACAAGCCTTCAATTTCTATGGTCCTTCCTGTGAATATGCTTTCTTATGCACTATTTTATACATATATATATGTTATATATGAATACTATTTTGAACTTTTGAATTTTAAAACAAGGATGTAAGAGTTTATCCTACTTTTCTATGTCAAAACATCTAAGGATGTTTATCATCTGAAAGAGCAGATTGAAGACTACTAAATTATCAGTACATGTGTATTTAAATTTAGACATTGGAAGTTGAAACTGCTGAAAAATTATTGCAATTACTGTGTCTAATCTGGTCAATGGCTTGCAGATTTTTTAGTCAACCCCTAAGAAGAATAATACGATATATAAATGCTTTCTGTTTATTTAACAAATTCTGGTGAAATGTTAAGAAATATTTAACATTATATTCATATATCTTAGTTTGGCATCGTAAGAGACATAGCTTGTTTTTCACAAATGCTAGAGATATGAAGATTGCCCAAGGCAGAAACTGTCCACAGTAGAAAATAATCTTTGAAAATATGCTGTATAATTTTTATGATGGATTTTTTTTCAATGACAAATTAAAACCTACATTAGACTAAGACCTAATTAAAAAGTGAAGCGTTCTACATTACAGGAAATTCCCATGCACTTCAGGACATAAAATTTGCTTTTAACAAGCTAACCTTAATAGTGAAGTGTAGAAACCTAGATGGTATACATGTCAGAGGAGCTGTGAAGATTCAGGGAAAAACTATCATCTGAAAGCTAAATTCTAGATTTTCTGGAATTTTTAGAAGCAAGACAGTAAGTCAAAAAAAACTTTAGCTCACATTTAATCTCCAGTTCCAGATGCATTCAACAGTTGATTTAGAGGCATTTTCACTTGCCTCAGTTATGTGGTCTTGTATCTACATCATTATGTTTTGGTTTGTCTATAATAAACAAAACTATTCAACTATGCAAATATCTTATTTTCAACGTACAGAAATATAAAACCTTCTGCACTCTCACATCACACTTTTCACTGTTATCTGTGAAAATGAGATATTTTCATAAATGAAACAGTGCCATCTTGTGTATTATGGACTCTTGCCACTTGACAAAGTACGAATATTCTTCCCTAAGGATGTTCATACATTTTTATTTTTCCTCCTCTGAGAATGACACAAAGTGCCATAGATGAAGTTTGCAAATCACTGATGAAAATACTTGTTCAAGTCATTCACAAAAGCCTGTTAAAATAACTTAATCCTTCCATTGAAGCAAGCAAGCTGAAAACCAGTTTTCAAATGCAACACCATAGGAAAGTTAGATTCAGTTCTCTACAAATACATTTAACTGATGTAATATAGTAGACTCCAATCTTTCTGTATAATGGTTTATATTCCATTTTAATTAACAGCTCTAAAATTTAATTTATATAGGGTGAATCACCATCTGTTTAATGTCCCTGAGTACCTATGTAAGTCCTCATTACACAGTTTTAAAAGAATAGATGACCATCATTAAAATGTACAACATAGCTAACAAAATTTCATTTTCACTTTATAGATAATACTCTAAACTATTATGGTCTTAGACAACCAGAAATAATGAATTGGCATTATAGCATTCTAATATCATATATAAATGAGCAAGTAACAGTTTTAATTAACAGTTCACATTCACATCCTTTTAAGTGCCAAAAAAACCGCAAACAAAGAAAACTCAGTTTAACAAACACTGTGGATACGGACTAATTAATAACTCTACAGCAGCTCTCAATAAATGCTTTTACAATTTTAAAATTATGTGGTGACATGTACTGCCTATAATTTGGGTTAGACATATACACAAAATACAGTTTGTTTTATCAGCTGATAATTTAATGGTTTTTGCATCCAAACTTCATTAATTCCTGCTGACTATAACTCTGCTTGGAAAAATAGGCTGAAGGACATAGCTGCGTATAGTACAAGAAACTTAGCAACAATAATAAAATAAATGTTCTTGGTCCATTTTTTAAGTAATGCCATCTATTTCTGTAACTTGAAAAATTTCATTATGTCCCAGACATTTTGAAAATGGGCACAAATACTGTAACGATTTTAAGACATAAATAGACAGTTTTTGAAATCATAGGCAAACACACTGAATTATGCAGCCCCATACTTAAAAATAAACCCTATCAGCTGAAATGAAGATTTCTGGGGAGTAAAACACTAGACAAATGGCAAAACTGAATGTTGAGAATTGATGTGTACCAGAAAGATAGTTATGAACTGAATTATGCTTACATTAGGAAATAAAAACACTATCACACACACAATCTCAAGTGTACTCCATGTCACTTCTTTAACTTTCTGTGATGATACTGACAGAAGTGTAACTGTAACGTTATAAGAATGCTTATAAAAATCTGTATTTCAAAGCCAAATATAATCCGATACATTACATACTAAAGGGTTGTGGTGAGATTAAGGAATAAAGAATAGATAGAAACCCCTATGTATTCTATTTACTTGTCACTGTGTCATGTTTCAGACTTCACTGCTATCTTTAAAAACAATTCCAAACTAATTAAACTAAGGCAAGCAAGACTAGTTTTGCTCTCATACTTTATTTTTCAATCACAACCCTTAAGGTGTTCTAAAATTTTCAGACAACAAATCTATTGTTTCACTGAGGAGAGTAAGCTCTCAAAAGAATTAAATTGATACTAACAAAATTCAAATTATTAAATTTGTCATGCAGCTGCTAGAGCCACTCCTGGTGTTGGGAGTACTGGTCCCAGAACTCCTGACAGTGAGACAGAATTTCAAGTATTACACCAATTAAGTTAATCATCTCTGAGCATAGGCTGGCACTAGATACTGAAAAAAGATACTGAAGGGAAGTAATACTGAAATTAATAGCAGTTGCATTTAATGGGTGGTGGGTACTTCCCGTAGGTAAATAAAATTATTTGTTATTATGGAGGATGTGATGGTCTTTGGGATAATGAAAGCAAGTGTCCTTACATGAGAATTTAAGTCTTAAACTTCTTAGTTCTGCTAAATTTTTATCACTACATTTGACATACACACTATATATTTCTACATATTTGTACAGATGCACATACATATGTGCACATGCACACACATACATATTTGCATCTCCTGTGTATGTTTAAAACATGCATGCATATCAGTAAACATAAAAATGTTACGACTTCGACAGACTGTTTTCAAGCAGAGATCATTCCCTTGGGAAGAAAGACACCGATCTCAGGTACCACACCTGGAATACTGTGTCCAGTTCTGAAGCCCTCAGCACAGGAAAAACATGGACCTGTTGGAGTGGATCCAGAGGGCCACTAAGATTATCAGAGGGATGGAACACCTATGAGAAAAGGCTGAGAGAGTTGGGGTTGTTTAGCTTTGAGAAGAGAAGGCTCCGAGGAGACCTTACTGCAGCCTTTCAATACTTAAAGAGCACTTAAAAGAAAGATGGGGAAATACTTTCTAGCAGGGCTTGTAACAATAGGACAAGGTGTAATGGTTTTAAGCTAAAAGAGGAGAAGTTTATACTATATCTTAGGAAGAAATGTTTTTTTTTCTGAGGGTGGTGGAACACTGGCACAGGTTGCCCAGAGAGGTGAAAGATGCCCCATCCCTGGAAACATTCAAGGTCAGGTTAGATGAGCCTGAGAGAAACCTGATCTTGTTGAAAATGTCCCTGCTCAGTGCAGGAGTGGTTGGACTAGGTAATCTTTGTGTTCTCTTCCAATCCAAACCATTCCATGATTCTATGATTCCATGATTCAAAGTAGTTTGGACATTTTATCACATCCCTCTCCTATCTTGGCCTCTATTTTGCATATGCAGAAAGGGCTTAATAAGCTTCCTTTCAACAGCTTATATCTGTGAGGGGTAGTTAATTTTTCTAGTGTGTGTGTGACTCAAACATCACTGTTGCAGTAATCGTGTACAAGTTTGATGATAAAAATTAACTACAATCATAATGAAAAGGCAAACAAGTCCGCACAAAGGTTATACTTTAAAGGGAAGAAGTGGTTTGAAAAAATTGGTTTGCATGTAACTAGACCAAAAAGTGATCACTAAATAACTTATTCATTAAAATAAAGAAAAGAAAGCAAACAACATACCCAGAGATATTTGGTTTTATTTTTAAATCACATTCTGACAGCTTGTACAAATATCATGTAATTGTTAAGATACAAAAATAAATCATTAGGGACTAAAAGACAAGTAGGTGAACAATGCAGATCATTCTGGCTGTACTGCACGCAGTACATGCTGCACACTCCATGCTAATCCACTTAAGTTAGTTTACATAAAATCAGAAAAATATGTCTAAATTTCTTACACTCTCCTGATATTATCAAATAGTCTGCTTATCTAAAGAATTTCAGTATTAAATTACATTTTAAATACACGAGTACAATATACTTGCTTACTTGCATGCTACTGTTTGGAAGCCACAGAAATAAGAGTACAAAATTACAATGGGAATGGTATCCAGCTTCTTATATGTATATTTTCAATATTTCCTTTTTTTTCCCCTCACGGATCATACAGCACCAAGAAAGAAAGAAAATCTGTCACAAAATCCGTATATGAACTAATACTGATGACTCAGTAGTGATTCTGTCACACCACACTGTCTCAGCTGGTCCCATTTCATTATCCATCAGTAAAGTGCACCGCCAGCTTAGATGTTACATACAACCAGCACTTAACTCCTTTACATTTAGCTCATTCATCCAGACTGGAACATTTTTCTAGTCAGGCAGTTCTGTCCTCAGCAGTGGTTCCCAATATTCATTACTATAGCGTAACTAGAACAGAAACTGTGCCTAAGATGGAAAAGGTGTACAGACAGTAATCACATCCACAGAGTTACTTAAAAAACAAACCAAGCTAAACCAAAGAAAACAAAACAAAAACAATAAAACCAAGAAATCTGTTGTTAATAGATTTAGCCTAGTTTGAATTTCTGCACTCAAATTTATTACTCTTTAATTTAATAATTTTCCTGCATGAAAAATGATCACATTGCTGTCTTAAGCCCAATATAATCATTTTATCAAAACCAAAATATATAATAAACTATTTGTCTTTAATATATTATTTATCTATATAGATGAAATATGTGAAAGCCTAGTGAATATCACAAATGACCACTAGGAAGACTAACTTCAAGAGTTATTAGTGATTGTAATGCTTAGAATGTAAGAGGGAAAAGACTAGTAGCAGTTGCAGTGCTTTGCTTGTGCAGGAATATGACCTGACCTGAATGTGAGCCTCACTAACGAAAATTCACCTCAATTAATCCAGTATGTATTTGTGAACAGCACAACAATGAATTTATGATAAATGGTAAAGTGTGAGGGGTTTTTTCTACATAAAGATCTTTCAAAGAAAGAAGAATCTGTACATGAGCTTCATTTTCTCTTGTTATCTGTGTTTTTGCTAACAAAATTATCAGCCAAGAACTAGCATTTTAAGGAGATTTTCATGAGGTGCAATGGAGATTATACACTGCAGACAATAAACATTATTGAGCCAGTATTTCCAATCTCATCTATCATTCGCTGCATGTTGTGTGGTGCAAACATGACACAGAATTATATACATAAGTGAAATGCCTAAGATCAATTCACTTCTTAGAGCAAACACACATAGAATTAGAACAAATCTGCTGATTACTTGTAGAGCATCTGGATAAAAAACCAAACCACGTGAACTAAAACTAGGTAATTATGTATTTCAAGCATTTTTGGAAGAGGAAATGGAAAATGTATACACAGTAAGCCAGAGGCCAGCTGTTGACTTGAAATAAATATCTTGTTCCTCAACCCAGGCTGATGGGTTACATCATGGAAGAATATATTACACTAACTTTGTTTTTTCTAAGGTGTACTGTTTAGGCATTATAACAATGATATCCACCTTCTTGTTTTAGACACAGGATGAAGAATCAAGAATCACAAAATCTTTTTTGTCTCAAGTAAATATACTTGAACTAAACCCAAAGAGTTTCTATTCTTACTGTCTAACTTGAGTAAGATCAGTCTAGTTTTTAATACTGACGTTCACAATCACTCTCAAAGTACATAGCTTTTGAGGTGCATAGCACGAAGGCAAAGTCACCCCTTTGATATTTCAAACTGCCATCATTATTTTTAAACATAGGCCTTAACCTCAGATGAATTGTTAAATAATACAGATACTTCATACAAGATTTTTTGAGGAGGGAATAATTAATTCAAGCATTTTAAAGTTTTTGTAGTATTACCTATTGGACTCAGACTGCTCTTTCTCTTCTCTCACTACATAGCTGGCTACATCTCTGTCATCTCAGGCAATTGCCTTCTCCACAAGGGGAGAATCCAGATTTAATTTAAGCTTCATTGCACATCACACCACATTTCCTGAAAAATGCCAGAAGAGTATCTTCTAAAAAAGTTTAATTTAACAGAAAGAGAGAAAGTTGAATCTTGAAACCTTCAGCAAGATGTTAGGGGATGGGAAAAAAGTTAAAAAAAAAAAAAGAAAAAAAGAAAGTGATTAAACTTTCAAATGAGAATGAAAGAGACTAACAGTACCAAAATAGAGTGCAACTGGAAATAATAGATGAAGATGCAATGGTATAAGAGATGTAAAGATCTAGATACTCTTCATACTGTCACATTTAAATTACTTTTCTGTTATACAATTTTTTTCATTAAAAGACAGAAACCTGGTGCTCTAACTGATGTTCAAGTGCATTTCTTAAATGGCATTCATTACATGTTATTATTATACCTAAAAAGCTATGTACATTTTCTTGTGAACGTTCCAGATCTGCCTTGCTCCTGAAAGAATGTTTATGCCACTTTATCATCTTTGCACAGGATGTTTTTTGTGTGTCTTAGGGGATAATGTTAATAAAACAGACTTCTAAAATACCATAAAAATTCAAGTTCTGAAATCGTGCTTGAACAGATTCAAAAGTACCATGAAGTTTCCACTTCACAAGTAGATGGGCTTCAACTATTTCACTTAAATATACTATAGCAGCCCTTGATTTCAGGAACTATGTCTTCATAATCAGCTTTATATCTCCTCTTTCTATAGTGTGCCTCAGTAGTTAATATCAGTCTTACCATTTCAATGCTCCAAATGACTGCTTATTAACAATCTGTTATCCAAATGTAACTGCATAAATTCACCCTTACTTATATCATTCCTGCTTAACATAAGGGACTACAGGCACTGGAAACACATAGTAGGTACAGCTCTAGTGAGACATGGTACAATAGGTCCATACACTCATTAGGATCACTAAAACACAATTTTAAAATTCCCGGAGGTCATCAGCATGTGACGGAATAAAAAATCCACCACACATAATCAATGTGGCTCCTGCAGAAAATTAAAAAATAAACTTACCATATGCTGAGGTATAGCAGTGGTAAAGATACCTCATGCTTCATTATATATGGTTAGGTATAGTAACTAGAGGACAAGCATACTCCGAACAAATTTATGTACTATGTTTTGAAAAGTTTCATGAAATGTTTTGTACCAATACTTCAAGATCAAGCAGATTTCCAGAGCATGGGCATTATTGTCATTTGAGCCATCCATTGTGTCTGAGAACTGATGATCCAGCAGCAGCACAGTAACACACAGACCCTTTGTCATTTCAGTCCCTCCTTCCCGTGTGTGGAGATGGAAAACTGAGGGCACCCTGAGCAACAACCTTTGATATCTCCAAATGAAGCCTTAATGATCAATACACCTAAATGCCTGGTGATGGAGGGTGTGTGTGTGCAATAAAGAAGGCCAGGAGTGGCTCTTCCCCACCACGCCCAGTGACAGACCAACAGACAATGGGCCCAAACTGAAGTACAAGAAATTACATTTTAACCTAACAAAAAATGTTTTATTGTGACTAGTAAAGAGATTTGGGTGCTAATAGATGCAGAAAAAAAAAAGGAAGGGAATTCCTTGCATAATAAGAATTCCTGAAATAGTATGTGAACAGTGGCCAACTTAATTACATTACTAGGACAGCTGGTCAAACCGGCTACCACATATTATTCTTCAGAGCGAAGAGCTGTAAATTTAGGCCTTGAGGACATAATTCTTTGAAAAATCTGACAAGAGCTTGTCAGTTAATATTTGCCTTTGACTGTTCTTATCTCCTTAATTCTAAAAATAGAATATCATTGTATTTGAACCTGAGTTATGGGGTAGTAGGTTTTGGTAGCTTATTAGCAAGGCTATTGCACAGAGAGAGGCAGAATATAATTCTATGCATTTTCTTTCAATGAAGACCTTTTTATATTTCTTTTTTTTTTAATTCAATAAGTTGTCCCTAATTAAGTGGTATCTCACCTCTGCTTACTGCTGTTTTGAAAACTGGCTAGTATTTAAAATGTGGATCAGTGAAAAACAGCAATGTATCATGTCAAAAGGAGGTGTCTGGTGAATGCTGCTGGGATGAGTGCTGGGTCATGTTTTAATTAAATTCCTCATTAGTGATCTGAAAAAGAATATAAAGAGCATGCTAATGAGATTCACATATCTAAATTGGAAGGTGCCTTACAGTCCAAACAACACAAAGAAGTTTGGAATGTGAGGGAGAGAGAATCTCCTTTTTTTGTCCTTGATTTGGAAAATTTTCCATTATCTGACAGGTTTTTTTAAAAAAATGAAGGGCAGAAATGAAATTTCAACTAAGGTAGGGCTTGTTTGTTTGTTTGGGCTTTTTTAATGAAAAATGGAAGGCTGTTCTAATGAAAGATATTTTGCAGACAAGAGTGGTGAACAGGAAGTTAGACAAAATTTTTTCGGTGCCACTATACTAAGAGCTGAACACAGGCCAGAACACAGTAGAGGAAGGAGGGAATGTTTCAGTGCTGGTCACATGCTGATCACATGGTTGGACTCACAGATCCGTTGGGTCTCTTCCAACCTGGTTATTCTATGATTCTATGCTCCAGCATCATGTAATTGAGACTGTATATACCTTAAGGGAGTGCTACTGTGCACAGATAAATCTTCACAGAATCACAGAGCCATTTAGACTGCAAGGGACCTCCAGAACTCTACCTAGTCCTATCTCCACAGCTCTTTGCCCGCCTTTCCACACATCGCCCCCCTCCCCCCCACCCTGATCTGCATTATAGCAGCCAAGGAGCAAAAAGCACCTATACACAGGCATATGGACACAGGCATATTGACACATGCACAGCATTGCAGAACAGGTCATCAAGTCATTTATAATAATTCTGCAAATTTCCAAGTCCATACCTATTAGTACCACATACACTTGACAGAGATTTTGTATAAAAGAAAAACCCATAAACTGAGCTGATATAGAAATGATCAAGAAAAATGGTTAACCAAAAGGTTAACATAATTGAGGTGCAAGCACAGTATAAAAAAGTGTCCTAGATTTAAACTGACATCATTGAACAGAGTAAGTTTATAGCAGTTCAAGGGGAACCCTATTACAGATTTTCAATGTCCTTTTTCACCTTACAGGGGAAGCATGAGATACTTTTTGGAATTAATTGTTTGTCAAAATATATTTGAAAGGGATCACCAGAGGAATGCTATGAAAATGGCTAGAAAATATTTGCAAGGGTTAGGTGAAAAGCATGCTGCTTTCATGTAGCTGTATCTAAGTATATGTTTAAAGTTCCAGAATCAAACAAAACCCAAATATCATGAGTCACATTTCCAGTTTGTGCCTGTAAATATGAGCAGTTTTAACTTCAAGAGAGTAAGAAGATACTCTATGTTTCCTTATCATCATATTCTTATGACAGTTTCATTGGTATTTGTGATATTAACCTTGTACCTAATACAACTAAACCAGTAAAAATTTACAAAAGGCATGAAATCTGTATCAATTTTATCCACTATACTGATTTAGTAAATGTATCTTTGCTTTTGCTTTTGGTGTACATGGATGATGTATATGAATTTTAAAATTTCTTGTTAGTTACAGTTAAAGCAAGCTCCTTCGTGTTACCCGGGTGTGGTTTATGCTTAATTTAACTTCAGCAGGAGCTAAATTTCTATAACCTTTGCAATTCTGTTAACTCTTTTTTCTAATCAGGAATCTTAATGAATTTCCCTTTTCACCACTACATTACATGGATCTGCATTCAATTACGAGAGCACTTACTAAACGAAAAAGAGTGCAAATGAACTCCCATTTAACCTTAACAGAGCTTGAAAACTGTAGATGTCAAAGATGAACAATAAGTGTTCAAAGCTTCAACCTTCTTCCTCTGGAACTGTTAAAGTCAATTTATGAAGAACAAACACAATGGAACACTCTTAGGATTTGAAAGACTGTGCAACTGCAATCAAATTATTACTTGTTCTTCTATGAAAAGTAGATCGTAGATAATGTAATCTATCAAAATTTAAAACATGTAGGCAATCAAAAAATGACACGTGACAGAATTTTCGGATCACTTGAGGAAGATCTTGCTGAAGGATAATGTTACTTTGTTCCAAAACGTGCCATGAAAATGGAAGTCTGGACATTATATGCTAATCAGATATCTCTCTCATAACAGAGTAATACAGAATTTCTAAGAAATTATTTCACCAAGCTGATTTAGCTTTCAGGGGCTTTCCTTAGTACATATATATTTTCCCTTTTTCTTGCCTTTGCAGTAAATATTACAGCAAAACACCAGAATTTAGGGAATCCAAAGTACCTCACGTGAAATAAAATGAAACAGTGCTGCTGAATGCAGGGCCTTCATTTCATTTGACTTGTTTTATGCTCTATAATGTAATTAGTTAACTCTGTATCACTTCCAATTTATAGAAGCTCCTGTCTTTAAAAAAAAAAAAAAAAAAAAGAGAACAGACACTCTTGGCATTTTACACATAGAAAAAGCCAAATCTGCTTGAATAGAACATCATAGTTACTGTCAAATTCCAAAATCAATGACCTTATTAAAGTAAAACTTCCTAAAGTACACAAATACTAACAAAAAATGTTCAGTATCACAACTCTATTGTTTCTCTTCACTAGATGTTCTCTATATAAATAACACTCCATAATCAACTAATTTAATATAAACAAATAGGTCACAACATGTTTCCTTCAAATTCTGTTCCCTTCTAAACTAAATACCATTTTTCTGCAATTTGCAGGGTGAAGAGTGGGGGCTAGGAAGGACTTCACATTTTGCCTGGAGTACTGATAAACTGCAAGTTCTCAAACTAAGCTAAAAAATCCAAACAAAAAGAAATGGGGACATTGCAAGGACCTTACCTATCATACATAGTCTCTTAAAAAAATGTTATTTGTAAGTTACTTGGGAACAGTAATACATTACCAAAAAATTTCTGAGATGGATGGATTTTGGTTTTTTTTCCTTTTAAAATCTCCAGTTGCAATGTTCAGTCAGCTGCAAATTTTCAGCTGTCAAGTATTGTTAAAGACATAAACTAGCTTCATGACAGAAGCAGTGTAGGTATGTTTCTACAGCAAAATTAGTTGTACAGAAAGCCTTGAGTGGGTGCTTTCTTCGGGATGCTTACATTTTACTCTCATTTGCATCACCGACCTTCCATTTCTCAATTAAGTCCTGTCTGTCTACTCTTAAAGCCTTTAGTAATGTGTTGTTATTATCCATGCTTTTTTCTTTATCTGTGTAAACTCATTCCCTTACTACCTTTGAAGATTAAGATGGTCAGTCTTCCCCAAAATATGGTCTCTCAACCTTTCCCCCAACACAGTCACAATTGTAAGATGATGCATAAATCACCTTGGACAATATATAAAACACATGTACTTTACCCATTGATAAGTTATATATTTTTTTTCACTTTACTCTAGACATCCAAAGTAAAAACAATTCTGCATCACATTAGGAATGATCCCAGTAACTATTATTTATTGTGGAATTCCGCACTTCAAATTTACATGCAGTATCAATCAACTGTCAATGCTCAGCATAAATCTTTTAACTAGGGATTATACATTTCTATCAATGGCAGAAGAGAATACTAAGCCCTTTATGCATAATGCATTTTTCGCAAATTTGGATGATGTATGAACCTGCTTTTGAAAACAATTACTTTTTGTAATTGCTTGCAACTCTGTAAACATGAGGTCCAGTTGAATCCTGTGGCACTAAGAAGAGGGATGAGAATTTATGCAATTGGGTCACTGGCTTCTACCTTCCAAATACCAAGAACTATTTCACTGGTACCACACAGAACACTGCAGAGCTGAACACAAGGTCTCCTAATTCAGGCTCCCTGAGGACTTTTAGGAAACAAACCATGACGAGCTAAAATTCTCTATGTACTCTGAAAAAGTCTGATATAAATGAAAATAAGTAGCTCTTCACAGCAACTATCTGCAAAAAGATGCAAATCAACCTGTTCATTAATAGATCACTGGTTTAATTCAATTAAAATAAAGGTATTAAAATGTTCAGTGAATATTTTAGCATGCACTTTTTTCAGCTTAAGAATCTTCTTTGAAATAGGAGAGAAATTAGGATATAGGTAATAGAGGACCTTAATACAGCTTGTGAAATCAGACGATTACTTCAGAATCTACCCTTACACAGATAAATAAAAAAATCAATTTGAAGAAAGAGTCCCAACCATAGCAAAGTATTCTGTCAGTCACAGTTTGTCCGGAAAAGCTATGATCTGCTATGGAGCTAAAACCTCTGTGCTAGGACTTGCACTTTGGACAGCTGCACTGATATTGGCCAGTCAGCAACAAGGACATAACGAAGAAACGTTAGTAGGAGGAAGTAAGAATGAAGTATCAGAAAGAGTCCTCAGAGATGGGGAAAGAAGAAGGGCTAATGAGAAGCCTTGAGTTCAGGAAGGGAGTAGTGAAGATCCTCTTAAAAAGAAGGTTGGGAATAACTGCTGTAGAAGGTGGTTAAAAAAGTGACAAGCACGTACAGAAAAAGAAACACCAACATGAATCTGCAACAAACCTGAAAGTAGCAGAGTGTCTCATTTATTTCTGGAATTCTGGTACAAGATCTCCTGAATAAAAAGGTTTGTAACAGAAGAGTAAAACCTTGCCTGAGAAGATACTTACTTGTGGTTGTCAAGGATCAATGATTTCCCCATTAGCCCACACCTGTTTTTCAAAAGCACAGGAAGGTGAAAAGGGAGAGTGTGACATCTTCTAACCCACAAGTTTTAAACATTTGAGAAAAAACGTGGGTTTTTTTAATTTAATTTTATTTTAAGTGATCCTATATACTCCTGAAAGCCAGAGAAATTGAACTAAGGGTGACCCCTGTCTAGCTCCTCTTGTGAAGGTAACATATTAGTCAAACACTCCACAGTGAGTGCAAAGCAAAAATCCGCAAATATTTAGATTAATTTCATTAGACTGTATGAAGTTTGAAGTGTATCTCTGTTTTATCTATTCAAACTACTGTATGGCTGAAAATTCTGGGCAGCAGTTGTCTTCTCACTCACAGCTCAATTTCTGCTCACAACTTTAACTCTGGAAGCAAGTAAAAAGGAAATACCTCTGGCTAATGACCAATAATATGAATTGTCAAAGGTTGTTTAGTAGTAACTTATTTTTTTAATACCAATGATTTATATACAAATATATTGCTCAGAAACACATGCAAATTTAAATGACTGTTTTGTGAAGCATGAATGTTTTACTCAAATTCATTTCTGCTTTCTCTCCCTCTACTTTAGGAAGACTACAACTCATGATATTTGATACGTTCAGGTCATTCACTGACTCACATAATACAGTCTTACTTTAAAGGTGAGCATGAAAGGAGAGACTCAAGGAAAAATATATTCTGATGACTCTATCCTTAAAAATCAAATGAAGGCAGCCACTTGTTTTAAATCTCTTAGATACAGTTTGTATCTAACTTATGCTTCTTCATCTGTAGGATCAGGTGCCATTAAGCCATTCATCTTGTTCGTTACAGGTTCTGTAACATTTTGGATTAAAGTTTGAAGACTTGGATTAAGCCTATTCTTAGTGCTTCTAAATTGAACCAGTGTATTTGATTTGCATTTTATCAGAAATATTACCGTAGTACAGAATTTCATAGGACATCCATACTATTTCCAGCAACTAAACTAACGCTAAGACCTCTCAGCAGAAATAATTTGAAAACTCAAGAAAAGACAAGCTGTTAAAAAGAAAGTCAGTGCATTTCATGAAGCCTAGAAATTACAAATGGCAAATAGATATATGAGATGAAAGCCTGTATGAAATAGGATCGAAACACTATTTCCACTACCTTTCCTAATTTATTTGAAAGCATAGCTGCAGTAGTAAACTGACAGCAGATGTATCTATATAAAGAACATCAAAAACATGACAAACCTTTAATATGTAGCCCACATAAAGGGCTATTAAGCACTGGAACAGGCTGCCCAGGGAAGTGGTTGAGTCACCATCTCTGGACATATTTAAAAGATGTGTAGATGTGGCACATAAGACATGGTTTAGTGGTGGACTTGGCAGTGCTAGGTTAACAATTGCAGTTAATGATCTTAAAGGTCTTTTCTAATCTAAATGATTCTATGATTCTTGTCTATGAACTATGTACTAGCTCACAATTGTAATAGAAATCTCTGAGGCTCAACGCTTGCACCAGTGTAATGCACCACAACATTTAACAAATTTGTTTTATTCTGTTCTCATAGCCATGCATTTGTTGTGCTGCTGCAGCCTGCTCTAATGGTCAGATGTGCATTCTTATAGCCATGTCTGACCTAGTTCCTCATAGTCCTCTGTGAAGTCAAGGTCATCTTATACCAGACAGCAGACTCTCTCAAGCACAAATACATCTCAACACACAAGATCATAAAAATACATGTCCTCAGTTTTTCATCCTTTATTAAACAAATCCTAAAAATCTCAACGGTAATATTTTTAAGTATTCCATCTTATAAATTAAAACCAGGCAAAAAGGATCGCCCAAAAGTCAAAGAAAGTCTGAAAAATGGGATAGACTCCCTGACAGCAAAATAATAAAAAGTAGTAACAATGACATCAAGCTGTTTCAGTGGCTTTGTACAGCAACTCAATTGTAAGACATTTTATAAAGATGAGTTGAAGTTTTCTGCTGGGATATACAGTTTCAGAAACAAACTTTTATGTTCAGTATGTTGGAGCTGTTTTTAAATTAAGAAGCACCATTTCAAGCTGTGTCCTCTGCTGCCTTTATGAGCTTTTTATGTATCGAAATATGTATTAGGCACCCTTCTAGTTTTTTCTTTCGATCTGATAACCTTTCTAGGAACAGCATGTTCTCTGTCCACTCACGGTTTTCCCCTCATGCCAAGATCTCCATGCATTTGGTCATACATTGTAGTAGTCTGCTTGCTTCATCTCAAATATTTTTCTAATTTTTTCCTTACTTTTTCTGCGTATGGATTTGAAATGCAGCATCATTTTACTTACGATTGTTCATGTCCAAACCTAGTCCTGTCACTGTTTCTTTAAACAAAATTCTTTTACATACGCGGGCTGCTAGTATATCTGTGCTCTTTCCATATGCTCCCTGTGCTCTTCCTTCGTGTTAGTCTCCATTTCACTCCTGTACTGGTAAATAATTCAGCTAGTGTCAAGTTTACGACTGGTATAATTAGTTATTTTTCTCTGTCCAGGAAGCAGAATTTTCTATGTATCAACATTTTAATCCCTAATAGGGAATGAAGGAGACGGTGATGTCACCCAGAAAGCTAAGTGCTGATATCAATCAGTCCTGTGACCTAATTAAGGACCCATTAAAATTGACACAGAATACAGAACACAGAGAGATGCTCTATGTATTGCACATATTTCCTTCCTGGTTTTCCCCTTCTCTCCTCAAGTTAATTGTGTGCTATCTATAGATAGCTAGGATGTTATCTCAAGAGCAGGGATTGATCAGCTTCATCATTAAAAAACAGATCCATTAGAAAAAAAAAAAAAACAGAAAAATTTCTACAATGCATGGGTGAAATCTGGACACAGTAATTTTGGAGTATTTTGGTCTATATTCCTGTTCAGGCACCCTTAAGATTAATTTAAGCACTATTTTGTTTGAACTTGACTATCTTTTAAAGCTCAATTAAATTTACTGTGAGAAACAGAAATACCAATTACTCTTTTATGCTGAAGAGGTGTTCTTTCTTAATCTTAATTTTCTTGAGCTACACTGAACTGTTTATCTGTAGGAAGATTCTGTGTAAAAAACACAAAACCCAAACACACTATATATAGCCAGAAGAAGCAAGAATCAAATATCATGAGGACAATAAAATATTTGTTAGGAAAAATAATTCATATTACAAGCAAACTCACATAATTAACAGAACTCATAAAAAATAAAATTTGGGGTAAAAAATGACACTTGCATATTTTTAAGTCCTAGTTTTCAAGTGCTGTGAATGGAATATGTTAACCTATGCTCCTGTGTGTTCTGAAAGAAAAAAAATATGCATGTATTTTTGTTCACCTTGAATGTCACTGGCAAGGGTAAAAACAATAATATTTTGATTTATATAGATCCAGAGAAAACTGGTAATGGAAGCTTGCATTTCAGTGTCTTTTTGGACCTTTTAGATTTTAAATAAGTTCTTCTAAATTAAGTCAAACACTGTGCAAATACAAATAGCAGGTTAGCAGGTGCCAGAAATAGCCAGTCACCGTGAAAGTCCTTTATACAAAATTGGTGACCCCATGCTGCCTAGATGACAACTAATGCATGCTTTGCATGCAAGAAACAAACCCACCTTTCCCTCTGAAGCTGCTTCAAAGGGGATGGTTTCTGCAGCAGAGACCACATCATAGCGGGTGCATCATTGCCTCTGCCCTGGTATGGTGGGACTGTGCTTGCCTGGAAGAGGAGGGAGGGCACAGCTCTGCTGGCCTGTGAGCACCCGCTGCCCTGCTGCCCCAGCATGAACACATGCCTGCCCTGCACAGGTAGGTTGGCAGCTTGGCCATTTTGATTAGGAATCCTAAGTCACTTCCTTCAACTAAAGTGATAAATACAATCAATTCTTCCCTTTCTTCCAGATTCCTTACGTCATTACATCTCATGTGCAATCCTCAACTGTAGTTCCACTGCTTTAGTTACAGAGCAGACAGCACATGCCACCGAATTCATATAGGAAAGCAATATGGCAAGTATCCAAAGATTTTCTTTACAGCCCCAAAAGGGAGTACACAGGCTTTGTGAAGCTGACATTGACTTAACAAAAGACATAAAACCCACCTTGTACTTTTAAACAAAAATGATTGCACAGACTTTCTCAATATTATTTCAGTTTCTAAAATGATTTGTAGAGTATAAAACCTTGAAAAGCTCAGAATATTTAATTTTCATATATTCAAAATTTAAGTTAGCTTTTTTTATAAGATTCAGTCAACTTCCTGCTTTAAAGTGTTTTTCAGCTTGACTTGACAAACCACTCAAAACGTTCTGAAATATTTTTGAATTTTCAGGGAAGTAAAATGTCAATTATTCTCATGGTGCTAAGGGAGGCTAAAATCCACTGGTGACTAAAAGCCCGTTTTTTTTATCAATTCATTTATCTGTTTATAACAGTGAGGCCAGCACCCCACAACACTGAATCTCAGTTTTGTATTTTGACCTTGCAAGAAGAGTGAGAGTTTCTTAAGCTCCATCATAAATATATGTCTGCAATAAGGTAGCTCTGAAACTTCCATTTGCATTTACCAATTCAGGTTTTCACACAGACACAGAGAAAGTTATAAAAACTTTGAATACAATATGCATTTGGTACCATAGCAAAACTCTACACCTGCTTTACGTATGTACAAACTTTTATAAAGACAATATATGCATGGAATCACTGATAAGATCAGATAACTGTTAAAAATTAGAGAAGCAAAATTAAATCACTGGGTTTGTTATTTTTTTTCCATTCTCCACAAGTTCTGCTATTTACAGTTGTCAGAACAGCAAAAATCATCACACAAAGAGGAGCCTAAGTGTTCAGAGAGTCTCGAAGTTCTACAATTCAATGCACATCTTATGTTCTTTGAGTACCTGGAACTGACAAATGCAAATTGGAGTATTAGTCATGGAGTAAACTAGAATAGATGCATAAGCTACATACAAAAGTTTCACTCAGGCACAGAGCGTCTACAAACCAACAGTAATGTATACATACGTTTAATTAGGAACAAGTATGGTTTAAATGCATTTGCAAGCTTCCATTTATTTATTTCATTCAGTGTTATTAATTAAGGCAGACTATTTAAAAATCATAACCATGAACGTTTTTACTAGTTCCTTCAACTGTTTGCTAAAGAAGGCTTATATCATTGTGAGAGGTTATTCATAGAATCACAGAATCACTAGGTTGGAAAAGATCCACTGGATCATAGAGTCCAACCATCCTATCAACCACTAAGCCATGCCCCTCAGCACCTCATACACCTGTCCCTTAAACACCTCCAGGGAAGGTGACTCAAACACCTCCCTGAGCAGCCTGTTCCAGTGCCCAGTGACCTTCTCCATGAAATTTTTTTTTCTAATGTCCAGCCTGAACTTCCCCTGGTGGAGCTTGAGGCCATTCCCTCTTGTCCTGTCCCCTGTCACTTGGGAGAAGAGGCCAGCACCCTCCTCTCTACAACGTCCTTTCAGGTAGTTGTAGAGAGCAATGAGGTCTCCCCTCAGCCTCCTCTTCTCCAGGCTAAACGACCCCAGCTCTCTCAGCCGCTCCTTGTAAGACCTGCTCTCCAGCCCCTTCACCAGCTTTGTTGCTCTTCTCTGGACTCGCTCCAGAGCCTCAACATCCTTCTTATGGTAAGGGACCCAGAACTGAACACGGTATTCGAGGACTCGAATACACGAGTATTCAAATACACGAGTATTTGAGTATTAAAGCAGATATTCATATAATCATACAATTATATGAGTCTCATATATGAGAATGAGGAAAGACAGATATATGTCTCAGAAGAACATTTCTCTCTCCCTTACTTCAATTATTACATAATATAAAGACCTTCACACAGGAAAGTCAGAGTCCTCTTTGCCACCAAGGACTATGTTTACCATGAAAACTACCATTATTGAGTAATATGAAGTCACTTGGGCAACCTAACCATAATGCTGTTCTTTGAAGTGTCAGAAATCTTGAAACGCAGATTAAATAATCCACTTGGAATCCATTTGAAATTACATAATAACTGTGAAATGATAGAAATACTAAACTGAATATGATTAAATAATGTGGCAAATTGAAGGAGAAAGGGCAGATATGTTTTGGTTCTTTTGTTTTTCCTCATAATACATCGCATTTTGCCTGGTGTTTTACAATTATGAGAGAAAATGAAGATTTTATAAAGGCCTAGAAAGTATATATACTAACAAAAACTGCTTGGGAACATTTTGCTCTCAGACTAGGCCAAAATATACCCACTTCAGAAATACATATAAAGCTAAAAAGTATAGATTAAATATTAATTATCATGCTTGGTGCCTTACTTTAGAAGACCCAGTAAAATGAAATCCTTTTTTCTTTAAACATTTTTTCTAATGGCTGAATATCAAAATATTGCCTTACCATACTACTCAAGGCTACATGTATTTAACACTGATACTATGAGCTTCTATCCTTACACTTCAAATCAAATGCAATCTATGAGACAAATTGTGCCCTGAGGAACAAGTATGTGTCGCAATGGGAGATGTGAAAAAGCTATGGAGATTTTTCATTTATCTAAAAATATCATTCTCAGATGTCACTGACACATGTGTAGACCTTCATCAAAAGTTCAACAGCAGCTTTAAATTCCTCTTTCCAACATAAAATTTAAGCATCCTGTCAGCAGAATAATAGGATAAATGTGAAAATATATTTGCTGATTGCTCTATCATCATTTATTACAGTACTTCAAATACTGCTTCTCCAAAGAAACAAGATTGACATTAGGAGTGGTTACAAATGCTAGGATGCAAAAAAGACACTTGGAATATATTCATTGTGAATAATAATATACAAAGATAGTTTACAGAACTCAACTTTCCAACCCCAAAGGCTGCAAACCTGTTATTAAATAGCTAAGAAAAAACAAAGAATCTGGGAAGTCAATAGTCTTGGGTAGGTATGCAGTCTTTTAAGAAAGGTGAAATAAATATAGCCTTTGAGGGAGGAGGAAACTGACAGTATTTGTTGGTTTTTTTTAAGCAAAAGATATGTTTTTAGACAAAATATATGCATCACACTATAGATCTGCATAACTTAATAAGCTATGAGATGGCTATGATGTCACTAGTCAAATTATCTATGTGGTCTTTCTATCAAGCCAAACATGAGCAAAAT
Organism: Phaenicophaeus curvirostris; assembly: GCF_032191515.1. Lineage (NCBI taxonomy): Eukaryota > Metazoa > Chordata > Aves > Cuculiformes > Cuculidae > Phaenicophaeus > Phaenicophaeus curvirostris. Next base: position 1,211,431 of record NW_027206673.1, on the reverse strand, counting down.
TGCACAGATCTGACAAGAAAGTACAAAAGATAATAGTTTATGGTGGTGAGATACAAAAAAGAAGGGAGTTTCAGATGAAGATTGAAATTATCAAAGATTGCTGAATTGGGGTATTACTGCTGTGACAACATGCCTCCTCTAAGAGAAAAAAATCTTGTTCTTGGAAACTCAATGTATTGGAGGAAAGAGAAAACTAGAGTTTAAAGGAGTTCCAGAAAAATTCATGCCAACACAAACATTTCCCAAGTATAATAGAAATAATGCTTTCTGCGCCCCAGTTTTTCACTGTATGAAGGCCATTATTTGCTTTGTTTAAGCTCTTGAACAAGATAAATGATAACTAGACCTAAAATGAAATAAACATAAACTCCATTTACTGATACACCACAAGATTTGCTGGTACATTTACAAAAGTGGAATCCCACTTACTGACAATTCCGGTAATCGAGAAACTGTTAAATAGGCTACTTCTAAACCCATGGAAAGGCAGTGATCAATTTTCTTAGTGTATCCTCATTACTGATGACTGTTTATTGTCTCCCCTTCTGAGTTATTTGTAGTTTGTTTCTATATCATGCTTTTCCTTACATATAGCTGATCCAAATGCTTCTTGCACCTATTAAAAACAAAGCCACCAATATTGCATACAAAATGAAAAATTATTATGGCGTTTTCCAGAACATTCCTATTTGGAATTTTTTTACAGTAACTATGGTACATGAAGAAAGTTGTAACTGTGAAGCCAGAAAGAGCATGGAATCTTTGGATTTTTTAGCTCTGCATCTAGCTGTATCAAATTTTCTAGAGAGAAGGATGGTCTCAGGCAAAACAGAAGCAGATTTATAACTAATGCGCCATTTTAATAAAAAAAGGGAGGGAAAAAAGAAGTATATTTTGGAATTTCATTTCAAATCAAGCCACATCTGAAGATGTGAAAACATCACTAATGTTCAAAAGTACTCACCACTACTCTTACACACAGCAGCAAGATTAACAAATAATTAACATTTCCAAAATACACATACCTCAAAGATATTGGCATCTTAATTCTTCCATAGAATTACTACTTCAGCTGCCTTTTTGTCTTCTGGTCTTGAATTTGTTGTGTAGCCTAGGAAAAATAAATCTCAGCTTACTTTCAAACTGAAAGCATAAGGATAGACCCAAGGAAAAAAACTTAATAGCATTGCAGTTAATTCCTCCGTAATCCTACCTCATTATCTTAAGCAAATAAATCTCTGAAAAGGATTACCTTATTAAAAGCAAATTAGAAAACTGAATGTCGTCTGTGCAGGGAGACATTCTCTTAAAATGCAGTCAGCAAGGAAACTCATAAATAGGGCACTATATAAAACCATGCCTTTCAGGCAATCCATGGCAGATTTTCAACAGATGTGTATGCAACTATGATTTCACGAATGCTTAAAATAAAATGTGTCAACATCGTTTACCACAAACTTTCAAGAGTCTAAAAAAAAATTTACTCATTTAGATTCTAGAGAAAGAATGATATTATAAAGATATGTAAAATGCAGCAAGAGTGGCTATTGAATTGTTATACCTCCCACTCTTACATGTCAACATAATGTTTAATTTACTGAGGAGAACTTGGGAAAAAAAAAGAGGGTATTATGTTTTAATTTTATTTCTACAACCATGACAATTTGGGAGGAATAATGTCAATGTGCATCCTAACAAACATTATACATTTTTAGAAGTGCACATGGAGTATACAAGCAGTGAAGAAGTAATGCATGCCATAAAGAGAAATCAGAGAAAAACTCCTGTAGTCACAAGTATTTGTAGAATATTATATGTTTTCTCACAAAATGTTCAACAATTGTAAGCTTTTTTTATATATTAGTTAGAAATGGAAAACACGGAGCATCAGTTCCTTGAAAAAAATAATTATAAAAAAATCAGTACTACTGCAACAAAGATTTTTTTGATTCAGAAGTGATAACTTTATCATTCACTTAAAAGGAAACAACATATTTCTAGAGAAACAAATTGCCCTTTGCATTTTTAGCTTCATTAGTATTGATCGTCTCATCTTCACTTTAGAATAATCTTCTTAATCATCCCGTGAATTATTCTTTAATTAAAATTATTATATTTTTTTATATCTGTACCAACACAATCAAATTATTTTGAAAGAAAGCAATACGTTTTGCTTGAAGAGTATGCAAGAATAAGAAAACTAAGTGAACAAAGCTCTGGAAGATGATTGTGTCATATGAAACCTTAGTACAGTGCAGAGAAAAACCTAATGAAGATGGTGTTCACATGTAGAGTGATAAAAGGCAGATAAGACCAAAACAAGTGAAAGGCAACTAGAAAGGCAGCTAATCAGAGCTTCAGTCATACCCATGAACTGGCAATGTAGCAAGTCAGAAAGAAGTCAGGAAACTAATTTCTGGCAAAAGTTACTTCTAAGTCCTTTACATCAATATTTCTCAAAAAAAAAAAAAAAGGATATCATCACACATACATGAGTTAGAACAGATGAAAGCCAATGCATGCTGCAGAAACTGAAACAAGGCATCCGGCATGCACAACAAGATGCAAGAAGTGATATATTAGATTATCATGTAAGGTTTCTTAAGAGCTATAAGACTGTGTATTGCAGGTTCACAAAATTAAAATAATCACACCACTATCATTAATGCCAGGTCTCGATTTATAATATTTATAAGTCGAAGTGGCCTTGTCTTGAGAATTTTCTATTTCTTTTTCAAACAGTAGTAGAACACAGTCTCATATAACTTTTCATATTGCTCATTTTGATAACAGTTTTTGAGACTTGCAAGGTTCAAACTGAACTGATGTCTCTTCATCCAAGGGCTGTTTTCAGCTGAGTGCTATAACATTTTCATGGTCCATTGAAAATGAGATAATGGAGTGACAGCAGTAAAAATAACTCTTGCTTGAATGACCTATCTTTTAATCAGTGTTTAGGTGAAAAGTGGCAACAAAACAGATCCTTTCTTTCATACTGACATCTTTCTTTTTCTTATTTAGATACATTAAGTACACATCTTCAAATGTTGTTTCATAGAGCAAGAGCACACATTTAAAAGTTGTTTGTAATCTCACACAAATCATTAAAATGCCTTTGTACTGCAAGATTAGGTGGAATATTTAATCAGATTTATTGATTTTATGGTGTTTGCTGAGACTTTAGAAAATGCCCAATTACTTCAGTCTGCTAAGTTTTTTTCTGTTTCTTTTTCTGCTGATTTTGGTTGATTGGGGTTTGTTGTTTGCTTGTTTGTTTTGGTATTTTAAAGGCACCTTCTAAGCTGGCATCTTTGTTGCTCATGTGTTTGTTCATAAATATGAAATCTGATATTTTCTTCTGTACAGTCCTTTGAGGTCCACAATTTCAGTACTGTATGTATCTATATTTGTTCAGCAATTTAAGAAAGGTTTAGGGTATTTATTCTTAATGATCTCAGATTGAAAGAAACCTGTGGATCTAGTCTAGTCCCTCTAGATATTTGAAGATCCCTGTTGTTGCTTCACCCTTTCCTTTTAGGCTCTGCTGTCTTGTGTCATGTGAAATGCCAAGTTATGGCTCATAAGTTAGAAACACTACCAATTAATACTGATTCAATTAACAGTAAATTTATTCATATCTACAGAATGAAAAAACTCAGAAGATATTAATAAAACTACAAGACTATAATTAACTACTTTTTTATTATTTTGAAATTGTGAGTACTTACTAGTGTCATTGCTAAGTAGCAACATCCACGTTTTGATTATAGCTTAGTTCATTTATAATAACTCTAATGTGGAAAAGGATTCCCCCCGCTAATAACAACCAGAAAAAAAGAAGACATCTTTAAAACCTGGATTTTCTCTTAGAAATAATGCGCTTTCTGGGAACAAGGATCTAAATAATTTTACTCCTAAATACTTGATTTACAAACACCTGAGAAAAGAAAGAGAAAAAGAATTTAAGCATCAACACAGAGGAATTGTGTTTGTATAGATAGCATTAGCATCACTTAATCATCTATATAACAAGCAGTAATGCAGTAATGCATCTTAAAATCAAAAAAGTCTGGTGTCATTAAAGAGAAGACAGAAGACAAAATAATAAAAAGGAATGGAAATCCCCTCAAACACCTGTTGATTAAAGCCGTGTACTAACAACACACGGACAGATAGTTGCAAGGCAAATTTACTCATCCTAGATGAATTTACAGGATTATCTCATGAATCACACCCTTTGTTCAAAACACTGGCCTCATAGGTTTGCGGAGGATTTTAAGCTGAAGTGGTGTGAAGAAAACTTAAATAGATAATCTTCTACTTAAATTATTATTTTTTTATTATGCCAGAGAAAACAAAGTTAATATTAAAATGTTCTATGTGAAAATGAGGTTCAAGGTTCCTCATATCTATATCTTTTCTCCTATAGGCATAATTTTTCTTCCTCTTATTTTCCATTATAAGGTGTTATTCATCAAATGCAGAGTTGAACTACTTACAAAAGGACTATGATGCCACTAAAACTGCTTTAGTTTCTGAAGTTCAAGGATGCTACAATTGTTTTTTCCTTTTCTGATTCTACTTAGAACAAAGAGTATTTTGATGTTTTTCATTGAACAAATTCAGGTTTTTAGAAGAACCTAAAGAGTATATCAATTCACACCCTAGAAAGGTATTTTCACCAAACTTAATGAATACTTTCTTAAAACCAAATGCACAGTGGGGCACTGGATGTCTGAGACCCTAAACAGTAATGCTTTCAGGACTTAATTTTGTCACCTTTCAGATGATACTTTCAATTAAATTCCCATTATAATGAGATTGTGATTGCAGAAGAAAATTTAAAACATTTCTAGGTTAAAAATTTCAGGATTACAAATCAGATACTAATTCACTAACTTACATGACAATAACAAAACTTATGAATATAGTTAAACCTAGGAATACAGTTGTAATTATTTCTTACAGTTCTAGTTCCACAGACCATAAGTAACTATAAAATGTAGCCTTGCTTGATACCTACCAAAAGGCGGGCAAGTTAACCTGTCATGCATCTTTTTTTTCTTTTTTTCCACTAGATTGTGTATTTAAGGACATTCACTACATAAGGGAAATCCCACTTGTCCATCATTTGATCTTTATAAGAAATGAACATCTGTAATGGCGTACAAGTCTCTAACATGGTGAATTGCCATTATTCCTATTTCTTGACTGAAAGTGAATGCAGTGTTCATGATTTTGAACTTCGCCAGTTAAGGAATCTTTAAACATTTAGTATTATTTCTTTTAACTGTGAAGAATAAAGCAAAAAAAGAAGTACTCCTGTTTCACCCGATCTAGTATTGCTACTTACTTCTGAACAGGCATTCTTAGAAGTTTATTCTCATATAGATGCTTCTGTAAACAGAGAATCATAGAATCACAGAATCATAGAATTATAGGCTGGTTTGAGTTGGAAGAGACCTTAAAGATCATCCAGTTCCAACCCCACCCTGTCATCGGCAGGGACATCCCACTAGATCAGGTTACCCAAGGCCCCATCCAACCTGGCCTTGAACACCTCCAGGGATGGGGCAGCCACAACTTCCCTAGGCAACCTCTTCCATTGCCTGACCACTCCTATGGTAAAGAGTTTCCTCCTTATTTTTAGTCTAAATCAGCCCCTTTCCAACTTATAGATGTTCCCCCTCATCCTGTCACTACACGTCTTTGTAAAAAGTCCCTCTCCAGCTTTCTTGTAGCCCCCCTTCAGGAACTACGAAGGTCACTCTAAGGTCACACTGGAGCCTTCTCCAGGCTCAACAACCCCAACTCTCTCAGACTGCCCTCATAGCAGAGGTGTTCCCTTCCTCTGATCTTCTCTGTAGCCCTCCTCTGGACCCATTCCAATAGTTTCATGTCCTTTTAATGCTGAGGATTCCAGAACTGGACACAGTACTCCAGGTGGGAATAGAGGAGCAGAATCACCTCCCTGGACCTGCTAGCTATGCTTCTTTTGTTGCAGCCCAGAATATGGCATCCAAATAAATAAAAAAAAAAAATGAAAATTAGCTATACCACTACACAAATTAAACTTTAAATATATGAGTTTAGAGCCAAAATTTTGGTGAATATAAATGCCACTATAACACTGAAGTGTATACACAGTTCAAAGCAGTACAAAAGGTTCTCAAAATCTATGTATTCAGCAGTTCAAAAGAAAAACAATCTGGAAATCATTTGGACTAACAGTCTAAAAACATTTTTTGTAGAAAACAAAGCTATGGTAGTATTAAAAATTTGTTTGTAGTCTACAGCCTTACATATTCAAGACATCACTCTTGTTTCATAAAGATTAGTAAGGGAAGTGCTACACTTTTTCTATAATGTTTTCCAGTTCTTTTGTTATGATTCATACAGCCTTGCTTTCTTCCAATTTCTGATTTTTTTTTCCTTATAATGGATTAAAATAAGATGTGAATTACTAGGAACCAGTGTATCACCAGGAAATCTACCATGAGTAAGGAGCAATGCAGTTATTCACTGACAGAAGAACAAACCCCAGCCGAAATTCTGCTATGAGTTTGGGCCACAAATCTGTTTCTGCTGCCACTCTGACTGGTACTGGGGGAAGCTGTATTGATTTTTCTGTTTTGTTCCCATACACAGATTCAAATTTATATTCAGAGGAATGCAAAGCAGAAAGGAACTGAAGGGTGAAAGAAGGAAATGGAAATAAATCTTTAATAAAATAGCAATTATACATGATTGCTATGCTTCTCTTCCCAGTAAAAGCAGGCAAAACTTGACAGAAGCCTTAGAAGCTTACACTTTTAAGCACTGAATAGCATTTTAATTTTATAGATGAATTCTAAGCGGTGAATGGAAAACATTAGATATATAGATATCTGTATTTTAACTTATTCATTTTTTAAATCGTTCATGATTTCAACACCAGAATGAAATATACTACATTGTGTTCTCACTTAAACACTTAAAAGAAATTCTACTAGTGCTTAAGTTTATACTGTCAAGACAATTCTTAATAGTCTATCCAAACATCCATTAGGAAAAACTGGAAGCAAAACGTGGGCATAGACCATGGTGTTCAGGTACCTGTAATGATGACACAAGTTACTGGAAAACTTCTAAGGTTACGTGCACTAGTACTTACTCATGTATATTCATTAGCAAACAACATTTAGAGAACACATTAGTATTCTATTGGAAAAGGTGACCCTTCACTTACTAAAGTATTACATCTAATTTTCAAGGAAGCCATAATAAATTAGTTAGCTCAATCTCTTGCTGAAATAGATCATAGCTGTGTCTTAACAATTAACCTTTAAATGGTTTAATGGTTACTGGACTCACAAAGCTGGTGAGGGGGCTGGAGAGCAGGTCTTACGAGGAGCAGCTGCGAGAGCTGGGGTTGTTTAGCCTGGAGAAGAGGAGGCTGAGGGGAGACCTCATTGCTCTCTACAACTACCTGAAAGGAGGTTGTAGAGAGGAGGGTGCTGGCCTCTTCTCCCAAGTGACAGGAGACAGGACAAGAGGGAATGGCCTCAAGCTCTGACAGGGGAGGTTTAGGCTGGACATTAGGAAGAAATTCTTCACAGAAGGGGCCACTGAGAACTGGAACAGGCTGCCCAGGGAGGTGGTTGAGTCACCTTCCCTGGAGGTGTTTAAGGCACGGGTGGACGAGGTGCTAAGGGGCATGGGTTAGTGTTTGATAGGAATGGTTGGACTCAGTGATCCGGTGGGTCTCTTCCAACCTGGTTATTCTGTGATTCTGTGATTCTGTAATCTGATCAATCATTTACTGCTGTATAATCATGAACACTTTACACAGATTTTGCTTTAGTTTTCCAACCTATCAGATGTGAACAGCAGCATTTCTTTTCCTTTGCCAAGGGCTGCGTAAGGTGATACTAAGGAAGTACTCTTGGAATTTTAGCATGCTGCAGTCAGAAATACATTACAAATAAAGGGTAACTATCTCTTCTACTAGATAAAAGAACCCTCAAAAAAAAGTAATGCTTAGAAGTTTACTAAATGAAATCTGTGTTTAATAAAATTGATTAAAATTACTGTTCTCCTTCAATCTCATAAATTCAACCACTTCTTTTTTTTAAAGATAAGAGTACAAACACAGAAAAGATTTTTGACTAGAAAACAATATAGTACTGCTGTCAGCTGCTTTCCAAATCCCTAAAAATGCAGCAAAATAAACAGGAAGCAGTGAGATTTTTGTGTGAACACTAAGCATGCCTTCCTACCTGTGTTGGGAAGTGCTCTTGTCATATTCGGGAGAAATTAAGGTGAAAAGCAAAAAAACCTCCAAGAAAGCACAAATTTACTTGCTTCAATTGGGGTTTTTTTCAGAATTTTCTTTCTTTTCTTTGCAGCAAAGGAGTTGCACACTATTCAGATGATCTGAAGACCTGGGTTTGAACTTCTGAAGCTTAGAAATGTCTCCTTCAATAGACCTGGAACAGAAGACTGACTAAAGAAAACAGACTTCTGGGAAGAAAGATTTTTCTGTTCTCCCCTTATACTATAGGGCAGAAGTAAACGTTGTTATTTCTATGGCTGATAAAGGAAAAGAAATGGAGACACTACCTCTTCTAGCCTAACTTTTCTCTTTGCAGTTTGGGACAATGTAGATCAGAGTCTGCAGATGCAAGGGCGGTCTTTATTCTGACTAACTTTTCAAGAAAATCACAGTAACCGTCAAGGAAGCATCCTCAGTATCACTGAAGAAACTGTAGAACAGCCTAAGGAAGATAAGAAGAAACACTTAAATTTTAGGATGCTGCTAGCTTGATACCAAAAGAAAAAAAAATATGATCATATACCTAAAACATTTTTGTGAGAGCAAATGTCATTCATCTTTAAATTCAAGAGAGTTTTGGTTTTACTCTTGGAGTAACACTCCATTATTCCATGCCAGATGAACCCAGTCTACTTGTGTGACCAATGGAGTCTTCTGTGATTCCTTTCTCCCAGCTAAACTTTACCTGTTAGCCTTGCATCCTTTTATCTATTGTCTTTATATTGGTTTGTATCCAACAGTACATATACCTCTTTACATTGATCTGTTTTAGGTTGTCAAAATTTGTTGTGCAAGGTACACAATTCAGCTGTAGCAACACTTCTAATGCAGCCTAGGTCACCACCAGCCTTCTTTCTGATTCACTTTGTGTCCACTAGGACCCCTAGGTCTTTTTCTGCCAAGCTGCTTTCCAGTTGGTCAGTCCCCATCATGTAGCGGTGACTGGGTTTGTTCTTTCCCAGGTGCAGGACTTCCTCTTGTTGAACTTCATGAAGTTCCTTTCAGCCTATTTCTCCAGCCTGACCTAATCCCTCTGGACAGCAGCATGACCCTCTGGCCATTTCTCACAGTTTGGTGTCATTTTCAGAACTGTCTGAGTGTATGTTCATCCCCATCAACCAGATTGTTAATGAAGATGTCAAACAGGACTGGACACAGTATTGATCCCTGGGGTACACTGCTGGTTACTGGCCTCCAACTAGACTTCATGCCACTGACCACTACACTGCCCCGTCATTCTCACTGTCTCCATCAAATTCATACTTTATTGGCTTCTCTATGACTATCTTATTAGAAACAGTGTTAAAAGCGTTTCTGAACCTTACTGATGTCCACTGCTCTACTCCCATCTACCAAGAGAGTAATTTCCTCATTGAAGGTTACCAGTATGGTCAAATATGACTTTCCCTCAGAGCCCATGGACTTATGTATATCCAGTTTGCTTAAATACTCCCTGACCTATTCCTCCTCCACCATGGGCACGCTTTCCTTGCACCAGTCTTCCCCTGTCTTTCAGGCCTGAGCTTCCTGAAGGCTAGACTTGCCAGTAAAGACTAAGAAAGTGTCATTCAGAACCTCAGCCTTTTCTATGTCCCATGTCAGCAGGTCCCTTGCCTCATTCAGCAGTGGGCACATATTTTCCCAAGTATTCCTTTTGTTACTGGTGCACATATAGAAGCTCTTCCTGTTGACTTTTGATGTTCCTGGACATCTTTGAATTCCATCTGGGCTTTGTCCCACAAAACAGCATCTCTGCAACTTCACACACTACCTCTATATTCCTCCCAGATCACCTGTCCCTGCTTCCACATTCTGTACGCTTCCTTTTTGTGTCTGAGTTTGCCCAGATCTCCTTGTTCATCCATGCAGTGCTCCTGGTACTGTTGACTGACCTTCTGTTTGTAGGGATAGATCAACAACAATGGAAGATAAAACTGTTAAAATATTTAACAAATCATTGTCTCAGCAGTGTAACCCATGAGAGAAAAATTCACTTATATATGCATACAAAGAGTGCACTTACATAAGTAGGAGGTAGACTGCTGATAGTTCTTGTTTTATTCTAAAATCACAGAGAAAAAAAAACAGTGTAGCTACTAAATAGATTAAGGAAATATAATTAATCTGTGATATATTGTTGAAGTGTTGCAAAAGACTTTATTGTGGTATTCCTGTGAGTTGCTTATTTCCAAGAAGTGTAAAAAGACTGTCAAGCTTCAACATTTTAAGCTTCAACAACTGCTGTATCAACCTTCTATTGAAACAGCTAAGAGCTTTCAGAGAGTGCATACAGGAGGAAACTTTTTGCTCTTTATTAGTAATTCACCTTAAGTGCCCAATTGACTTCTTTTCAGACTGCAGGTAGTTAGTTTAATTCCCAGTAAAGTAAGGCTTTATGTACATTCAAGAAGTACTTAAACTAAAGCAACTGATTTAATGCTGCTGTCTGAATCATTAGTTTGCTAGCAGGGGACTCCCGAATCACTGGTTTAAGAACCGCTACTCAGTCGTTAAGGAGTTTTCCAAAGTGCTGTACCAGCACTTGGGGAGCTTCAAAAACTTATTCTGTACCCAGCTAGTTACTGACACTTCTCAATTCTCGTGATGTTTTACATGCATTTTTCAAAAGTGCAAGAACTGCACAATGTGAGAAAGAAGTAAAAGATCAAGCCTTCAGTACTCATTTGGTACTGTAACTGCAACAATTACATTTACCTGAATTGTTCTATTGTGATCTGGCTATGTGGCCATTCCTGAGGAATACAAAACATTATAGTAAAGGAATGAATTAGCACCTCAGCCAGACTCTTAAGTCCATTTTGTGAAGGACAAAATACATGTAAAAGGGGCATAGAATACAACCAATGATTGTCCTCTAGTAGGGAGCTTTTTTCCCCATTTTAAGATTTCCTTTCTTGGTGCCCATGTGAAATCACATAACAAATCTAAGCAAGTAAACTGTCATCTGTGTAAACACATTTTGTACAATATACTCCCATGCTTAAATAGACAGCATCTTGATAATTTTGAATGACAGTGTTGTGCTCTTAGATTAAGAAGGAAAATTAATTTAATTTATTGATTTAAGTAGGTAATATGGGTTCAGCAGCCAATTTT